>NW_028227256.1:92010131-92610131 GCF_978045245.1 Mus caroli
ATGTTTTCCTGTAGTAGCTGATTTTGTGTGTCAACTTGGCACAAGCTACAGCCATCAGAGAAGGAGCCTCAGTTGAGGAAATGCCTCCAAGAGATCCAGCTGTAAAGCATTTTAATTAATGACCAGTGCAGAAGGGTCCAGCCTATAGTGTGTGGTACAATCCTTGGCCTGCTGACCCTGGGTTCTTGTAGTAAAGGAGGCTGAGCAAGCCATGTGAAGCAAGCCAGTAAGCAGCACTCCTCTGTGGTCTCTGCATCAGCTCCTCCCTCTAGGATCCTGCCCTACTTGTGTTCCTATCCATACCTCCTTAAGGTGATGAACAGCAATGTGGAATTGTAAGCTAAATTGTAAGAAAAAAAGAGATTTCTTTCCCCCCAACTTGCTTTATGATCATAGTATTTTGTTAGTGTAATAGAAAACCCAACTATGACAACTACATAATATATTTCATTTAAATTTGGTGGTGATGGTATTAGATTCAGAATAAGATTGCTAGAAGGGGCAGAATTAAAACTTCAGTTCTTTATTTCTGAGTGTCATGGACAACAAGACAGGCCTTTAAAAACGGTGTTACTTCCCTGGAATGAGAAAGACTTGTGGATAACAGTCCTACATTTCAGATACATGTTCTTTCCCCTTAATTTTCAGCTCTTGGAAAATAACTTTTCAGTATGAAACTTTCCTCTGAAAGGAGATTCCAATAAACATATAATTTTTAGAGAATAGCAAGGGCTAAATCAGATCTGGAACATTGGATAATTGCTCTGTACTAAACATTGTGCTAGTTGGGCTATGAATTTGTCTAACCACTAATTTCAATTTTAGCTTTGGCCAAGACTGACGTTTACAATGAAGCATAAAGGAATCTTTTTTAAATGTCTCAACATTTTCTGCCATTCCTAAGATAGACGATACTTCATTCAACCTCAAGTATAAGGAAAAAAAAGAATGAGAATATGTTTGAACTCATTGCACAGCATAACCTGTCAACATCCATTAATAGTGATAATGTTCACTACAGTAGATATATTTCATCTGATGACTTTATTAGTCATATGATAAGTGAATTTCACTTTTTCCACTTCTTAAACAACTTTAACTCAATAAGCATTTTATTACTTATATTTATATTAAATATGACAAACTAAATAACTCAAGCTCTTATCACTAAAATGTCAGTATGCGAACATCATATCAGTAGCATCATTCCCTAAAAATTTACTTTTCCCAGTTGACCATTTGTGTCATGATACTTAAATATGTTACATGACAGGGAGAAATGTTTCTGGTATACATGAACATAAAAATGCAAAACTTGTTTGCCAACTCTAAGACCTGGAAGAGCAGACTAAGTTGTTCTAATCCTAAATGCTACAAAGAAATAGCTAGCTATATATACAGAAAGCAATTTCTTTCTTTTGTTGTTGTTGTTGTTGTTTTCCCCGGAGACAGGATTTCTCTGTATATCCTTGGCTGTCCTGGAACTCACTTTGTAGACCAGGCTGGCCTCTAACTCAGAAATCCGCCTGCCTCTGCCTCCTGAGTGCTGGGATTAAAGGTGTGTGCCACCACACCCAGCCCAAGAAAGCAATTTCAAATGGCCTCTGAGAACCTAAGCTTTCATTACTGTTATCCAGTTACATCACTTAATGCATATGTGTTTGAGATCATATATGACACCTTGTGAAAGCACTACAGACACTGTGGCAAACCAAGAAAAATATAGGACTCTTCTAAGATGTTTCTTTTCTAATGGGAGTGGTTATAAAGAGGCAAGGATAATACATGGTGTGATAGACAGGGTGAGAGCAACAGAGGCATAAAGTAGAAAGATAAAGGTAACTGCAGGCTATGGAGTCGTGTCTTTACTTGTGCAGAGAACCCAAGTGTAAAAGAAAAGGCCAAAGTTAGAGCCTTGACAATCAAAAAAAAAAAAAAAAAAAATCAGAGAGCAGCAAAACATGCACAGACTATCATCTGTGTGGGATCAGTAAATTAAGGTAGGTAAGATGTATAATTCTACTCTCAGTTTCATGATATGCTGAAGGACCCTAAAAAGAGTCTTGTTTCTTTTTTCAAAAATTTTTATTAGATATTTACTTTATTTACATTTCAAATGTTGTCCCCTTTTCTGGTTTCCCCTTCCAAAACCTCCTATCCCCTCCCTCTCCCCCTACTCATCAGCCCACCCACACCTGCTTCCTGGCCCTGGCATTCCCCTACACTGGGGCATAGAACCTTCACAGGACCAAGAGCCTCTCCTCCCACTGATAACCGACTAGGCCATCCTTTGCCACATATGCAGCTGGAGCCATGAGTCCCACCATGTGCTTCCTATAGGGCTGCAAACCCTTCAACTCCTTGGGTTCTTTCTCTAGCTCCTTCATTGGGGGCCCTGTGCTCAGTCCAATGGTAGGCTGCAAGGATCCACCTCTGTATTTGTCAGGCACTGGTGGAACCTCACCGGAGACAGCTATAAACAGGCTTCTGTCAGTAAGCACTTGTTGGCATCCATAAAGTGTCTACATCTGGGGATTTCTTAATGTCAGGTTTTGTTGACAGGGAGCTCATTGAAAGTATAGGATGCTTTTCATCTTAAGAAGATACTCCTGTGTTCCTTAAGATTCTTCCACATTCTCCTGCAACATCTTATCACAAGATACAATATTAGCTTATATGGGAATTCATATTTCCAAGAACAATTGTCTGTTTGTTTCCTCTGGATAGCTTTTCCACACTTAACAGATTTTTGAAGACTTACTTCATTAGAAGAAGAGCCAAATCAAACACATATGCCATCATAGATGGAATCAGAAAATTCAGATCTGAGTACCACACCATTTCCTTGATTGCATGCTATTCATAAGTTTTCTGAACTACATCATTCCTATCTATAAAGAGGAGTACACTAAAGGCAGCCTTGCTTATTTTCTTCAATTGTTGTATCTTAGTAAGTGTGATGGTTTGTATATGCTTGGCCTAGGGAGTGGCACTATTAGGCCTTGGTGAAGTACCTTTGGCCTTGTTGGAGGAAGTGGGGCTTGCCTTTGAGACCCTCCTTCTAGCCATGTGGAAGTCAATCTTATCCTGTTTGCCTTCAGAACAAGATGTAGAACTCTCAGCTCCTCTATCACTATGCCTACTTGGATGCTGCCATGGTTCCTCCCATGATGATAATGGACTAATCTTCAGAACCTGTAAGCCAGTCCCAATTAAATGTTGTCCTTTATAAGAATTGCATTGGTCACGGTGTCTCTTCACAGCAATGGAAACCCTAAGACTGCAAGTATATGTGGAAGAGAGTTAATTATCTGTGTGATATTATTTTAAAAATACTTCCTCAAATTAATTGAAATTATAGAAATAATTTAAAACAGCAGTTAATTTTGCTATATAAATGAGAAAATTGACTAATTTACTCATTATATTCTCAGAATCAGTGTTAAACAGTTTAATCTTCCTATTTTTTTTTTTTTTTTTTTTTTTGGTTTTTTTCGAGACAGGGTTTCTCTGTGTAGCCCTGGCTGTCCTGGCACTCACTTTGTAGACCAGGCTGGCCTCGAACTCAGAAATCCGCCTGCCTCTGCTTCCCAAGTGCTGGGATTAAAGGCGTGCGCCACCACGCCCGGCTCCTATTTTTTTTTTTTTAAGATTTATTTATTATTATATGTAAGTACACTGTAGCTGTCTTCAGACACACCAGAAGAGGGCGACAGATCTCATTATGGATGGTTGTGAGCCACCATATGGTTGCTGGGATTTGAACTCTGGACCTTCGGAAGAGCAGTTGGGTGCTCTTGCCCACTGAGCCATCTCACCAGCCCAGTCTTCCTATTTTTTAAGCTGAAAAAAACCCATGGCATCTTTTCATTATTATTCTCTTAAGCTAAGATTATTAACTTAAAAGTTAAAATAGATAGAAATAATTAATCATGTTAACATCATATATTTCAATTTTACATTTCCTTCCTTTTCAGTCATACCCTGATGATTACCTGCTGGGATAGTTTGAATGAAAATGGTCCCATAGGCTTATAGGGAGTAGCTCTACTAAAAGGTGTGGTCTTGTAATAGGTGTGGAATTGTTGGAGGAAGTGTGTCACTGAGGATGGTCATTAAGGTCTCAGATGCTCAATCTAGGCCCAGTGTGGCATTTCCTTCCTGCTACCTGCTGATTTAGATATAGAACTCTCAAATACCTCTCCAGCATCTTATCTGCCTGCACATTGCCATGATTCCCACCATAACAATAATGGATTAAACCTCAAAACTGTGAGCAAGTCCCAATAAAATGTTTTCCTTTATAAGAGTTGCCATGGTCATGGTTTCTCTTCACAGCAATAAAACCCTAAGTAAGACACTCTCAACTATAATGTCTGTAGTATATTAAAGTATAGTTATCCCTAATCATTGTTGCTTGTGTACTGTGTGGTAAACAGTTAAATTATGTTATATAAATAATCTTGTCTTTTCTTAATATGTCTGAGAAACATTTAAGATGAACAATTTATCATTTATCATTTTAATTTAAAAATATTTTCCTCAAAGCAATTGTCATTGATTATTTTAAACTTTTAAAATTTGTGAGCCACACACTGTCATAGTTACTTTTTTATTACTATGAAGAGGTACAATGATCAAGGCAACTTTTGGAAGGAAGAGTTTATTTGGGCATACAGTTTTACAGGATGAGCATCCATGATCATTATGGCAGGAAGTACAATACTAGGTAGGCAGGTGTTATTCTGAATCAGTATCTGAGAGTTTACATCCTTATACATAAGTTGGAGACAGAGAGAACTAATTGGAAATACTATGGGCTTTTGAAACCTTAAAGTTCACCCTAGCAACATTTTGCCTCCAGCAAGACACACCTCTTTCAGCAAAGCTAAAATCCTTGCCAAACACTTCCACTAAGAATGGACTTTGTATTCAAATATATGAGTTTATGGTGTCCATTCTAATTTAGATCACTGCACCAATTCTATTCATGTTATTCCTCTCTTTCTTTTCATCCATAACCTCTTTTCTTTTTTTATTTGTATATTTTTTATTAGATATTTTCTTTATTTACATTTCAAATGCTATCCCAAAAGTTCCCTTTACCCTCCCCCCCCCCCACTCTGCTCCCTTACCCACTCACTCCTACTTCTTGGCCCTGGCATTCTCCTGTACTGGGGCATATAAAGTTTGCAAGACCAAGGGGCCTCTCTTCCCGATGATGGCCGACTAGGTCAACTTCTGCAACATATGCAACTAGAGACGTGAGCTTTGGGGTACTGGTTAGTTTATATTGTTGTTCCACCTATCGGGTTGCAGACCCCTTCATCTCCTTGGGTACTTTCTTTAGCTCCTCCATTGGGGGCCCTCTGTTCCATCCTATAGATGACTGTGAGCATCCACTTCTGTATTTGCCAGGCACTGGCATAGCCTCACACGAGACAGCTATGCCCTGTGCTATATGCCATTGGATTCTGAATTATTTATAGTTATTATTTCAGACTAACTCAAAATTTTATTTTCTGAGTTTTATACTCATAGTGAGATAACCCCAAAATAAAGATATAAATGAAGGCTAAAATACTGAAATTATTCTCACAAGTATCAACCGACAATATATTTGAAATATCAAACTATAAGCAATGTTGTGATTGAATTTTATATTCATTATTGGTTGCATGAATTTATATTTCTACAGTATAAGATCAAGGAAGAGTACTACAATTGTTTTGTAGCCCAAGAATTACTTTCTCTGTTGGGTGAAAATAAAATTATAATTTTCTGCGTGAACTACTACCCACTTGGCTAGTCTGGAGTTATGCATTCACTTATATAGTCTACATTACTAGATATATACTCTGTAAGGTTAATACTGTGATATATTATCATTTTAGCATTGTTATAAATTCTTAGCATTGTTAAAGTGTATCTGGAATTGAATATTTTATGTCAGTTTCTTTTCATGGAAATTGATGAAAAAAATCTGTGTTGCCAAATTTAATATAAAACACCATAATATGATGATATGGTATCTTTAAATTGCTCTTATTGGGTACACATACACATACAAAACCTTTATTGTCCCATTAAAAAATCACTATAATTCTAAAGTAAAAATTGTTATACCTATTTTAGTATTCCACATACATACATACATACATGCATGCATACATACATAGCAGGGAAAGGGATAAAGGGGGAGGAAGAGAAAGGGAGGAGGAAGAAAGAAAGGCAGAGACAAAGAGTATGTGAGAGATCTTTATATTTCCTTTTGTTCATAATATACATAATGCTTCAGTTTTTATTTAAAATACTTACTATTCATTGATGACACATAAGAAAACATTTGACATATATTAAACCATGTGTTCTCTAAAGACTTCTTTAAAAAGTATGGAATCTATATCCTGTGTAAGGTATGGTATGATGGTCATATGTTGTGAGACACTATCTGTAAGAAAAAAGAAGAAAGTCGTAAGTTATGAACATAGAAGGTTATGATCAAGGCATGAAGTAATTCATCCAGAGAAGAATGATTGAGGAGAACATCATTATGATAGTGCAAGGTCCTGAAGAGACTTCAGAGAAAAAAGTATTGAACTGGACATTGGTTTTAAGACATTAAGATTTTCCATTCAAAACTGTATCATTTGGGCAGATTTGTATAAAACATAAACATTTTTCTTATTTTATTAGAGAAACTGAAAAGCTCTATATGAATTTTGACAATTAACTTATTATTTTAATATATATTCAGTAGCATCACAATACTTGAGATAGCAAGCTGAACCTATATTTCTATTTCTTTCAGTTAGTTTTGCATACCACACTTTCATATTTTTTTGGTGAATCATCTAAATACAAAATAATTAATTATTTAACATAAAAGGATCTTAAAATGAGATTTAATTTAGATCAGAATTTGGCTGGCTATATAATTATGTACATTCCATTTTATGTTTTGGAAACTATTGTTCTTAAAAGAAATCAAAACCTTCCACTGAACATCAAATGTGTCTATGTCTCAGAACATTTACAGACACCTTTTATTATTGTTGATAAAAGCACAAAATCAGCACCATCTTATAAAATAGATCACATTTATACATAGGCTCCTTTTCAACATGTTGGTCTCTGAACAACCTAACTAGTTTTGTTAGACTGTAAAAGATTACAATATACTTTGTTTTAAATTTTTATTTATATTATGGGGTTCTCATTTATTTACTATTTAAGTAAAAGCTACTCTCAGGAATTATAATACTACCCTTGAGGATTTGCAAATAGTGACAATTGGATAAATATTCTATTTTATGTCATATTTACATAGAAAATTGAGTTTAATTAAAATTTTTATTGTTAAAGTTCTTTTCTATTTCTAACACAGACAGAATTTTTAAAGAAAAAAATCTGAACCTGTGCTATGAATATGTTCTAAGTAAATATCTGTCTCCTATTATGTGGAGCATTATTAGAAAAAAACAACATCATTGCACAAAACATTGCTTTTGTGCTTCAAATTCAGGTCAGAGAGAATTCTTAATATAGTATGATTCTATAAAAATCTAACAAATGAAATGACTAAAAAACTACCAAGAGTTTGAAAAACTACCATGCCATCAGACACTATTCTGTGAAGAACACTGGTTAAATGCTAAAGACTGGAAATTTGAAAGTAAACTCACTTAGTGATCTCTTTTGATAGCTGTCTACCATATACCTCATGTTACTCAAGCATGACAGAGAGGAGTTATTTCTTATGAAATGGGAGAAGAGCAGTACTTAGAGGTTTTAGTGAAATTCTAATTAATTATTTAATGCACTTACACTAAATTGAAGCAAGTAGATTTTAAGACTAAATTTGTTAACCCTAATAGCTATTTGTAATCTTTAGTAGCAAAATTCCAGCCATTGATATACATCAAAGCTCTCTTTTGGTAAAAGGCAAGGGGGTTGATGTTCTTCGAGTAAGAGTAACTTTTACATAATGGAGAGATCAAATTGAAAAGATATCCTTGAGTTAAAGGAGAGTCAAAAGGAATGGAGTCTTGTGTCCTTATAAAAAGAGCCATGCTAGTCAGCAGCCCTAGCAATTGTCTGAATACTTGGAAATTGCTCCACTATGTTCATAGTGACCTTATTTGAATAGTCGGAAGCTGGAAGAAACCCAGATATCCTTCAACTGAAGAATGGTTACAGAAAATGTGGTTCACTTACACAATGGAATACTATTCAGCTATTAAAAACAAGGACATCATGAATTTTGCAGGCAAATGGATAGAACTAGAATATATCATGCTGAGTGATGTAACCCAGATCCAAAAGGACATGCATGGTATGTACTCACTGAAAAGTGGATATCAGCCTAAAAGTTCAGAACACCCATGATATAACTCACAGACTGTAGGAAGCTGAACAAGAAGGAAAGCCCAAGTGCAGATACCCCAATCCCACTTAGAAGGGGGAACAATATAACCATAGACAGCAGAGGGATGGAGTGACCTTGATGGAATGGGGAAGAGAAGGGGAAGGGGGGCTATATCAAGTATGGGAGGAGACAGGAGAGAAGCCCATAGGGTCAGAACAAATGGAAATATGCTGCAGCAGGGTTGGGGTTGTGGGAGTGGGGAGAACCTCTAGAAAGTGCCAGAGACCTGGGATGTGAGAGGCTCCCAGGACTCATCAGGGATAACCTTAGCCAAAATGTCCAATGGTGGGGAGATGGAACCTGAAGAGACCACCTCTAATAGATATACAGGGCCCCCATTTGAGAAATAGGACCACACATCCATCTCCAAAATTTTTTGACAAAATTGTTTCTGTCTAAAGGAAATTCAGGGCCAAAAAATTAAAAAATAAAAAATGGGACAGAGACTGAAGGAAAGGCCATCCAGAGACCAGCCCAACTTGGGATTCATACCATGCACAGGCATCAAACCCTGACACTATTCCTAATTCCATGTTGTACTTGCAGACAGGAGTCTAACATGGCTGTCCTCTGAGAGGCTGTACCAGCAGCTGACTGAGACAGATACAGATACTTACAGCCAACCATGTAACTGAGGTCAGGGACCCTTCTGGAAGAGTTAGATGAAGGATTGAAGGAGCTGAAGGGGATGGCAATCCCATAGGAAGAACAACGGTGTCCACTAACTGGACCCCTCAGAGCTCCTCAGACTAAGCCACCAACCAGAAAGCATACATGGGCTGCCCCATGGCCCCTGACACATCTGTCTTGTCTCGGTGGGAAAAGATATGCCTAATCCTGTAGAAACTGGATGCCTCAGGGAAGGGGGATACCTGCTCACTTGAGGTGGGGATTGAGGTTGGGTAGAGGATCACCCACTGAGAAGTAAAGGAGAGGAGGGATGGGATGAACTTGAGGAGGGAGGATCAGGAAAGGGGCAATCTTTGAAATGTAAATACATACAATAATTTAATAAAATTAAAAAGTGGGGAGCCAAATGACATTTGGAGGTGTCTTGCTTGACCCCAGAACAGACCTGATCTGTTCTCCAACAGGGCAGGACTCTCCTTTCTTATGCCAGAGATCACCAATGGATATTGGGTGCCCATGCCTAGAAGGAAGGAAAGAAAGAAAGAAAGAAAGAAAGAAAGAAAGAAAGAAAGAAAGAAAGGAAAAGAAAAGAAAAGAAAAGAAAAGAAAAGAAAAGAAAAGAAAGAAGGAAGGAAGGAAGGAAAGAAGGAAAAAAGGAAAGAAAGAAAGAAAGAAAGAAAGAAAGAAAGAAAGAAAAGAAAGAAGGAAGGAAGGAAGGAAGGAAAGAAGGAAAGAAAGAAAGAAAGAAAGAAAGAAAGAAAGAAAGAAAGAAAGAAAGAAAGAAAAGAAAGAAGGAAGGAAGGAAGGAAAGAAGGAAAGAAAGAAAGAAAGAAAGAAAGAAAGAAAGAAAGAGAAAGGAAGGAAGGAAGGAAGCAAGGAAGGAAGCAAGGAAGGAAGAAGAGAAGAGAAGAGAAGAGAAGAGAAGAGAAGAGAAGAGAAAAAAAGAGAAAAGGAAAAAAAAAAACAGAAAATGAGGCAATTATGTACTTCACTACAAACCAAGTTTGGCCCTGCATTTTAAAATGTCCTGTGTAGTTGTAAACTTAACTTCAGACTAAGACATTTTAGCTTATAAGAACAAGAAAATTAAGTATATAGAGGAATATAGTGAATAAAGCAATATTGGGCAATTTACTGAAATTAAATTTAGTTAAATCAAACTTTAGATGGTTGTTAAATTTTTAATTTTTGCTTCTGTTTTCTTGGTGCTCCAGATACTCACAAGTGAACTACAGTAATTGTCTTATATTCAAATGTTAAGGCTAACAATATTTTCTTTTCACTGTTTTAAAGTGGAAACTTAAGGGTTCTTTGAAAAATCAATTGCGTTGTATCGTGTTTTACTGAGGCAAACACCTGGAGTGTTTTCCTAAAGTGGACACAAGTGAAAGGCTAAAGCAGACTCATGAAGGAACATTTCGCTGAAGCAGACACAGAAGTGAGGATGTTCTGCTAAAGCAAGCATGTGAAAGAACACACGATGAAGGATTCTTTGCTAACAACACTCATTTATTGGTCTACCTTATATTGTGTAGCCGAGCTCCATTTGTCAGGACTACATGGACTCTGGCTTGGTTTGCTGGTACAGCTAGCTGTACAATGCTTGTGGGTCTCACTAAACTTCACTTCCCTGAGAGAGGCACAGCTAAGAACTTCTCCTGGTGCTCCCCCTGGTCCCTCCAGCTGACTTGAGACAAAGCTGAGGCCTGGCTGTCTCTGCTAGATCTTATCACTGGTGGTGCTAACCTGACTCTAACAAAGCTGGACTGCTGGTGTATCCATAAAATGTTTGTAAGTGGATAGAGCTGCTGCTGCTAACCTGTGAACAGAACTGCCGATTTCCAAACAACACAGACAGGAGTTGCTCCAAAGAATCTTTCTAAACAGGTCCACTTCTGTATCCTTTCTTTTCCACTACCTCTGTTGGGTGTTGGGTTACAAAGGAGGTTAAAACATCATTAAAAATAGGATTTGAAATAAGTAAAGATTTTAAAAATCATTCTTTCATATCTAAATCCTGAAAGCAGTTTCTCTTCTCTGCTATTGCCCAGTTTTTCTCTCATCTATCACCTTCCCTTTCACCCTGTCCCTACTTGCATTCAGAAAAGACCAGACCTCACAGGCACATCAATTACGCAAGACATAACAAGCTACAATAAGACCAGGCACACACCATCACATGGAAGCTAGACCAGGCAACCCCTTAGGAGAGAAAGCATTCCATAAGCAGGCAAAAGAATCAGAGATAGCCCCTCTTCCACTGTCAGGAATCCCACAAAAACAACAAGCCATAACACATATGCAGAGAACCTAGGTTAGACCCCTCCCTGTTCCATGTTCTCTGTGAGTTCCATGAGTCCTGGTCAGTTGATTCTATGGCCTTTCTTTTCCTGTTCTTGTGCTGTCCTTGACCCCTCATGTTTCTTTAATCCTTCCTTTCTGTCCTCCACAGGACTCCCTGTGTTCTGCCTAATGTTTGGTTGTGGAACTCTACATTATCCCCAACAATTACTGCATGAAGGGAGTCTCTCTGGTGTCTCAGCTTTTATCCTAGAACACTACAGCAGGGCAAATTGTAGGTGGAAGGTTTTGTGATTGGGTTGGTGTCCCAGTCCCTCCACTTGAGACCTTGTCTGAGTACAGACGTTGGTTAGTTTATGGCCCCTGTTCCTCATTACTAGGATTCTTTAGGGCTTAGGGCTATTCTCATATATTCAGTAGAGTTTCTATTTCACTAGGCTTCAAACTTGTCTCTGAAATCAGCCCCCATACCATTGTCTTTCTGAATATGTTCTTCCCTCTATCCCTACATGTTTCCAATCCCACCTGCCCCCAATCCACCTGTGAAGTCTGTGCTATTTCACCTTCTTAGGGAGATCCTTGCATTCCCCTCTCAAGCCTTCCTTGTTACTTAGCCTCTATGGGTCTGTGCATTATACCATCATTCTTTTAATTTACAGCTAATATCCATTTATATAGGATTATGTACCATATTTGCCTTTTGGGGTCTGGATTGCCCTACTCAGGATGACCTTTTCTAGTTTGATCCATTTGTCTACAAATTTCATGACGTTATTTTTTTTAACAGCTGAGTAATATTCCATTTTGTAAATGTACCACATTTTCTTTATCTATCTTTTGGTTGAGGGACATCTAGGTGGTCTCCATTTTCAAGCTATTATGAATAAAGCTGCTATGAACATATTTGAGCAAGAGTTCTTGGAGTAGGATGGACAGCCCTTTGGATATATGTCCTGGAGTAATATAGCTGGTCTTGGTATAGATTCTATTCCCAATTTTCTGAGAAACCTCCATATTGATTTCCAAAGTGCCCTTATAAGTTTCCTCTCCCACTATCAATGGTGTTTACCTTATTCCACATCTTTGACAGCATGAGCTGTTAATTGTGATTTTGATCTTAACCATTCTGACAGGGATAAAATCTCAAAGTCATTTTTATTTTCATTTCCTTAATGGTGGAGGATGGTGAACATCTCTTTAATTGAGCTGTCATTTGAGATTCCTGTCTTAAGCATTCTCTGTTTAGATCTGAACCCCATGTTTGAAATTGGATTATTTGGTTTGTTGATGTCTATCTAGTTTTGCGATTTTTAAAATATCTTGGAAATTAGCCCTCTCTTAGATATGTGGTTGGAAAAGATCTTTTTCTATTCTATAGACTGCCATTTTGTTCTATTGATATTGTTCTTTGCCTTAGAGAAGTATCAGTTCCCTAAGGGCCCAATTATTAATTGTTTATCTCAGTGCCTATGCTATGGGTGTTCAGGACGTTGTCTCTTGGGTCAGTATGTTCAAGGTCATTATGTTGAGGTCTTTGATCCACTTGGACTTGAATTTTGTACAGGGTGATAGATATGGATCCTTTTGCATTCTACATACAGAAGTTCATTTATAACAGAACCATTTGTTGAAGTTGCTTTCTTTTCTTCTATTGTATATTTCTGGCTTCTTTATCAAAAATCAGATGTCCATAGATGTTTGCATTTACAACAGTATCTCTGGTTCACTTTCATTGATGAATCTGTCTGTTTTTATGCCAACACTTTTTGTTGTTGTTTTTTGTTTTGTTTTGTTTTGTTTTTGTTGTTACTGCAGCTCTGTACTATAGCTTAAATTCAGGGATGGTGATAACTCCAGAAGTTCTTTTATTGTATAGGATTCTTTTAGCTATCCTGGGGATTTTTGTTATTTCATATAATGTTTAGTATTCGTATTTCAAGATCTATAAAGAATTGTGTTGAAATTTTTATGGGAATTGCATTGAATCTGTAGATTGCTTTTTGTAGGTAGGATGGTCAGATTTACTGTTAATCCTATTCAATGAGCATGGAAGATCTTTCCATCTTCTGATATCTTTTTAAATTTCTATAAAAGTAACTTTATTCCCCTGATGTAATTATCTCCTTGTGGGCTAACTGCTAAATAAGCTCACCCTTTCTAGCTTTTTCTGAACTCTGGCTGGCTAGTTCAACTCAGTTGTTCATGCTCAAACTCCTTTCCAAGCTGACTGATTCTCTAAGCTTCTCACTGAATTGCTCTGCTTGGGCTCAAACTAACAGTAGTAATTTGTTCTAATCTTTTGGCTTCTTATTCTCCAGCTTCATCAAGGTCTGCTGACCTGCACTGAGCTACAAGAACTCACAAAGAAACTCAGTAACACAAGCACTGACTCACTGCTATGAGCTCCTCCAACTGGCAGACTCTCTTTCCCTGCACTACTCTTAAGTAGCTACTCTTTCTTGTTGTTTTTCCTAATTCATTTAGTCATTTTTATCCTCTGACTTGTCACTTTGTCCCTCAATCAGATGTCACTTTTAAACATTCCTTCTAGAAACTAATTTTATCTTAAAGGTGTGCTATGGGTATGTCTGTATTCCAGCCAGAGCAATTAAAGGTATATGGCATTCCAGAGGGATCACACAGACCTAGAAGATCTTTGGATGTGATCCCTCACCAGAGTAGCCATGTTGATATAGGTCTTTCATTTGCTTGCTTTATGTTATCGAAAGAAATTTTGCATTATTTGTGGCTATTGTGAAGGTTGTTGCTTCTCTGATTTGTTTCTCAGCTCTTTTGTCATTTACATAAAGGAGGTCTACTGATTTTAATTAATTAATCTTGATACAGCCACTACAGCCATTTCACTGAAAGAGTTATCAGTTGTAGGAGTTCTCTGGTAGAATTTTGGGGGTTCTCTTATACATACTATCTTATCATCTTCAAATAAATATACTTTTATTTCTTCCTTTCTAATTTATATTTACTTTCTCTCCTTTTTGTCTTGTTGCTCTAGCATGGGTACTTTATTTTCTGGTCCAACTATTTGGTGTTTTATGGATTTCTTGTATTTTTATAGGCGTGTCCCTCTTTAGGTTAGGGGAATTTCCTTCTATGATTTTGTGAATACTTTCCCTGTGCCTATGAGCTAGAATTCTTCTCCTTCTTCTATTCCTATTATTCTTAGGTTTGGCCTCTCTTATGTGTCCCTGATTTCCTTGATGTTTTGTGCTAGAAATTTTTAAAATTTAACATTTTCTTTGACCAACAAATCTACTTCTTCTATTGTCTCTCCAATGCCTGAAAATCTCTCTTTTATCTCTAGTATTCAGTTGGTGACGCTTGTTCCTGTAGCTCCTGTTTGCTTACCAAGAGTCTCCATTTCGAGAATTTCCTCAGTTTGTGTTCTCTTTATTGCTTCTATTTCCATTTTGAAGTCTTAAAGTTGTCTTTCACCTCTTTGTGGGTTTTTTTTTTTTTTATTGTTTGCTTGTTTGTTTTCTTCAGCGTACTTGATGTTCATTAAGGGATTTTTTTTTTTATTTCCACAAATTGTTTTGTTTGTCTTTTCCTTAATTTCTTTAAGTGGGTTTTTTCATTTACTGTTTAAGGACTTATAACATCTTCCTGAAGTTGATTTTAAGGTTTATTTTCTTGTGTTTCAGATATGTTGAAATATTACAGGGTTCCTGTAGTAGAATAGCTTGTCTCTGGTGGTGTCATATTGCCCTGGTTGTTGTTGACTATGTTCTTGCACTAGTGTTTAAGGATCTGTGTGTGGAATGATTATAGCTCTAGGTGCAGATTTCTGAGTTTGTCTTTGTTGGATGGGTGTTTTGTTCCTTTGTTTCAGTTCCTCTTTGGTCTTCTTGTCTTTGTGGTCTTGATTTCTGGCAAGCAGTGAGACCAGCATGATCCAGAAGACTCTTTCCAATCTGGGGGTTGAACTTCTGGTGGCTAGCTTAGCCTTTGGTGCAGCAAGGGAGTCTCTGCTCAAGTTAAAGGGTAGGATACGATGATGAGAAGGGAAGTAAGGATTTGGGGCAAGGAGGGAGTAGAGAACTTCCACTGGTGGGTCATGTATCTGTGGTTCTGTCAGGCAGGATGTGCTCTGTTCCAGAAGTTTGTTCCTGCTTGAGTTTGCCAATTTTTCTGGCTTTCTTGGCATGTTATCTGTTCTTCAAACTATCTTGGCCTGCACCTGGGGAAGCTGTTCATCTGACTAGAGTGGCCTGCACTTGTTCTTCTGACAGATGTGGCCTACTCCTACTCTTCCTACTTGCAGTCCAATCAAGGGTGGAGGGGCACAGCAGCAGGAGAGGGCAGTGGGGGGCAGGGCATGGGGAGGCAATGGAGTAGGTCTTTAGGAAGTGAATCTAGTGAGTTAGTGGTTAAATTCCTCCTCAGGCATGAGGGTAATCACCTCGGACATCACCTTTCTTTTGACTGACTTGGACTGAGATTGGATAGCAGAAATCTGCTGGAGTTGGGAGCAGGGGCATGGCAGAGAGATGGAAAGTGAGGTGAGACTGTGGTTAGTGGACTGTGCCTTTGAGACCTGGATCTAGCCTGTTGGGCAGTTCAGCTGGCAGGCAGGTCATCCATCTGCCATCTGCCTGCTGTGGCCTGCACTTGAACAACAGAAGCCTACAGTTTATTTTTAAATTGAGGACAAACATGAACATAAATAAGCATTTTAAGTGTGTATACATAAATTTCAGACATAAACTAGAGTTGTCTCGGACCTATATTTAAGAGAGGCCTAATTATGACATTGTTTCCTAAAAGAATTTTTTGGTAGGCTGAAAATAAGATTTTGATATACTTCTAGAGTTTAACTTTGCTTTGGTTTTTAAGAGAAGCTTGGAAAATTAAAAAGATAATGTGTAGAAAAATGTTTCATCCAGAAATTTACAAATGGCTCATTTACTTTTCATATAATTTCAAGCATTCATGTTCTATTTTTAAAATTTTTCTTGTATCAATTTATTTACTGATTGCACATTGATATTTAAAGTGATAATATTTTTATTTTACATATACAAACCAATTTTAACAGAATTTTACATTAAAGGGTTAATATCTTCCTATCTACTCAGCTTATCTCAGAAATGATAATATATTGATAGATTATGGAAACCTAGAGATAGTGTTAAAGAAAACTCAACAATGCCAAAATGTATTTTAAATTAATGATTTGGTAATACATGTAGAGACATTGATTCTAGTGTTTAAGAAGAAAATAAAACCTTATTTACTTATTTTTATGTTTATCATCACCGGCCCTAAAATTTCATGAGGATTCTAATCCATTTTCATGTATATCTTAAGATCATTTCTGTAAAAACACTTTTATATGTCAAACTTGGACATTTCTTTTTCTAGTCACCAAACTGTATGCGCTAGCATGAGTATGAGTTACTACTCTCATCAATTACCTGACAATAAGCAATATAAAGGAGAGATTTATCATGGTTTATTGTTTCAGTAGACTCAGTAAGTCATGGCTTATATGTTCAGCAGCAAAGAGTTTGTCCCATTGGGGGTATGTGACTGAAACATGGAAGAAAAAAATGGATATAGTCATTTGGATTTTTTCTTTTCCACCTCCTTTATTTAGTTTGGAACTCCATTAAAAAAAAAAAGCAGTCATACTTGTCTGTATTGATTATCTGGGAATTTCACATCATGCCCCACTATCACATTCACTTACCAGTAGGCCCAGGGCTGTACTCTTACCCTTGTGATTCCCTTCCCCATGAAACAGACCAATAGATAAATAGGAGAAGGAGGAAAGAAGGAAGAAAGGGAGAAAGAAAGAAGAATGAATGGATGAAAGAAAGAAAAAAAGAAAGAAAGAAAGAAAGAAAGAAAGAAAGAAAGAAAGAAAGAAAGAAAGAAAGAAAGAAAGGAAATAAGTCCAGTTTGTATTGCCTGTATACTCATTGGACCATAGTCAAGCTCCAGCTCCTTAAAGAAAACTGAGTCCTTCTCCACCTGCATCTCTGCCAGAAGTTATCAATTTCAAAGAGCATCCGTATTGAAATTTTTAAGAGTTCTCCTCAATAATTTCTTGTCTAGGCTTTTAATTTTGGGTGGGAGTAAGCGAGGTTGGGAGTAGTGGTTGTCACAGAAGACTTTTATGTCCCCTTCTTAACTGCAATTCTCAGAAATCAGTATCACTGCCAGAGTAGCTTCCTTGATCTTTACAGAAAGTGGGAGCACGGACCATGGTCTTGTACATTGTTTCTGGTAACAGCATGGACCAGAGACATTCACATGGTCTCTGGAGTCAATATGTGCCATGGACTTTAGCATTGTCTCGGGTGGCAGCACAGACACAGTGCTCTGGCCCACCAACAGTTGCACTTGTATTCGGGGTATGTTTTCTTCCTCAGGGAACCTGCTGTGGAAAATCTCAGCGGTATGGCTCTCAGATGGTTCCAAATCCAGTCAACTCTGCAGATTATCATTAAAGCGTGTTTTAAAGTACATTTTACTCTTTTGATACAACCCTTATTTTTAATGTTTTATATGTTTCATGGAAAATTATTTTATATAGCTGTTTACAACAACTAGTTGGTGTTCTAGATTCAGAAACAATTATTCAGTTACCTTTCTTCTTGTGGCTCTTCTATTCTCCAAAATATATATATATATATATTTTCTCTCAGGTAAATATATTCATTATATCTATGTATTCATTAGATACATTCATATGCAGTATAAAAATATTCCTTGTTTGCATTCATAAATGCATAAATTGATTATTTTTTCTTTTTTTTAAAACTTGAGGAAAACGGTAATGTGCATAATTTTTCCTAATTTCTATGTTTTTTTAAGCTCATATAAAAGGTTCTAGAGCTATTTATTCAGAAAGTGTGCTTGATTTTATGAACCTACCTGGAAAAATCCCCCCCCCTTTTTTTCTTCTTCTTCTTCTTTTGAAACTACTGAATTTTGTGACTTTATTGTCTTATTTTTATTATTTTATTTTATTCACTTTATATCTTGATTATAACTCCTCATCCTCTTTCCTCTCTTCCCAGTCCCAGCCTTATAAATCCCTCCCCTATTTCCCCTCCCCTTTTTCTCAAAGAAGGAAAGTCCTCCCTTGGGTACCATTCTGCTCTGGGGCATCTAGTCCCAGCAAGTTTCAGTATATCCTCTCAAAATGAGGCCGAATAAAGCAGTTCAAGTAGTAAGGAAGGGGAGCCAATGTCAGGGAACAGAGACTGAAATAGACCCCATCTCAAACTCTACTTTTAAGGGGACCCACATGAAGATCAAACTGTACATTTACTAAAGATGTGAAGCGGGTCTAAGTCTAGCTACTACATGCTCTCTCGTTGGTGGCTCAGGCTCTGTGAACCCCCATGATCCCAGGTTAGTTGACTCTGTGGGTCTTCTTGTGGTTTTCTTGAACCCTCCAACTTGCTCACTTCCACCCCCCACTTTTCCACTAGCTCCCTGATTCGACCAGATGATGGCATATGCCCCAATCCACTGTTGAATGAAGCCCCTCAGTAGACAGTCATGCTAGCTTCTGTCAGCCTAGCATAGCAGAGTATCATTAATAGCTCAGGGAAAAAGATGAATCAAAGATGAATCACAGACTGAGGAGACAGCCATCCAATGACTGCTCCAACTTGAGACCCATCTTATGTGAGTGAATAAAAATCATCTTTAAGAGGTTTCTATTGCTTCCTAACAGTTCATGGCATCTGTAAAATCATTGTTAAACATATGTGAACAGGATGGTGAATAATCTCATCATTCTGCCAATTTACTAGGCTTTGATAACCTAGAAGAGGTTGCTTGGCCAGGAGAGAGGAAGTATTTGCTTCTATTTCTACTCAAGGCCATCTGTATTACAGTTATTTTCCTCATTCTTCTTTCAATTTGATATATAGTATCCTCCAATAAATCTTTCTGCAGACATATCTGTAGATAGAACCTCCTAAACCACTCTTTAACAAAATGACATCATAAAAATGCCTCCCTTCACTTTTATACTTCAGGAGACACTAAACAACTGGGAAAAGATTAAATAACAGCAAAATGAATGCACTGTTGAATGATGAGACTTTCTCAGTCAAAACATAATGGAAAGTTTATGGATTACTCTCATTTATTTTTCTAAATAGAGTTTTACTGACTTGGACTCCATTATCTTGTCTCAATCTCTGAAGTGCTAGTATTATAAGTTGGTGACTCCATGCATATTTAAGTAGCTTAGATTTGTTTCTAAGAATGCAAAAGTTAAATTCTCAGAAAGAATAATTAATCCTCAGTAATATAAATATAGATAATACCCAAGATATAACAATTGGAAAGAATATATACCAGTGTTCCAGACAACATTGAACATAGCAACAGTCATATTTGGTAAGTATGTAGAAAATACACCATCCTTTCACTAGAGTTGTGTATGTATCTGGCTGCCAGTGTATGCAACGGTAATATTACACACATGGAGATTGAAATGGGATTGCACAATTTGACTTTAACCAAAAGAATAACATGGTCTTTGACATAAACAAAAAGAAAACAGATAAAATAACAACTCAATATATTTAATCACACAGATATTTCACATGTGTAGAACAGGAAAGCTGAGAGTGAGAGCTTTCCCAAGGTGAGAGATGTCCTGTGTGCTCCAAGGCCCCACCCCACAGCAGCCAGCAGCTAGCTGGCTCCACGTGGGCCAACGATCGGCTGGGAGGATGAGAAAAATGACTTTACAATAATGTTTTCTCTTGCCAAAGAATTGTGGGCACATTTAATAAGCAATAAATAAAATAGGTAGCTAAGATTTAATTACCATTGATTATAATTGATAACAATTATAAAAGCTTTTCTTTATTTTTCTGCAAACTAATTTGTGTTCTTTGCCAATTAATTTGTGTCTCACTAAATAGCACCTGACAAAGGCTTAAGTTCTCTTTTGGTGAGTTTACAGTGAGGTCTTAGCCAATTAACATCTCCTGGAAGCTTTTGAAAATAAAATCTTGCAGCAAATCAATTTTTCCTTCTTAGATTTTTCTGGACCATGATTTTCTAGTATAACTAAAAACCTAAGTATTAAAAGATATTGCCTCTGAATCTTAAGGAATCTTCCCTGAAGGCAGGGAGAAGTGAGATCACGGGAAGTTCCCCAGCCACGGTTTGTGAAACAAAGGAGATTTCGCACCAGCCTCCCCATGGCTGCTCTGAACTTGCATTAACTCGAACATAAGAAAAAAATTTCCAACTCAAGCATTATGGCTCTCCTGTAATGAGGACTGAATTTTTGAACTACTAAGTTTCTAGTAATATCGGATTGTAACTATAACCTTGGGAAAGCAAAACTCAATTTCAAAACAATTTATCGCTTTAAGAATCAACATTAAAACTTCAGTACTACATTGTGAAATTTGGCTGCCAGTTCATATCTATGAATCTATGACAATGTAAACTTTAACGCTTCATTAAAGAGACATTGCTTTAAAGCTTATCTTGATCTTACTTTCTAGGATAAGAATCATATTAATTATTATCTTAACTAGAAGTATCCTTAGAGACCCAGCCTCTTGGCCTGCTACACCACGTGCTTGAAAAGACTCCTGAGTTGCCAATATTAAGGCTAACTCTCTGTTACTAATGTAACAATTATTTAATCTTAACCAATAACTTATGAGCTGATTGTGAAAACACACAGAGCACATTACCAATAAAAAAAATGAAGCAGTTACACTTAGACCAATCAGAGAATATTAATTTTTCTAGCTACAATCATAAAATAAAAAGCACTTTATCATTAGCTAAATGCAATAATCATGAATGAAGAGAATTTTCTTAGGACAAACCATATATTAGCTTTTTCTGCCCCAATACCATGAGGCTGCAGACTCTCTTTTCCTTTAAAGAACAGATTTTTCCAGCAGGGGCCCTCCTGCTGTATGCCTGTTTCCTGGCTAAAGCATGTGGCCACTCTCGGCTTTCCTGAACCACCAGATAAAATTTTAGCCATCTTTATTTTCAAACATGAAACATAGAACATTCACTCATTCAGACTGGACATGAACATACATGAGTTGAACACGTGAACAGACTGCTGCACCAGACTTAGACAAGACCTTAGACAAAAACACAAACAGGGCAGAGAACTTCTGCTGTAGGGCCCAGAGAGAACAAAGCAGGGCACCTCTAAAATTTCTCTCTGCTTCTGGAACATCTTCCTCCTGCATGATGCAGTTTCTGACTGCGGCTAATCCACCTAATTATTAAATCCCTTTTATTAAACCCTTTCTTTTCTCACACCTAAAAAAGCAGCTTCTGGAAGCTGCGGCTAACTGCCTGTTACGTTCCTAGATCCTGATTATCTATCTCACTGATGAACCTAAGTGATTCTAGCGTGCAGGTTTAGTGCTGTTCCAGCTTAGCCCATACCAACCTTCTCCGGTAGGAATTTTCTTTAATTATTTTTCTTCTTCCATGGAGCTCCAAACCAGCAATGTTCCTTACCATGTCCTCTGCCATTTCCCAGTCCCACATTGGTTCGCCAATCTGTTGAGGCCGGCCAGCGGCTCACATGTCCGGGTTCGAGCCTGGGAGGCATCTTGGAATCTGGAAGAAAAGAGGGAACCTAGGCGGCACGAGAAAGGATGGAACCAAGACATTAGTCTGATTAAGCTTCAATTTTAATATTCAGAACACAGGGTTATAAAGAAGGGGGAGGGGCCCATTCCCGCCAAATCATCTTTGGAGTCCAGTTGCAGGTGACCATGTGAATACTCCAGAACAGCCAGGTGGCAGGTAGTAGCCTTGGGAGTGGCAGAATGATAGGGTGGCAGGCTCCACTCCCGATGATCTCCTGGTGATAACAGTCAAGCTTGATCAGCCTGATTTCAAGGGGGGGGGGGTGCCCCAGATACCTAAAGCAAAACCAAGTGCAACAATTCATCAATTCATACCTATAATCCCAGTGTTTTCAAATATATGGCATGAATGAAGACCAGGGTCAACCTGGTCATTATAGAAAGATTCTCTCATAATAAATATAAGCATTTGATTTCACAAGACTCTTTGACAATGATGGAGAGAATTTGACAATTTATTCTCTACTAAGCTGCTTTTGTAATTAAATTGCAGTCAAAATACAAAACAAAGCAAAACACTTGTTTTGGGAGCAAATATAGCAATATATGTCTCAATGTGAATTTTTCTATTCATTATTTAATATTTTTGGTTGTTTTTATTTTATGCCTATCTCCAATAGAAATGTAAAGTTAATGTTAAGGATTAATCAGATTATCAATGTGATTCAAACTTTTTAATTAGATATTTTATTTATTTACATTTCAAATGTTATCCCCTTTCCTGGTTTCCCCTCAGAAACCCCCCTATTCCCTTCCCTCTTCCTCTGCTCACCAACCTACCCACTCCTGCTTCCTGGTTCTGGCATTCCCCTCTATTGGGGCATAGAAACTTCACAAGACCAAGGGCCTCCCCTCCCATTGATGACCAAATAGGCCATCCTCTGCTACATATGCAGCTAGAGCCATGAGTCCCACCATGTGATTTCTTTGGTTGGTGGTTTAGTTCCAGGGAGCTCTGGGGATACTGGCTAGTTCATATTGTTGTTCTTCCTATGGGGCTGCAACCCCCTTCAGCTCCTTGGTACTTTCCCTAGCTCCTTCATTAGGGACCCTGTGCTCCATCCAATGGATGGCGGTAAGCATCCACTTCTGTATTTGTCATGCACTGGAAGAGCCTCTCAGGAGACAGCTATACCAGGCTCATACTTTTATATTGTATTTAAAGCATACATATAAAGATTTATAACAGAGTTATTATTAAATTCATTTTGAAATTCTAAATATATGTAGTATGTTTACATAACCCCTCTCTCCTCCATCCACGCCTCCTACTAGGAGTATTGATCTTAACCATGTTAAGCACAACCATATTAACATCACTCCAGTAGGAAACTATGAGTTCAAGCTATAAGTTACAGAGAAACACTATTTGAGTCCTCAGTCCCCCTTATCCATACTCTGCTGCTTTCTGGAATAATTGTATATTCCCTCCACGATAGGTGTTAGGGAAATGTGACTTCTGAGTTTAACTGGGAAAATGCTTGAAGCTGTTTTTGTCCCATGAGGATTTAGAAAAAAAAAAAATACCAGAAACTGATTCTGATTTGGCAGTCAGAAATTCATGCCCCAATATCATCATCACCTCAGCAAAACTGGGAAAATATCATTGTAGTTTCCTTTTCATCCCATTTGAAATTGAGACATTACCACTCTCATTATCTCTGTGACAATTCTGGCCAGTGATTCACTACTATAAATTTATTATAAATTTTAATTTATCCAGAAACAAAATAGATTCTCTATGTTTGGGGCATGCATAATCATTTTTCTCATTTCTAGATTCCCTTTTCTATGTATGGTTCATATAGTGCCCCTCTCTTGTTAGTTTGCTGAGAGTTCCCGGAGCCCATTCATTACACTTGTGAAGAGACACGTGGGACTTCAGCAGGCACAGTGAGGACCTGTCTGTCACTGCTCACATTGTTTCTACTTCTAGTGACTCAAAGGCTGTGACAGTGTCAGACTTTGGTGGTAGAGAGAATTGGAGATTTCAATAATGTTATCAATAGATAGGCACAATTTTAACAGCGCTATGACTTACCTCCAGAAGGTACTGAATAAATGCATTAGATACACATCAGCTATTTATCATTTTAAAGCTTCACTACATAGTGAATCATTTATGTTTAATATGTATTATCCACTTTTCTCTCACCTTAAAATGAAAATGTCGCTCATTTGAAACATGTTTAGAAAAGAACAAAATGGTACTTGGTTGAAGACTGACTTTAATTGTTATAATTTACATTTATTATTTTCAATAGCATAGCGTGGAAGTACATACACCTGTGTGATTGCAACATTGTATAATCCAAATATCTTTTTTTGACATTTAATAAGTGTAACAACTGACTTTAATTTTTATAATTGAATTTTATTATTTTCAAGGGTTGGTTACATATTTTTTAGAGTTTTTAGTTTTGCTTCTGTAAAATTCATAGCCACCTACTGTCAGTTTTTAAAGTGTTATCCACTTCTTTTTATCTTATTTTACTTCTTTTGTTTGTGTATTTTTTGCTTGCTTGTTTGTTGTAGACAGGGTCTTTTGTGTGGCTCTGACTTTCCTGGGACTTACTCTGTAGACTGACTTCAACTCATAAAGATCTGTCTGCTTCTGCCTCCTTAGTGATCGGAGTAAAGACATATGCCACAACCACCCAACTCGTTATCACTTACAGAATTTAAGGTACCTTTGATTGCCTTCCATCTATAGGCTTCAAGTATCTTTTCTGATTTTGTGATGTATGTAGTAATATTGGTCAGCCTATTGTTATATATAGTCTTTCTTTTGAATGGCAAATTTATTTTGATTGATAATATAAAACATAAGGACAGTGATAATTCTAGAAGATCTCAGAAGATGGAAAGATCTCCCATGCTCATGGATTGGCAGGATCAACATTTTAAAAATGGCTATCTTGCCAAAAGCAATCTACAGATTCAATGTAATCCCCATCAAAATTCCAAATCAATTCTTCAACGAATTAGAAAGTGCAATCTGCAAATTCATCTGGAATAACAAAAAACCTAGGATAGCAAAAACTCTTCTCAAGGATAAAAGAACCTCTGGTGGAATCACCATGCCGGACCTAAAGCTTTACTACAGAGCAATTGTGAAAAAAACTGCATGGTACTGGTATAGTGACAGACAAATAGACCAATGGAATAGAATTGAAGACCCAGATATGAACCCACACACCTAAGGTCACTTGATCTTCGACAAGGGAGCTAAAAACATCCAGTGGAAGAAAGACAGCATTTTCAACAAATGGTGCTGGCACAACTGGTTGTTTTCATGTAGAAGAATGCGAATCGATCCATTCCTATCTCCTTGTACTAAGGTCAAGTCTAAGTGGATCAAGGAACTTCACATAAAACCAGAGACACTGAAACTTATAGAGGAGAAAGTGGGGAAAAGCCTTGAAGATATGGGCACAAGGGAAAAATTCTTGAATAGAACAGCAATGGCTTGTGCTGTAAGATCGAGAATTGACAAGTGGGACCTCATGAAACTGCAAAGCTTCTGCAAGGCAAAAGACACCATCAATAAGACAAAAAAACCACCAACAGATTGGGAAAGGATCTTTACCTATCCTAAATCAGATAAGGGTCTAATATCCAATATATATAAGGAACTCAAGAAGGTGGACTCCAGAAAGTCAAATAACCCCATTAAAAAATGGGGCTCAGAACTGAACAAAGATTTCTCACCTGAAGAATACCAAATGGCAGAGAAGCACCTGAAAAAATGTTCAACATCCTTAATCATCAGGGAAATGCAAATCAAAACAACCCTGAGATTCCACCTCACACCAGTCAGAATGGCTAAGATCAAAAATTCAGGTGACAGCAGATGCTGGCGAGGATGTGGAGAAAGAGGAACACTCCTCCATTGTTGGTGGGATTGCAAGCTTGTACAACCACTCTGGAAATCAGTCTGGCGGTTCCTCAGAAAATTGGACATAGTATTACCGGAGGATCCAGCAATACCTCTCCTGGGCATATATCCAGAAGATGTCCCAACCGGTAAGAAGGATACATGCTCCACTATGTTCATAGCAGCCCTATTTATAATAGCCAGAAGCTGGAAAGAACCCAGATGTCCCTCAACAGAGGAATGGATACAGAAATTATGGTACATCTACACAATGGAGTACTACTCAGCTATTAAAAAGAATGAATTTATGAAATTCCTAGCCAAATGGATGGACCTGGAGGGCATCATCTTGAGTGAGGTAACACAATCACAAAGGAACTCACACAATATGTATTCACTGATAAGAGGATATTAGCCCAAAACTTAGGATATCCAAGATATAAGATACAATTTGCTAAACGCATGAAACTCAAGAAGAATGAAGACCAAAGTGTGGACACTATGCCCCTTCTTAGAATTGGGAACAAAACACCCATGGAAGGAGTTACAGAGACAAAGCTTGGAGCTGTGATGAAAGGATGGACCATCTAGAGACTGCCGTATCCAGGGATCCATCCCATAATCAGCTTCTAAACGCGGACACCATTGCATACACTAGCAAGATTTTGCTGAAAGGACCCAATGATAGCTGTCTCTTGTGAGACTATGCAGGGGCCTAGCAAACACAGGAGTGGATGCTCACAGTCAGCTATTGGATGTATCACAGGGCTCCCAATGGAGAAGCT
This sequence comes from Mus caroli, assembly GCF_978045245.1. Lineage (NCBI taxonomy): Eukaryota > Metazoa > Chordata > Mammalia > Rodentia > Muridae > Mus > Mus caroli. The sequence goes on from NW_028227256.1 coordinate 92,036,790, forward strand.
AGAGAAAGTACCCAAGGAGCTAAAGGGATCTGCAACCCTATAGTTGGAACAACATTATGAACTAACCAGTACCCCGGAGCTCTTGTCTCTAGCTGCATATGTATCGAAAGATGGCCTAGTCGGCCATCACTGGAAAGAGAGGCCCATTGGACTTGCAAACTTTATATGCCCCAATATAGGGGAATGCCAGGGCCAAAAGAATGGGAATGGGTGGGTAGGGAAGTGGGGGGCGCTATGGGGGACTTTTGGGATAGCATTGGAAATGTAATTGAGGAAAATATGTAATAAAAATATTAAAAATTAAAAAAAATATATAAAACATAAATATATATGTATGTATATATATTGCGAGATCTGTTATTTTTAAGCTTTTATACATTATAAATCATTTAAATTGGATTTAACATATTTTTCTTGATATTTACCACTTTTTATGACAAATGCCATTAAAATCCTTTCTACTAGATGTATGGACATAATTAATTGTATGATTTTGATATATGGCTTATATAGTTATAATTTACTCCAAAGATAGCATCCAATATTTATTATTATTGTTATTATTATTATTAAGCTATTTAATATTTAGATACAACCTCAATCATTTTCTCTTTTTGTTTTTGTTGCTGGTTTTGGAGTTATTCTTTCACTTCACATCTAAACTGACCTTAAGAAATAATTGCCCTGTCTTTGTTTCTCAAGTGTTGAAATTACAGCCAGGAACTACCTTTTTAATGTGGGAGTTCTTTTCAATTAATTTTTTACAGAATATATTTTAATGTGTTCTTCCACTTCTACCAGTTGCTTTTAGGATCATCTGCTCCAATCCAACTTTTGTTCTTACTTTCTCTTAATAGAGATCATTTATTTATTAATTGAAACAAGAAACATCTATATTATTGAACAAGCTAGCCTGGAACTCATAAACCTTTTTGACTGTGTCTGAGTGCTAATATTATACGTGTGTGATAAATTACTCAATCCCACCTTCATTTTCTTTAGATAATGAGGTAATTTTGCTGCTCTATGTGGCAAACTTTTCATTTGTTGATTTATGAAGTCTCATTTTTGTACATTATGGTTCTACCAACTCATATTTCTCTCTAAATTGTTCTTCAATTCTACTACACTGCTATGCATTATTGTCTGATTTAATACCATATATACTATTAATTCTTAGAGATAATCTACTTACCTAGCTGGCCAATTTAATAGCTATCAAGGTATTTTGTGGTCATTTGGTCTCAGTTCCTACACAACGACAGAACTCTCTTTTTGCAATATCCCTGAGATGATCCTTAAATATCTTAAATATGCCTAGAGAGGATTCTCTTACAAGTCACCTATGATGGTGCATGCATATCCCTAGCCACACATGCATGGCATTCTGGTTTTTGTATTTTGTTTTTTTCCTGTGTGTAGGAGAGGAGAAAAGGTATACTTTTTACACATGTGCATGTCAAGACTAGAGATCAGTCTAAGAATCTGTTTCTCTGGATCTATCTACCTTATCATTGACCCCGTGTTTATTGCTGGGCTCTTGGGTTCTCATTGAGTCAGCCAGCATAGTTTATTCAAGAAACCCTACAGATCCTCTTGTCTTTGCTGTCCCAAGGCTGAAATTACAGGTGCAGGCTAAATTCTCATCTTTTAACATTGGTTCTAAAGATCAAACTCTGGCCCTCATGTGTAGGAGACAAACACTTGACCCACTAAACAACCTTTCCACCTGCATCACTGTCCTTCTGTCTCTTCGCACCAGATTTTCATTCTTTAAAAATGAAGCCAATTTTCCTGCAGTTCCCACTGCTTATTAACAGCTCTTTCTTTTTCTTGTTTAATAAATTTTTTATATGTTTAAGAGCTTCACAAGTAAATACACCTGTCCCTGCCTCTCTCCCATCTAATTTGTCCTATATACTTCTCCAAAATTCATGATCTTTAATTATTATTTTTATATATGTGTACATGTGTGTGTACACATACATGTGTGTGTATGTATATATATATAAAACATAGTGACTGCTTTAAGCTTTGCTCAAATTTTAACAAACCATGAGGTTTACTTTATTTTCTGTATGATAATCATTTGGCTATTCTTTTATTTTTGATATTATAATTATAACATTTTTCCTTCGCATTCACTTCTCAAACCCTCCCATATATCTCATACATAAAGCCTGCCTTGATTTTTTTCAAATTTATGACCTCTTTTTTCCCATTTAGTATCATTCATTTCATGCACGTTTCTCTCTCTCCCTCTCCCTCTCCCTCTCTCTCTCTCTCTCTCTCTCTCTCTCTCTCTCACACACACACACACACACACACACACACACACACACACACACAGAGAGAGAGAGAGAGAGAGAGAGAGAGAGAGAGAGAGAGAGAGAGAGAGAGAGAGATGAATGTACACATATATTCCTAACTATAACCTACTGGGTCTTTGTAATGTCACTTGTATGCATGTTTTCCGGGCCAGCCATTTAGTCTTTGCTAAGCAGCTGGTGTGCTCTTCCATGAGGAGGAGGATTTCCTCTGCTCTCCGGATTCCTTATGTGCCTGTAGCTCTTTGTGTAGGGTTAAAGCCTTGAGGTCTTTCCCCTGTCCACTTTGACACGCTTATTGTTGTTCATTTTCAGTTCATGTTTAAGCAGTTATTTTGGGGAGACTTCTTGGGTGCAGCTTCTGACGTTACTAGGAGATACCCCCCCTTTTCTGGTCTAAGCTTGATATGCACAGCAACATTATATATCTTCATGAACCATCAGCACATGTCTCAAGTGAAGCTGAACTTCTCTGAAAAATCCATTTAGTCTTGGGTCCTTTTAAATTATTAGTTGTACTATAAAGTAAATAATTCAAGTGTGGTCTGCCAAATATAGAATGCAATGAAAGCATAATCACTCTCCTTACTGGCACTAAAATAAAGCTTTTTCCATGAGGATTGCTCCTTCCACACCTTGTATAATACATTTCTTTGTAAGTGTATATATTTTTAATTTTGTGGTAATATGCAGCATACCTTGAAATAGAGGTAGAAGTGCACGCTGAGTACAGTGTACCAAACATTACCACTGGAATGACACTAATAAAGAAAAAGAAGGCACTATTAAATTTGTGACATTCCAAATCTTCCTTCTATGACCAACTCTGAGACTTTGGCTTAAAACTAGTCAGTGCACATTATTGGATGGAGCACTCCAGGGGCTGCACACTCAAAACTGCCATTAAGAACAGTAAATCTGTGGCCATGGCTTATTTCACAGGAGATCTAGTTTCTTTGGCCCACTCTAAGGCAAATTGACCATAATAATGCCTTGACATGTCTATTTCCTATTTTAGGCAAGCTTTCCTCACGAGTCACTCAGCTCTCAGCATGGAGATATCTGGAGACTCATCGGGATAACTTGCCCCCTACAGTAAAAGCATGAGGCAAGCAGAGAACCAGTGACAGGTACCATCCTCAAAGCTCCAAATATGTGACAAGAGCTGTCAAGCACATGACACCCTGCTGCATGTCTGTTGGCTCACTGCTGCAGGTCTGCTGGCTCACTGCTGCAGGTCTGTCTGTTGGCTCACCTTCAGAGCACTAGTAAAGGGTTAGGTGCATCACTTCCTCATCCAGATTCCAGCGGTGCACACAGAAATCAGGGAAAGGTCAGTAACATCTTAGTATGCAGTGCCCATAAATTCTTGTTTACGTTGCATGAAAGGTAGGTACAGTTTCACTGGTTTGAGCTTGAACATATTTCCCTATGTAATTTCTACTCTATTTTGACAAGCTGTCTTTGGGTTGCTTGGGCACTCTAAGCAATTTAACTAAATGCATCCTGAAAAAGTTTTAAAAAAAAATCTATTGAGCTTTTTCTGTAGGTGAGCATAATTCACATCATCCTTCAAAAATACACGTTGAAGGTCATCTTCTGGGTGATGCTTTCCCTTATACTAAATTTCACACTTAGTATTTCAATGCTTTCTTAAAAGACAGTTAAGTGTATGGTTATTGCTTTCTTTCATGCATACATTTAGGGGACTTTTGAGGGCTTGTTATAATGCAAACTATGTTATGTGATACAGTTTAAAGGGAAAACACCCTTGTTTAAAAGAAACTGAAGCTCTAATTAGAAAACAAGCTTGCAAACATGATGCTGATGCAGTGTGGTACATATGCAATGAATGATTTGCACAGGACACAAACAGAAAAAATTATCAAACTGTCTTGGATTTACATCAGTTAAAACTTAATTGCTTGCACACATTACTGGAGTCTTGAAGGAAGAGGCCCCGTTCTGCTTAGTACTTTATCTTACACTTAATAGACCAACTCCCCTGGAATGATGTACTGTTTAGGACATAAAGCATTGATCCGTTATATTTCAATTACTAAAACCTGATGTGTGTGTGTGTGTGTGTGTGTGTGTGTGTGTGTGTGTGTGTGTCTGTGTCTGTGTCTTTGTATTTTGCCAGGGACTACATCTATCCTAATTGTAAATACTAAAGTGTTTACCTTCAAGAAAATATTTCTTCTAAATTTCCCACACAGATTAAAACATATTGAAAAATAACTGGGTCTTAGTGCTAAACAAGGCTAATTATATTCCTAAAACATTTAATTGTGGATGCCATTTAACTACAAAAATATATTAATGTGACAATTTACCTTTTGTGGGAGAAGGCAAATATTTTCATAGAAAAGGATTGTTATATAAGTACACACTGGATCCATTTTCCTCTTCACCACTCTCAGCAGCTTCTACAGGAATGAATGTCAAGTGTAACTGAGAACAGTTATTCCTTCGAGGAAAATCTCCCCTTTCAAATACAGAGATTTGTATATTATGATTTACAGTTTATGTGCATATAAAGGAATTTTCAGGGTGTCTGATATATTCCTGATATCTACAATACTCAGAGCATCTATTGTCATTTACATCTCAAAGCAGCTGCCTGGGGAGGAAAATGTTTTGATAATTCATGGTTTTTAAATAAAATATTTTACTCTGCAAAGTATTGATTAAACTTTCAAGATAAAGTTGATATTTCTTAAAACAACCTGATAAAAGATGACAGAGAGAATAATAAAAAAAATCCAAAGGTTTTAAAGAGACTGTTCTAAAAAAGATTGCTTTAAAAGAGAGTTTTCAAGAAGATTAATGTGTAAGGAAAGTCTTGGGGGAAAGTGTATATCAAATTTTAATATTTATATCAATATAATTTTTACTAACCATGGGAATGTTCTTTGTTCTTCACTCCATTCTAATTTGTATTGGAATGTAAAAGTTGCATGGATTATTATTTTGGTTAAGAAAATGAGTGCATTTCAATCTCGGACTTCAGACCATTATTCTTCAAGATGTAAACAACTTGAGAAAAAGTAGAAAGTACAAACAGATACTGCATAGCCAAAGAAGACTTTCAGTCGAGGAGTCAGTCAAGGCTTTTAGTGTATAACATGTTTATAGATGATTGTAATGCTACCACAAAAATGCTATGGCCTCAATATGTTAGAGAATACAGAAACTAATGATAACTAATGTTAGTTCTCACTTTGACGGACATTAGAATCATCTGGTAAATGAATGTCTGGTTATGCCTGTCGAGAACAGTCTTGATTATGATAACTGATATAGAAAGATCACCGTAATTGTGGGTTGGAACATTCACTAAGCAGTGGATCCTGGATTATATACTTGGAGAAAGGCAATGGCATTAGCATGGATTCATTGTTTACTGCTTGACTGAGACTGCAATGTGGCCAGCTGCTTCTGTCTCCCGATGACTCGATTTTCCTGCTATAATTGACTGTTTCTTGACTAGGATGCAGGAAAAAGAATCCCTTTGCTCTTAAGATGATTTTTGTCACTGTGTTTAGTTACAGAAACAGGGGAAGAAAATAACATGCTACATAATATCATAGCAATCAAGAAGTAAATTACAGATAAACTGGGAAAATGAGGACCATATGGAGATTACAAAAGTAAAGAACGTGTTGAGAAGTATTTACAACATGGAAAGGTTGCCTTGGGTAAACCTTACTGCTTCTGAGGATAGTGGGAAGAAAATAAGTTGGAGCCAGGAGATAAAGTTGAATAGCTGGCAAATTAATCTGAAGCTTCATCGAAAAATAATGGCAAAGATGTGTGCTGTCAGACTACATCATGTGCTTTAGGAAAGAACTGCACTCCACCACCAACTATATAGTATATAGGTATATAGTATATAGTATATAGGTATATAGGTAGGTAGTATATAGTATATAGGTATATAGGTATATAGTAGGTACTATATACCTACTCTGATGATGGCTATAAAAATGACAGAGAAAACTAAATAAATAAAATGACAGATAAAAATTTATCTTTTATACCTTAAAAAATATTTCAGTGATATTCGGTAGTGCATACATTTGTATGAAGACAGCAGTGGTGTTTTGGGAGGAAACACTAGGAAATCAAGCCAAGTATAATCATTGGTTTCATGCCTGGAATATAAAAAGTCAGAAAACTCCAGCAAGTATATTATAGGAACTTTTGGGAGTTCCAGAAACATAGCTGTCGTCTGGTTTCTTTTCTGATCATACCTCAGTAGGAGCATATTTCTTCATAGGGAATGTAAAAAGTGAGGAGCAACATTGTTTTAAGGACTGAATCTTTTTATCACTGTTACTGTGTGACTTTTGTACCAGGCATTCTAGAGGTAATATTATGTGGACTCTAGTGAGATCTCTACAGGGAACAGATACCAACAGGGAGGGGCGCAAGGCTGAATGTTTGAATTTAAATCCTAAGTTTAAGTCTGGTGCCCATCACAATTTCTTATTTGATCTTACAACAGGGTCAGAATGCTACAAGTATTTAATAGTCAAATGGGTGACATATTTAGCCCAGACATTTAGGTATAATCTTTTCTCTCTGCCTTCAAAATCCATTGGCAATGAATTCTTCTAAAACATGCCAAAAAATTAAATCAAAAGCTTTGTTTTGGGTGATTAAAATCTCTGCCTTATGTTTCAACCATTTTAGAGAAGCACAACATATTCTGGAGAAAGAAAAACAGCTGTCAATACGTGATCTCTTTGAACTTGGCATGTCTGATCATTTTTGACCAGTCCTCTTTGTCCTTTACAGAATTTTACATTGTACTGCTAGATAAACTTAAAATTGGATAAATAAATCCAATTATTCTCTTTTTGCTGAGGGAGTTGTTCAGAAACAGGAGGCCTGTGTGATGTAGGATAAGCAGCAGAGCATGTTTACCAGTTGTGACCTTTATCATACATGGTATCGAAGTGCAATTCAGACACATGCACCTAGGGAGAAGGGCAGGTTAAAGATAAAGAGGGTGGTCTTCAAAGAAAGGTCTTTAAGTGATATTTAATTAAATTGGCTGCTTTATCTTACAAAGTGTGGAGTCTATCCTTTATACTAGAGTCCTATAGGATTCTAGCTACCCTGTAAATTTGAATAGTTATGCTTTTAACATCATTGTACCATGTCACAGCATGAAAAAGATACTTTCTGATACATTTAGCTACGTTTGATGGGTAAAAGAATCAACACTAGACTGTGTGTTTAAATGCAAATTGTTAGCACTCTATGTTTAATTATACTTAAAGGACACTTAACTTATGCTTAATAATCTCCTTTCTCTTATGTACCAATTAATCCATGAGTTTGGAAGTAGGAAGTATTTATCTTTCACTATTTCAACATATATTACAATTTGTGTGCTAACATTGACATTTTGACTCACTTATTGTAAATACCAAAGTTTCTATTATCTATAAAACAAGTGGCTTAATCAATCACTAGATAATTATTGGTTTGTACTAAATTGCAACTTCAAAGAGACATATAATACAGCATAGAATTAATATTGTTTCACAAATTATTGTCTATAAGTTTTGCCTAAATATATACATATATATTACAAATTATTGTCTGTATATATATATATATATATATATATATATGTTTTACAAATTACTGCATATATATGTGTATATATATGTGTGTATATATATATGTATACATATATATACACACACACATATATAAATTGTTTTGCTTTGATTTAGATAAAAGAAAAAAATAAACCTCAAAGCCTTACATTTAGATGCTTAACTTAGTTCAAATTGTTATAAAAGCATTTTCAACATGGAATTGTATCTTTGGCTGCCATGTTTGTATGCTTATATAGTATTAGTTCAGATTTAGTTAGTCTTAGATTAGTTTAATTAGCAAAAGTGAGTTCTGTCTATTTCTTGGGCTAAAGGCATATTTGGGTGTTTTTACCTTAATAATGCTTCAAAACTTCATCTACTTAGTACAGTCATATTGATCAAAACATAGCACTCCTATAAGAACTACATATGTAAGTCTGTGTCTCAGAGAGTCAGAAAAATTACTCAGAAACTCATATCCACCCTGCGTGGTCTTCTTAGATCCTCTTTTAGAATCTTAGGGCTTCTCAAGCATCCTCCCTTGGGCCATGCTTGTTACTTAGCTTCTTTGATTCTGTGGATAGTAGCATGGTCATCCTGTGCTTTATAACTAATATCCACTTATAAGTGAGTATATACCATGAGGGTATTTCTGGGTCTGGGTTACCCCACTCAGGATAACATTTTCTAGTTCCCTCCATTGGCCTGAAAAATTAGTAATTTCATTGATATCACTGAGTAGTATTGCATTAGGAAAATGTACCATATTATCTGCACCCATTCTTCAGTTGAAGGACATCTTGGTTGTTGCTAGTTTCTGGCTACTACAAATAAGACTGCTATGAACATAGTGAAGCATGTGTTCTTGTTTTATAGTGGAGCATTTTTGGATATATGCCCAGAAGTGGTATAGCTGAGTCTTCAGGTAGAACTATTTGCAATTTTCTGAGGAACTGCCAGATTGATTTCCAGAGTAGTTGTAACAGATTGCAATCCCACCAGCTATGGAGGATTGTTCCTCTTTTTCCACATCCTTGCCAGCATCTATTGTCACTTGACTCTTTGGTCTTAGCCATTCTGATGGGTATCAGATGGAATCTTGGAGTCTTTTTGATTTGAATTTCCCTGATTAATAAAGAAGTTGAACATTTCTTTAGTGCTTCTGGGAATTAAAGATTCTTCTTTTGAGAACACTGTTTTGCTCTACTCTATTTTTAAACTGGGTTGTTTGGTTTGCTGCTGTCTAATTTCTTGCATTCTTTATGTATCTTGGATATTAGCCATCTGTCAAATGTAGGATTGGTAAAGATCTTTTCCCATTTGGTAGACAGCTGTTTTTTCCCATTGATGGTGTCCTTTGCCTTACAGAAGCTTTTCAGTTTCATGAGGTCCCATTTATTAATTTTTGTTCTTAGTCTCTGAGCTGTTGGTGTTCCATTCAGGAAGTTGTCTTCTGTACCAGAGTGTTTAAGGCTGTTCTCCACTTTTTTTCTTGTCTAAGATTTAGTGTATCTAATTATGTTGAGATCTTTGATTCACTTGGACATGAGTTTTGTGCAGGGTGATAAATATTGATCTATTTGCATGCTATGAAAGAGATCCCACCCCCAACACTATTAATAATCTTCTATAGCTGCAGACAGAAGGCTTTTGTGACAATCATCTGACTGGCTTTACCAGTAGCTGATAAAAACAGAGGTAGAGACTCAGGGCCAACCATTAGGTAGAGCTCAGGGAATCTTGTGGAAGGTAGGGGCAGATTGAAAGACCAAGAGAGGTCAAGGACACCACAAGAAAATCTACAGAATCAAGTAAACTGGCCATATAGGTGTTCACAGAGACTAGAACACCATCCATGGAGCATGCATGGTACAGACCTAGTTGCCCTACAAATATGTAACATATAATATATATATAGTCTTCATGTGAGATCGCAAACAGCATGAGCAGGGTTTGTCTCTGACTCACACTGTTCCCTGCCTTTGGATTCTTTTCCCCAAACTGGACGGCCTTGTTTAGTCTCAGTAGAAAATGATGTGTCCAGTCATATTACAACTTTATATACTAACATGGGTTGATATCCATGGGAGGTCTCCCTGTCTCTGATGAGAAAGGAGGGGGCATAGAGAAGATGAGATGGGGATACTTGGAGGAAAGGTAAGGGGGGAAGTTCCAATGGGTGAAAAGTTTCCTCATAGTCTATGACCTCTAACCTGTGAAACATTGTGAGTAGTTCTGCCAAGTTTTATATAAAAGTGAAAAAAAATAAACACAGTTTATTTTAAAAAATCTCCAAATGTTTCAGGGCTACAGTAAACATGTGCTTAATTCTAATCCCAGTTAACTTGGGGGAAAAGAAATCTAGTTTTGGAAAAAAAAAATCTACCGACTCTTGACTTTCTTTAGCACCAAGATCAATTCTCACTCCTTTGCAAAGTTTGTGAAAAGAACTGCTGCTGGCTCAGAGCAATGTCCCTGGTCTGATGGTCCTAACACTGGCAGCTTGCAGCTGGAGTTGGCATGTGCTCTGAAGGACCTTGTCTAGAGTAGTTTTTAATGCAGCATCCTGAATCTGTCCAAAATCTGATTTTAAAATGCATGGCCATGATTATTCTTTATTAATAAATTCTAGAATCAAAAATAAAAGTGAGAGTCAGTTTGGTAAACTTTATCTCAAATGAGTGTGTTAATGCTTAGATTGTGTTTCAAAATACAATATTATTGTTTTATATAATATGTTTAATAATAATAATAATAATAATAATGCCATAGGGAGAAGGAGAGTAAGTGACTCCTCAGGGTAAGAATAAGAACCTGAGGATTAAGTGCCCACATATGAAGCTGACATGATGCTATATGTGCTAGGATCTTCCTGAGGGCAAGTTCAAGACCGAAATAGGATGGCATGTAAACATCTTACAAGAAGACTTCATCCTAAGAACTGTGACTCTTGTAATGTTTATTTTTGTATTTGCCACTTTAAAATTAGCTTCTACTATTTTACTCTTTGATATTTTCATATATGCATATAATACATTTTCACTGTTGTTCACATCTGTCTCTCATCCCCTGTCTCTCCTGTCAAACTGCTTCTCTCCCTGCTACTTTTTTTCATTTGTGTGTGAACATTTAGAATAGTTACAGATGCTTCCACGAATTTTGAGTGGGACCTGCTCTCTAAGGCTTGAGGAATATTGAGGGAGGAGAATGGGAAGGATAGGAGAGAGAGCCAAGGGATGGATGTCGTGCTGCAAAACAATATCTGGAGATGCCTCTCTGTTGCCCTTAGGGATGTGCTTTTAGCTGTGGTCAGCTGCACAAAATCCTCACAACCTTGAGCCCACAACAGTTTATCATGGATAGAGGCATGGGGTAAGCATGGTCAACTCCCATGTCCTGCCTCCCCGAGCAGCCATGTCCTGTGGCAGAGCAGATGAGCAACCCATAATGTTTCAGTGTTTATTTTCTGTTTTGTACTAAGATCTAAGTCAATAGAAGGGTCTTCTTTTGAAGCTCAAGCTGTAGTGTTACCTATCATTCTCAAGCTCTTAGGTCCTATCCCGGAACGTCATAACCCCTAAACTCTGGATTTCAGATCCATGTATCCCAAAACTCCAGGGATAAAGGTAGGGGGAACTGACATTTATCCTCCTCTCCATATTGTTTCAATATGTCATATGACTTAACTGTATTGACTGGTTTTGTGTGTCAACTTGACACAAACTGGTGTTATCATACAGAAAAAGGAGTCTCCCTTGAGGTAATGCCTCCATGATATCCAGCTGCAGGGCATTTTCTCAATTAGCTATCAAGGGAAGAGGGCCCAGCCCATTGTGGGAGGTACTATTCCTGGGTTGGTGGTCCTGGGTTCCCTAAGAAAGCAAGCTGAGCAAGGCAGGGGAAGCAAGCCAATAAACAGCATCCCTCCATGGCCTCTGCATCAGCTTCTGCTGATGCAGGTTCCTGCCCTTCCTTCAGTGCTGAGTATCAATGTGGAAGTGTAAACTGAATAAACCCTTTCCTCTCCAACTTGTATCTTGGTCATGATGTTTCGTGCAGGAATACAACCCTGACTAAGACATTAGCTGTAGCCTAACAACAGACCTTTATACACTTGAATCCTGATTCTAATAATAACTAACCATTTGACCATCAATAAAATGTGTCCCTTTCGAGGAACACAGGCCTCATCCGGCTGGATCAGCTCCGGGGTAGCGGGAGCGCAGGGTTGCCTGACACCCGCCAGCTACCCACGACTCCCGCCGCAGGATTTTGGGACTGCTGGTGAGTGGAACACAGCTTCAGCTCCAATCCAATTGTGCGGGACCTGAGACTGCATTAGTTAGGGAAGCAGAAACTGGCCTGAGTAGGGCCACAGGCCTCATCCGGCCGGATCAGCGCCGGGGTAGCGGGAGCGCAGGGTTGCCTGACACCCGCCAGCTACCCACGACCCCCGCCGCAGGATTTTGGGACTGCTGGTGAGTGGAACACAGCTTCAGCTCCAATCCAATTGCGCGGGACCTGAGACTGCATTAGTTAGGGAAGCAGAAACTGGCCTGAGTAGGGCCACAGGCCTCATCCAGCCGGATCAGCGCCGGGGTAGCGGGAGCGCAGGGTTGCCTGACACCCGCCAGCTACCCACGACCCCCGCCGCAGGATTTTGGGACTGCTGGTGAGTGGAACACAGCTTCAGCTCCAATCCAATTGCGCGGGACCTGAGACTGCATTAGTTAGGGAAGCAGAAACCGGCCTGAGTAGGGCCAGAGGCCTCATCAGGCCGGATCAGCGCCAGGGTAGCAGGAGCGCAGGGTTGCCTGACACCCGCCAGCTACCCACGACCCCCGCCGCAGGATTTTGGGACTGCTGGTGAGTGGAACACAGCTTCTGCTCCAATCCAATTGCGCGGGACCTGAGACTGCATTAGTTAGGGAAGCAGAAACCGGCCTGAGTAGGGCCACAGGCCACATCCGGCCGGATCAGCGCTGGGGTAGCAGGAACGCAGGGTTGCCTGACACCCGCCAGCTACCCACGACCCCCACCGCAGGATTTTGGGACTGCTGGTGAGTGGAACACAGCTTCCATTCCAGTTCCAGTCCAATCACTCGGGACCTGAGACTGCTCTGGTTGGGGAGAGAGAAATCCGGCCTACATAGGGCCACAACCCTCTCCCAGTAAGAAAAGCACCGGGGCAGCTGGGGCGCAGGGTCGGCTGACACTCACCAGCTACCCACAACACCCACCACAGGATCTTAAGACTTCTGGAGAGTGGAACACAGCTTCTGCTCCAATCCAATTGCACGCGGGACCAGAGACTGCATTAGTTAGGGAAGCAGAAAAAACGGCCTGTGTAGGACCACAGGCCTCTTCCAGCTGGACCAGCACCGGGGTACCGTCAGCTACCCACGACCCCCGCCGCAGGATTTAGAGACTGCTGGTGAGTGGAACACAGCTTCTCCTCCAATCTTTAAACAGTGACAACGATAACAACTAACCCCAGAGATTACCAGATGGCGAAAGGTAAACGTAATAATCTTACTAACAGAAACCAAGACCACTCACCATCATCAGAACCCAGCACCCCCACTTCGCCCAGTCCAGGGCACCCCAACACACCGGAAAAGCTAGACACGGATTTAAAAGCATATCTCCTGATGATGATAGAGAACTTCAAGAAGGACTTTAATAACACACTTAAAGAAATGCAGGAGAACACTGCTAAACAGGCAGAAGACAATAAAGAGAAAGCACAAAAATCCCTTAAAGAATTGCAGGAGAACACTGCTAAAGAGTTACAAATCCCTAAAGAAAAACACGATAACATAATCAAACAGGTAGAAGTCCTTACAGAAAAACAGGAAAACACATCCAAACAGATGATGGAAATGAACAAAACCATACTAGACCTAAAAAGGGAAGTAGACACAATAAAGAAAACCCAAAATGAGGCAACACTGGAGATAGAAACCCTAGGAAAGAAATCTGGAACCATAGATACAAGCATCAGCAACAGAATACAAGAGATGGAAGAGAGAATCTCAGGTGCAGAAGATTCCATAGAGAACATCGGCACAACAATCAAGGAAAATGTAAAATGCAGAAAGACCCTAACCAAAACATCCAAGAAATACAGGACACAATGAGAAGACCAAACCTACGGATAATAGGAGTGGATGAGAATGAAGATTTTCAACTCAAAGGACCAGCAAACATCTTCAACAAAATTATAGAAGAAAACTTCCCAAATCTAAAGAAAGAGATGCCCATGAACATACAAGAAGCCTACAAAACTCCAAATAGACTGGACCAGAAAAGAAATACCTCCCGACACATAAAATCAGAGCAACAAATGCTCTAAATAAAGATAGAATACTAAAAGCAGTAAGAGAAAAAGGCCAAGTAACATATAAAGGCAAGCCTATCAGAATTACACCAGATTTTTCACCAGAGACTATGAAAGCCAGAAGATCCTGGACGGATGTTATACAGACACTAAAAGAACACAAATTCCAGCCCAGGCTACTATACCCAGCCAAACTCTCAATTAACATAGATGGAGAAACGAAAGTATTCCACGACAAAACCAAATTCACACATTATCTCTCCACGAATCCAGCCCTTCAAAGGATAATAACAGAAAAAAACCAATACAAGGACAGGAACCACGCCCTAGAAACAACAAGAAGGTAATCCCTCAACAAACCTAAAAGAAGACAGCCACAAGAACAAAATGCCAACTTTAACAACAAAAATAACAGGAAACAACAATTACTTTTCCTTAATATCTCTTAATATCAATGGACTCAACTCCCCGATAAAAAGACATAGACTAACAAACTGGCTACACAAACAAGACCCAACATTTTGCTGCTTACAGGAAACTCATCTCAGAGAAAAGGATAGACACTACCTCAGAATGAAAGGCTGGAAAACAATTTTCCAAGCAAATGGCATGAAGAAACAAGCTGGAGTAGCCATTATAATATCTGATAAGATTGACTTCCAACCCAAAGTCATTAAAAAAGACAGGGAGGGACACTTCATACTCATCAAAGGTAAAATCCTCCAAGAGGAACTATCAATCCTGAATATCTATGCTCCAAATACAAAGGCAGCCACATTCATTAAAGAAACTTTAGTAAAGCTCAAAGCACACATTGCACCTCATACAATAATAGTGGGAGACTTCAACACACCACTTTCACCAATGGACAGATCATGGAAACAGAAACTAAACAGGGACACAGTGAAACTAAGAGAAATTATGAATCAAATGGATCTGGCAGATATCTACAGAACATTCTATCCTAAAACGAAAGGATATACCTTCTTCTCAGCACCTCATGGTACCTTCTCCAAAATTGACCACATAATTGGTCACAAAGCAGGCCTCAACAGATATAAAAATATTGAAATTGTCCCATGCATCCTATCAGATCACCATGGACTAAGGCTGATCTTCAATAACAAAATAAATAATAGAAAGCCAACCTTCACGTGGAAACTGAACAACACTCTTCTCAATGATACCTTGGTCAAGGAAGGAATAAAGAAAGAAATTAAGGACTTTTTAGAGTTCAATGAAAATGAAGCCACAACATACCCAAACTTATGGGACGCAATGAAAGCATTTCTAAGAGGAAAACTCATAGCTCTAAGTGCCTCCAAAAGGAAACTAGAGAGAGCACACATTAGCAGCTTGACAACACACCTAAAAGCACTAGAACAAAAGGAAGCAAATTCACCCAAGAGGAGTAGACGGCAGGAAATAATCAAACTCAGGGGTGAAATCAACCAAGTGGAAACAAGAAAAACTATTCAAAGAATCAACCAATCAAGGAGCTGGTTCTTTGAGAAAATCAACAAGATAGATAAACCCTTAGCCAGACTCACTAGAAGGCACAGGGAAAGCATCCTAATTAACAAAATCAGAAATGAAAAAGGAGACATAACAACAGATCCTGAAGACATCCAAAACACCATCAGATCCTTCTACCAAAGGCTATACTCAACAAAACTGGTGAACCTGGATGAAATGGAGAAGTTCCTAGACAGATACCAGGTACCAAAGTTGAATCAAGATCAGGTTAATGATCTAAACAGCCCTATATCCCCCAAAGAAATAGAAGCAGTCATTAATAGTCTCCCAACTAAAAAAAGCCCAGGACCAGATGGGTTTAGTGCAGAGTTCTATCAGACCTTCAAAGAAGATCTAATCCCAGTTCTTCACAAACTATTCCACAAAATAGAAACAGAAGGTACTCTACCCAACTCATTCTATGAAGCCACAATTACTCTGATACCTAAACCACAAAAAGACCCAACAAAGATAGAAAACTTCAGACCAATATCCCTTATGAATATTGATGCAAAAATCCTCAATAAAGTTCTTGCTAACCGAATCCAAGAACACATCAAAACAATCATCCATCCTGACCAAGTAGGTTTCATCCCAGGGATGCAGGGATGGTTCAATATACGGAAATCCATCAACGTAATCCAGTATATAAACAAACTCAAAGACAAAAACCACATGGTCATCTCGTTAGATGCGGAAAAAGCATTTGACAAGATCCAACACCCATTCATGATAAAAGTCTTGGAAAGATCAGGAATTCAAGGCCCATACCTAACCATGATAAAAGCAATCTACAGCAAACCAGTAGCCAACATCAAAGTAAATGGTGAGAAGCTTGAAGCAATCCCTCTAAAATCAGGGACTAGACAAGGCTGTCCACTTTCTCCATACCTATTCAACATTGTACTTGAAGTCCTAGCCAGAGCAATTCGACAACAAAAGGAGATCAAAGGGATACAAATTGGAAAAGATGAAGTCAAAATATCACTTTTTGCAGATGATATGATAGTATATATAAGTGACCCTAAAAATTCCACCAGAGAACTCCTAAGCCTGATAAACAGCTTCGGTGAAGTAGCTGGATATATAATTAACTCAAACAAATCAATGGCCTTTCTCTACACAAAGAATAAACAGGCTGAGAAAGAAATTAGGGAAACAACACCCTTCTCAATAGTCACAAATAATATAAAATATCTTGGCGTGACTCTAACTAAGGAAGTGAAAGATCTGTATAATAAAAACTTCAAGTCTCTGAAGAAAGAAATTATAGAAGATCTCAGAAGATGGAAAGATCTCCCATGCTCATGGATTGGCAGGATCAACATTGTAAAAATGGCTATCTTGCCAAAAGCAATCTACAGATTCAATGCAATCCCCATCAAAATTCCAAATCAATTCTTCAACGAATTAGAAAGTGCAATCTGCAAATTCATCTGGAATAACAAAAAACCTAGGATAGCAAAAACTCTTCTCAAGGATAAAAGAACCTCTGGTGGAATCACCATGCCGGACCTAAAGCTCTACTACAGAGCAATTGTGATAAAAACTGCATGGTACTGGTATAGTGACAGACAAATAGACCAATGGAATAGAATTGAAGACCCAGAAATGAACCCACACACCTATGGTCACTTGATCTTCGACAAGGGAGCTAAAAACATCCAGTGGAAGAAAGACAGCATTTTCAACAAATGGTGCTGGCACAACTGGTTGTTAACATGTAGAAGAATGCGAATCGATCCATTCCTATCTCCTTGTACTAAGGTCAAGTCTAAGTGGATCAAGGAACTTCACATAAAACCAGAGACACTGAAACTTATAGAGGAGAAAGTGGGGAAAAGCCTTGAAGATATGGGCACAGGGGAAAAATTCCTGAATAGAACAGTAATGGCTTGTGCTGTAAGATCGAGAATTGACAAGTGGGACCTCATGAAACTACAAAGCTTCTACAAGGCTAAAGACACCATCAATAAGACAAAAAAAACACCAACAGATTGGGAAAGGATCTTCACCTATCCTAAATCAGATAAGGGACTAATATCCAATATATATAAAGAACTCAAGAAGGTGGACTCCAGAAAGTCAAATAACCCCATTAAAAAATGGGGCTCAGAACTGAACAAAGAATTCTCACCTGAGGAATACCGAATGGCAGAGAAGCACCTGAAAAAATGTTCAACATCCTTAATCATCAGGGAAATGCAAATCAAAACAACCCTGAGATTCTACCTCACACCAGTCAGAATGGCTAAGATCAAAAATTCAGGTGACAGCAGATGCTGGCGAGGATGTGGAGAAAGAGGAACACTCCTCCATTGTTGGTGGGATTGCAAGCTTGTACAACCACTCTGGAAATCAGTCTGGCGGTTCCTCAGAAAATTGGACATAGTACTACCGGAGGATCCAGCAATACCCCTCCTGGGCATATATCCAGAAGATGTCCCAACCGGTAAAAAGGACACATGCTCCACTATGTTCATAGCAGCCCTATTTATAATAGCCAGAAGCTGGAAAGAACCCAGATGTCCCTCAACAGAGGAATGGATACAGAAATTATGGTACATTTACACAATGGAGTACTACTCAGCTATTAAAAAGAATGAATTTATGAAATTCCTAGCCAAATGGATGGACCTGGAGGGCATCATCTTGAGTGAAGTAACACAATCACAAAAGAACTCACACAATATGTATTCATTGATAAGTGGATATTAGCCCAAAACTTAGGATACCCAAGATATAAGATACAATTTGATAAACGCATGAAACTCAAGAAGAATGAAGACCAAAGTGTGGACACTGTGCACCTTCTTAGAATTGGGAACAAAACACCCAGGGAAGGAGTTACAGAGACAAAGTTAGTAGCTGTGATGAAAGGATGGACCATTTAGAGACTGCTGTATCCAGGGATCCGTCCCATAATCAGCTTCTAAACGCTGACACCATTGCATACACTAGCAAGATTTTGCTGAAAGGACCCAAATATAGCTGTCTCTTGTGAGACGATGCCGGGGCCTAGCAAACACAGGAGTGGATGTTCACAGTCAGCTATTGGATGTATCACAGGGCTCCCAATGGAGAAGCTAGAGAAAGTACCCAAGGAGCTAAAGGGATCTGCAACCCTATTGTTGGAACAACATGATGTACTAACCAGAACCCTGGAGCTCTTGTCTCTAGCTGCATATGTATCGAAAGATGGTCTAGTCGGCCATCAATGGAAAGAGAGGCCCATTGGACCTGCAAACTTTATATGCCCCAATATAGGGGAATGCCAGGGCCAAAAGAATGGGAATGGGTGGGTAGGGAAGTGGGGGGCGCTATGGGGGACTTTTGGGATAGTATTGGAAATGTAATTGAGGAAAATATGTAATAAAAATATATAAAAAAAAAATGTGTCCCTTTCCATACTTGTAAAAGTGGCTGAATCCATGGGAAGTAAAAGGACTTGGTGTAATACATAGAAAGTGTTTTGCTTTGTGTCTGATACATACAGGACATTTGTGTGTTCTCAAATCATTATTATCTATGGCAAAACATTTTTTGTGTGTGTTTTGTTTTTTTTTTTTGTTTGTTTTTTGAGACAGGGTTTCTATATATAGCCCTGGCTATCCTGGAACTTACTTTGTAGACCAGGCTGGCCTCGAACTCAGAAATCCGCCTGCCTCTGCCTCCCAAGTGCTGGGATTAAAGGCATGCACCACCACGCCCGGCAAGTTACTACCAAAAATTTTATATGTACAGAGACAAATGATTTTCCTGAAAATGTTAAACTTACTTACAAAAGGAAGACTTTAGCTTTCCGGTGTTTCTCCATAATTTACACTTCAGCATTTTATTAGCGTTTTCCATCATTAAAATTAGTCATAAGATATTATGGATTGCTATCAGTAAAACTCAGCTGAAGTCTAGCTAATAAGACTTTCTAGTGGTAACATTTTAAAAGTTCAATTTTCTTACAGAGTCATCTTCTCTTACTAATCTGTAACTTCTTAATTCTCATGATTTCAAACTTATATGAATAACCAATCAGAAAGTTTTTTTCTTCATTTAAGCTTGTGTATTTAAAAAAAAAAATCTGCTGTGAAGATGTGGTTATGTTCTTGATTCTCCTAACATAGAGTTTCTTCAGGAGGTAATCACAGTCTCAATTACTGATGACTGTAGATGCTTCACTGCATGAGAACTGAGGAAGTAGAAGATGAAGTAATTTTCTAGTGCTGACTTGCATCATTGTTACTCTGATCATTTCGAAGGTGGCAGAAGTGAGCAAGAGAGTGTTGCATTGACATGACAAATAAGGCTAATGAGCCATGGTGATGCATAGCACAAACCAAACCATTTCAGCAAAGTGCTGTTTACATGCTTGTTCTGTAAGCAATGAGGATGCACTCCAGAAGTCGGCCAGCTCGAGCATTTTTAATTAATTAGAAATGGTAAGTGGATTTTAGGTGCTTGCTTTCCTGTTGAGGCTCACAGGGAAGTTAGTCATCAACAGAATTTCAGGGAAACTAGAGTTTTCTGTACACAGGTAATTTTTATTCACTACAAATGTCATATATGACTTTAATGATTTTAACCAGGGTCTAAAATAGTCATTTATATTATCTTATTTCTAATCTATTATTCAAGGGAGCTGTAGTTGCAAAATACAACACCATCATTATTCAAATAGTTGAGTGTTATCTGGAGAAAGAATGCAAATCTGTTCTAAGTAGGATTTTCTCCTTCCACTTGATTTATTCCTAAGATTTCATTTTCCTGAGAATTATTATATCCCCAATCACAGTTTCATTTTTTTTTTGTAAAAATATGCATGAAGAATGTGCATGTGGATTAGAGGATAGTCTGTTTCAGCAAGAGTTGCAAGCTGTGGATTAGTCTAACAATGTATACTTCCACTAGGTTGAAAACAGAAAAAAAGCTCTCCACAACAATTCTATTCAGATGCGTCATGTTTTTTCCTAAGTAAAATATGAAAACAAACCACTAAACCATGAGTAGCCCAAAATTAATTTATTAAACACTTTCTCTGGAGTTCTGTTCTTATCCTTGTCTGTCATCAGCTATAAAGTACCTTTCTATAGCCACAGATGAGTGTACTGATGTCCTCCTACAGGGACCACATACAAGTCATACTACAGTTACATGTATGTGCTTAGAAGGTGAACATTGCCCTTGCCAGCAAAGTTAAGACTCATTCATCATTCTCCATCAGCAAATCCTCTGCTCTCTCTGGTATTAATGAGTATTAGAACCTAATTGTTTATAACAGATCTGCCTGGGAATAAACTCAAAGGCTTCTAGCCCTCTTTACTGGCCAACACAGAAGATGGAAAAATACTCTATGCTACATTACAACAACTCATGAAGATTAGAATAAAACTCAGCAATGCTAACTAGAAATTTAGTTTATGTTATTCAATCTGTTAGTAACATAAGCTCTGCTCTATACAAAACTGGCTAAGGATGTTCAGAATAAATCATTGAGGAAAATCTCAATATTTACAATGTTTGAATGATCTTTCTACAAGAATATTATATTGTTTTTTATCCTTTTGTGTATACTATTATCTTAAGGTAGATTTTCATTATGTCTCCCAGACTGTCCTGGGATTCAAGATTTTCCTGACTTACCCTCCTGAGGACAGAGATTACAGTGGTCGTCCCTACACTCTGTTCCATTAGTATTGAAAAACCTGGATGGTTTCAGAACTGGAAGAGCATATGTTATAAAATAATTAGAGAGTTCTAGGGGTTTCTCTTCCAATTCCATATATATCCTCTGGATTGATATATGATCTTTTTATGATAAGATTGCTGAAGATGTAGGGCCTGATAAAATGTGTTACTTTGAAGTCATGCTTTTAAAAATACATCACAATTCAAAATACCGTTACTGTTTTTTATATATGCCCGAAATTATGTGATAGTATCTACATTCAACCAGTTTTGCATGTTCAAACAAAATTTAGTAATCTAAATTGAAAAAGTTAAGTGTGTAACAAGTTCATAACTTACTCTCACTGTCTCATTCTTTTAAAATATAGGCACCTTTCGGTTGTCATGATGATTCTCCAGTGAAATAATATATTAAACAGGATTTAAGACATTAACACTCCTTAGTCACTGATGAGTATACATTTTGATGTCTAGATGTTGGAACTTCTCACCCTTTTTTTAATAAAAAATGTAACTAGAGTCCCCTGATTCTTTCCTAGGCTAGCTACGACTTCACTGGAAACCTTCTCAAAGTGTCTAGCTAGAAGACAGAGTAGGTGGTACCTGTTTCATTGGCTTCACTGTTATCATGATAAAACATTGAACCAACTTGGAGGGAAAGGATTTGTTTTTAGCTTACTGTACATCATTTCTATCAAAAGGGTAGTCAGGGCAGGAATTCAGGTCAGGAACTGGAGTAAAAAACCATGGAGAAATGCTCTCTTCTGGCTTGGTCTCAGGTTGCTCAGCACTTGCTCAGGCTGCTTTCTTAGACAACCCAAGACTGACTGTCTTCCTGTTCAGGAGCAGAAGCACTCACAGTGGACAGGCCCCTTCACCATCAACTACAATAGAAAAAGTACCCACAGGCCAAACAGAGGAGCAATTTCTCAATTGATATTCCCTCTTTTCAGGTGACTCTATTTTCTGTCAAGTTGATGAAACCTAACCATTGCAGTACCTTACCTCCTTTCAGTCATTTACAAGATATTTATAAACATAATACCTTCATTCTGCTTATTCAGAAACAGGTGGGCCTCTCTTGTCTGAAATGTTATACCAGAGGGATCAGCATACTTCCTGGAACAGAGCAGGTGTTTAAGCCTAGCTCTGAGGGGATAAGAGAATAAATGAGTACCACCCTGACAGTGGAGTCATAGCAGCTGGTATGTTAATCAGTTGGTGAAGAATAGTGATAAAGCTTTTGCTAGGCTAGCACTTGCCTTATCTGTTGCAAATCACTCTGTTTGATTGTTATTGAAGATGAACTCTTTGACACCAGTCTTTTCCCATGTTGTCACTTTGGCTTTTATCCTCATTCTTATGACCTATCCTTTATCAGTTCTCTTGCCCATAAACATTATTCTATAACTTAAAAAAATCTATATATGGGGATTAACAAGAGCCACATAATCAAGATCATTGTTTGTCAAAGGAAGTTTTCACACTAATTTTTCAATAATTCTTTGTGGGAGTCAGCATTACTATTTTTAGACAAAGGACTTACATATTCCATATTTCTAAGTTGAAGAGACTCAAGGCAATAAACAAACCTGGCAAGTCAGGAAAAAGCAACAAGGCCCTGTCCCCAAGTTATGTAAAGAGGCTCTCTGACCTTTTGAATTGCCTCCAAATACCCCAGTAAGCTCTGGGCATTCAGCTTTTGTAAGTTTATCCCCTGCTTCTGGGGCTAGTTTTTCAGTGATGCAGCTGCCTTTGAATCTTGAGGAACCTCAGTGTACTTCCTAATTCACCAAAAGCAAGCGTGGTATAATTGTCTCCTTGATCTGTATTGGTTTCCTATCTGGTTTGATTAGAAGTTTCTTCACCACTTTCCAGGATGAGTCACAGGACATACTAATCACTGCTCAGAGGTCATTGATCTCACTTTATTGTTTCTTGATCTTTCTTGAGTAGACACATTCATCATGTGAAGAATATGGCATGCTAACCATGTTTGTATCTCTATACTTTAGTACAAAAATGGACAAACATTGCCAGTAAACACAATTACAGTGTGAAAATATGCATATATACTGAAGAGCTTTCTTGGGTTATTACTGACCATTTAAGTTTTCAGTATTGAGACTTCACAGTGTTTACTAAATTCCTTGAATCTGTGATTTTTTCTGGAGTTAAGGGGAATTAATTTTATTTATTTATTTATTTATTTATTTATTTATTTATTTATTTATTTTTGGCTTTTCGAGACAGAGTTTCTCTGTATAGCTCTGGCTGTCCTGGAACTCACTTTGTAGACCAGGCTGGCCTCGAACTCAGAAATCCGCCTGCCTCTGCCTCCCGAGTGCTGGGATTAAAGGCGTGCACCACCACGCCCGGCTTCAATTTTAATAATTTATTAAGAACTCCATGTGAATTATAAAAGACCTCTCCTGTACCAGGTGATAGTCTAAGCCCCAGGGATGAAGCCCTGCTTTGATGTGAGTTGCCTTCTAGTAGTGAATAAACCATAAAGAGTATACTGCCTATGTACAGTGTAAGAGCAAGGGAACTTTAGCTCACATGTGGCAGAGTGTAAGTAAGGTCTTAGCTTTTAAGTACAAGCTGTGCAAGAGCGTTCCATATAATGTAAGTTTAAGAACTCTATGGGAGGGAAATAAGACAAGACAATTAGAGAGAGAAAGGCTGCTGGTGAATTTTAGGAAGGGCAGGATCACTGCTCATTGACAAGATACAGAGATTAGGAAACAGTTGCTTGGGAACAATTAGTTAAATGTAGAAGACAGAAATGTAAGCAATGTTTCAGCAGAGTAGAATTCATTAGATTTAGCCTTCAATGTTTGAAGATATTTAGACCAGTACTAAACATCCATACAAAAGTAATCTATCCTTCTCCCGCAAACCAGGCACCCAGAAGAGATTTTATCTCATTTGTCTGACAAATTAGTGTTATATAGGAATCACAATCAGTAACTCCTTAAAGACCATTTAAATCCCACTGCTTGCCATGCTATACTTATAGAAATTCAATATCTGACAAGCGGCATTAAGAGAGTAAGGTTCATCTCACTTTTCTCCATAAGGAGTAACTTTACTGTGATTTTTCTATGATCAGTTATACTTTCTCTTAGCAAGGTAGATGGTATAATCTTTGCTTGAATTTGATTTACCACCTAAGGCAACTTAATTATTGTTTCACAAGTCCTGATTTAGTTTGCATTTTAGTTACTATATTTGAACAGCCTGGGTATAGTTAGGTAAAGTAACAGAGAAAGTGGCAAATGAGGGTGAGGCAAACAAGACATCCCTTACTGAAAGAAAATAATACTGGGACCTATTTGTTTTCTTAATATGGATTATAATTTAACAATAGGAAGACCTATTAATGAAATATTTTATAAATAAACTATAAAGCTGATTTTCCTGTAAATCATTAGAAATTCAAAAATGAATGCAACAACTATAGCTTTGATCCATGGGTCAATGATCCATATGCCGAAGAAAGCAAGAATTGATTAGTGCTCTTTGTCTGTGAATGAGTAGAGCAAAAGTGACCACATACCCTATTTACAATTTATTATGGTAGAAAATTTTCCTGGTGCATAGTACAACTTGGGGAATAAAAAGTAACAATTGTGACTTTCATATAATAGAAAAGCTAGGGAGAGACAAGGTTTCAAGGTCTGCTGTTTTTAAAGTTTTTCAAGCTTACTTGTATTCAGAAGTCTTTACAATAATTATGAAATAGAAAGAGAAATACATTAGGTCTAACAAAAGCATGGGCTAAATCCAAACAGATTACTTGACCAACACAATCTGCATTAAATCTCAAGAGACAAAATGTAATTTTGTGTCCAGTCCAATCACGCAGGACCTGAGACTGCTTTGGTTGGGGAGGCAGAAATCCGGCCTGAGTAGGGCCACAAGCCTCTTCCGGTCAGACCAGCACCAGGGTAGCTAGGGCGCAGGATCTGTTGACACTTGCCAGCTACCCACAACACCCGCCACAGGATCTTAAGACTTCTGGTGAGTGGAACACAGAGTCTGCTCCAATCTTTAAACAGTGAAAACAATAACAACTAATCCCAGAGATTACCAGATGGCGAAAGGTAAACGTAAGAATCTTACTAACAGAAACCAAGACCACTCACCATCATCAGAACCCAGCACTCCATCTTCGCCCAGTTCAGGGCACCCCAACACACCAGAAAAGCTAGACCCGGTTCTAAAAGCATATCTCACGATGATGGTAGAGGACATCAAGAAGGACTTTAATAACACACTTAAAGAAATACAAAAGAACACTGGTAAACAGGTAGAAGACATCAAAGAGGAAGCACAAAAATCCCTTAAAGAATTGCAGGAGAACACTGCTAAACAGGTAGAAGACATTAAAGAGGAAGTACAAAAATCCCTTAAAGAATTGCAGGAGAACACTGGTAAACAGGTAGAAGACATTAAAGAGGAAGCACAAAAATCCCTTAAAGAATTGCAGGAGAACACTGCTAAACAGGTAGAAGACATTAAAGAGGAAGCACAAAAATCCATTAAAGAATTGCAGGAAAACCAGACCAAACAGGTGATGGAATTGAATAAAACCATCCAAGACCTAAAAAGGGAAGTAGAAACAATGAAGAAAACCCAAATTGAGGCAACACTGGAGATAGAAACACTAGGAAAGAAATCTGGAACCATAGATACGAGCATCAGCAACAGAATACAAGAGATGGAAAAGAGAATCTCAGGTGCAGAAGACTCCATAGAGAACATCAGCACGACAATCAAAGAAAATACAAAATCCAAAAAGATCAAAATATCCAGGAAATCCAGGACAAAATGAGAAGACCAAACCTAAGGATAATAGGAGTAGATGAGAATGAAGATTTTCAACTCAAAGGACCAGCAAATATATTCAACAAAATTATAGAAGAAAACTTCCCAAACCAAAGAAAGAGATGCCCATGAACATACAAGAAGCTTACAGAACTCCAAATAGACTGGACCAGAAAAGAAATTCCTTCCGACACATAATAATCAGAACAGCAAATGCACTAAATAAAGATAGAATACTAAAAGTAGTAAGGGAAAAAGGTCAAGTAACATATAAAGGCAAGCCTATCAGAATTACACCGGATTTTTCACCAGAGACTATGAAAGCCAGAAGGGCCTGGACAGATGTTATACAGAAACTAAGAGAACACAATTTCCAGCCCAGGCTACTATACCCAGCCAAACTCTCAATTACCATAGATGGAGAAACCAAAGTATTCCACGATAAAACCAAATTCACACATTATCTTTCCACGAATCCAGCACTTCAAAGGATAATAACAGAAAAAAACAATACAAGGACGGAAACCACATCATAGAAAAAGCAAGAAGGTAATCTCTCAACAAACCTAAAAGAAGACAGCCACAAAAACAGAACACCAACTCTAACAACAAAAATAAAAGGAAGCAACAATTACTTCTCCCTAATATCTCTTAATATCAATGGACTCAACTCCCCAATAAAAAGACATAGACTAACAGGCTGGCTACAGAAACAGGACCCAACATTTTGCTGCTTACAGGAAACTCATCTCAGAGAAAAAGATAGACACTACCTCAGAATGAAAGGCTGGAAAAAAATTTTCCAAGCAAATGGAAGGAAGACACAAGCTGGAGTAGCCATTATAATATCTGATAAGATTGACTTCCAACCCAAAGTCATCAAAAAAGACAAGGAAGGGCACTTCATTCTCATCAAAGGTAAAATCCTCCAAGAGGAACTATCAATTCTGAATATCTATGCGCCAAATACAAGGGCAGCCTCATTCATTAAAGATACTTTAGTAAAGCTCAAAGCACACATTGCCCCTCACACAATAATAGTGGGAGATTTCAACACACCACTTTCACCAATGGACAGATTATGGAAACAGAAACTAAACAGGGACACAGTGAAACAAACAGAGGTTATGAAACAAATAGATCTGACAGATATCTACAGAACATTTTATCCTAAAACAAAAGGATATACCTTCTTCTCAGCACCTCACGGTACCTTCTCCAAAATTGACCACATAATTGGTCACAAAACAAGCCTCAATATATACAAAAATATTGAAATTGTCCCATGCATCCTATCAGATCACCATGGACTAAGACTGATCTTCAATAACAAAATAAATAATAGAAAGCCAACACACACATGGAAACTAAACAACACTCTTCTCTATGATACCTTGGTCAAGGAAGGAATAAAGAAAGAAATTAAGGACTTTCTGGAGTTTAGTGAAAATGAAGCCACAACATACCCAAACTTATGGGACACACTGAAAGCATTTCAAAGAGGAAAACTCATAGCTCTGAGTGCCTCCAAAAAGAAACTAGAGAGAGCACACATTAGCAGCTTGACAACACACCTAAAAGCTCTAGAACGAAAGGAACCAAATTCATCCAAGAGGAGTAGACTGCAAAACATAATCAAACACAGGGGTGAAATCAACCAAGTGGAAACAAGAAGAACAATTTAAAGAATCAACCAATCGAGGAGCTGGTTCTTTGAGAAAATCAACAAGATAGATAAACCCTTAGCCAGACTCACTAGAGGGCATAGGGAAAGTACTCTAATTAACAAAATCAGAAATGAAAAGGTAGACATAACAACAGACCCTGAAGAAATCCAAAACACCATCAGATCATTCTACAAAAGGCTATACTCAACAAAACTGGAGAACCTGGAAGAAATAGACAAGTTTCTAGACAGATACCAGGTACCAAAGTTAAATCAAGATCAGGTTAATGATCTAAACAGTCCCATATCCACTAAAGAAATAGTAGCAGTCATTAATAGTCTCCCAACCAAGAAAAGCCCAGGACCAGATGGGTTTAGTGCAGAGTTCTATCAAACCTTCAAAGAAGAACTAATCCCAGTTCTTCACAAACTATTCCACAAAATAGAATCAGAAGGTACTCTACCCAACTCATTCTATGAAGCCACAATTACTCTGATACCTAAACCACATAAAGACCCAACAAAAATAGAGAACTTCAGACCAATTTCCCTTATGAATATTGATGCAAAAATCCTCAATAAAGTTCTCGCTAACCGAATTCAAGAACACATCAAAACAATCATCCATCCTGACCAAGTAGGATTCATCCCAGGGATGCAAGGATGGTTCAATATACGAAAATCCATCAATGTAATCCATTATATAAACAAACTCAAAGACAAAAACCACATGATCATCTCGTTAGATGCTGAAAAAGCATTTGACAAAATCCAACACCCATTCATGATAAAAGTCTTGGAAATATCAGGAATTCAAGGCCCATACCTAACCATGATAAAAGCAATCTACAGCAAACCAGTAGCCAACATCAAAGTAAATGGTGAGAAGCTGGAAGCAATCCCACTAAAATCAGGGACTAGACAAGGCTGCCCACTCTCTCCCTACCTATTCAACATTGTACTTGATGTACTAGCCAGAGCAACTAGAAAACAAAAGGAGATCAAGGGGATACAAATTGGAAAAGATGAAGTCAAAATATCGCTTTTTGCAGATAATATGATAGTATACATAGTTGACCCTAAAAATTCCACCAGAGAACTCCTAAGCCTGATAAATAGCTTCGGTGAAGTAGCTGGATATAAAATTAACTCAAGCAAGTCAATGGCCTTTCTGTACACAAAGGATAAACAAGCAGAGAAGGAAATTAGGGAAACAACACCCTTCTCAATAGTCACAAACAATATAAAATACCTTGGCGTGACTCTAACTAAGGAAGTGAATGATCAGTATGACAAGAACTTCAAGTCCCTAAAGAAAGAAATTAAAGAAGATCTCAGAAGATGGAAAAACCTCCCATGCTCATGGATTGGCAGGATCTATATTGTAAAAATGGCTATCTTGCCAAAAGCAATCTACAGATTCAATGCAATCCCCATCAAAATTCCAACTCAATTCTTCAACGAATTGGATAGGGCAATCTGCAAATTCATCTGGAACAACAAAAAACCTAGGATAGCAAAAACTCTTCTCAAGGATAAAAGAACCTCTGGAGGAATCACCATGCCTGACCTAAAGCTGTACTACAGAGCAATTGTGATAAAAACTGCATGGTACTGGTATAACAACAGACAAGTAGACCAATGGAAAAGAATTGAAGACCCTGAGATCAACCCACATACCTATGGTTACTTGATCTTTGCCAAGGGAGCAACAACCATCCAGTGGAAAAAAGACAGCATTTTCAACAAATGGTGCTGGCACAACTGGTGGTTATCTTGTAGAAGAATGCGAATTGATCCATTCCTATCTCCTTGTACCAAGGTCAAATCTAAGTGGATTAAGGAACTCCACATAAAACCAGAGACACTGAAACTTATAGAGGACAAAGTAGGGAAAAGCCTCGAAGATATGGGTACAGGGGAAAAATTCCTGAATAGAACAGCAAAGGCTTGCGCTGTAAGATTGAGAATTGATAAATGGGACCTCATAAAGTTGCAATGTTTCTGCAAGGCAAAAGACACCGTCAATAAGACCACCAACAGATTGGGAAAGGATCTTTACCTATCCTAAATCAGATAGGGGACTAATATCCAATATATATAAGGAACTCAAGAAGGTGGACTCCAGAAAATCAAATAACCCCGTTAAAAAATGGGGCTCAGAACTGAACAAAGAATTCTCACCTGAGGAATACCGAATGGCAGAGAAGCACCTGAAAAAATGTTCAACATCCTTAATCATCAGGGAAATGCAAATCAAAACAACCCTGAGATTCCACCTCACACCAGTCAAAATGGCTAAGATCAAAAATTCAGGTGACAGCAGATGCTGGCGAGGATGTGGAGAAAGAGGAACACTCCTTCATTGTTGGTGGGATTGCAAGCTGGTACAACCACTCTGGAAATCAGTTTGGCGGTTCCTCAGAAAATTGGACATAATACTACCAGAGGATCCAGCAATACCTCTCCTGGGCATATATCCAGAAGATGTTCCAACCGGTAAGAAGGCCACATGCTCCACTATGTTCATAGCAGCCTTATTTATAATAGCCAGAAGCTGGAAAGAACCCAGATGCCCCTCAACTGAGGAATGGATACAGAAATGTGGTACATTTACACAATGGAGTACTACTCAGCTATTAAAAGGAATGAATTTATGAAATTCCTAGGCAAATGGATGGATCTGGAGGGCATCATTCTGAGTGAGGTAACATATTCACAAAGGAACTCACACAATATGTACTCACTGATAAGTGGATATTAGCCCAAAAACTTAGGATACACAAGATATAAGATACAATTTGTTAAACGCATGAAACTCAAGAAGAATGAAGACCAAACTGTGGACACTGTGCCCCTTCTTGGAATTGGGAACAAAACACCCAAGGAAAGAGTTACAGAGATAAAGTTTGGAGCTATGAAGAAAGGATGGACCATCTAAAGACTGCCATATCCAGGGATCCATCCCATAATCAGCTTCCAAATGCTGACACCATTGCATATACTAGCAAGATCTTGCTGAAAGGACCCAGATATAGCTTTCTCTTGTGAGACAATGCCGGGGCCTAGCAAACACAGAAGTGGATGCTCACAGTCAGCTATTGGATGGATCACACGGCCCCCAATGGAGGAGCTAGAGAAAGTACCCAAGGAGCTAAAGGGAACTGCAACCCCATAGGTGGATCATTATTATGAACTAACCATTACCCCAGAGCTCTTGTCTCTAGCTGCATTTGTATCAAAAGATGGCCTAGTAGGCCATCACTGGAAAGAGAGGCCCATTGGACTTGCCAACTTTATATGCCCCAGTACAGGGGAATGCCAGGGCCAAGGGGTGTGGGTGGGTGGGTGGGGGACCTGGGGGGGGGGAGTGTATTGGGGACTTTTTGGATAGCATTGGAAATGTAATTGAGGAAATTACCTAATTAAAAAAAATGTAATTTTTTCAGATGAACTATTCTTTCTTTTAGGGTTTTTCTTTAACAGATAAATAGGATCAAGTGGAAAATCCCAAGTGTTGTTTCTTAGAAGTTCTCATAACTGCACAACAATAAAAAATGTTTAAAAGTGACAATGGATCTTGTCTTTTGTATTGTCAGCGAATCCACTCTAGTCTTAGAAACAAAGTTAATAGCTTGCAGAGATGTAGTCTCCCCACCTCCAGCCTGGGACCTGCTTGCTCAAGGGTGGAGTTTCCTGCTCATTTGTTCTGCCACCCCAATGCTGGACCGTGCCGCTTTGCTGCTTGGAGCCACACTCGTGTTCACCCTGCTACTGGACCCCGGAGTTATTTGGTGGGAATTGGGTCCCCTCCCCCTTCCTTTATAACTGAGTGTCTGAACAAGTAAAATTGAGCTTTGAACAGAATGACCATTGTCTTGGCTCCATTTCTTCTTTCGCCCCGTCTAGTCCCTCTCTTTTCAGCTCGAGTGGCCATCTCAGTCAAACCGTTCTCATTGCGAGCTGCTGGCCGGCCACAACACAGAGATATATTCATTTGTTTTTGAAAATTATGCTCAAACACTTTCAGAAGAGAGGTTGTCAGTTTCGTTCAAGCCAGATCAGTAGTCTATATTACATACTGTATACAAAACTCAGTAATAGATAAATGTTAACTAAAATGACACTAAATCATGACAGCTGACTTCTCATGGATCACCATCTTCTGTGAGAGAAAGAAGTTAAAAGCCATTAACCATAAAGTAGGGCATACTCTGTTAAGTTCTGTGCTATGGATATAATGTGACAGGAGAGTAGAATAAAGGAGGAATTTATTCTAAATAAGAAAGAAAATTCAATGTACCAAGAGCAAGCAGTTTCCTTTTTCTTTTCTTTTTTATTTTCTCCCTCTCATATTTTGAAAATTCATTTTTAAAATGTCATGCTATATTATGTATCGGTAAGAAGAAGTCTCAGAAATAGTGAAGTTTCTGAGTTTATGTTCCTGTTAAGGCAGGCATAGCACATGTTCCAGGTCTTAGATCACTGGTAGAGGGGTAGGGTGAGGCTGGATGGTGACACTGATGTTAGCTCATGAACCTTGGATGTGACTATGAGAAATTTCTCTGTATCCCATAGGCAGTGGGCATCAGCAAATGTTTCCAAACATGAAAGTCACATGGGCCTTGGCATGGGAAGGAAACTTAAAGAGAAATAGAAGGCTTAAGAGGACAAGACTTCAAGCTAAAAAATAAAATAAAATAAATCAACTAACTAAAATTACACTAGAGTTAATGAGCATGTAGTGTTGATCCACATGACTTGTGGCAAAGAAGCAAAAGAGAACAAATTTGAGAAATCAACAAGTATCACTGACTGGTAGGGGGTGGGCTAGAATCAAGGGATAACAACATGAGTAGATTCTAAATGGGTGGGGGGGAGGGCCACTGAGAGTAGTTAGGAAATTCTATGTAACCCACACACACTCATCTATAGAACCTGTATGAAATGCTATGCAGAAGATGGCCATAGATCAAAGCCATCATGAAGTCCATCAGTCATTCTTGAGTGATGGATCATTAGAAGCAGCGTGGGAGCCAAATATTAGGCTGTAATTTATTACAAAGGATTTAGACATAAGTGGTAAACGTATAACATCAATCTATCAATCTCTCATCTGTCTGTCTTCCTACCTACCTATCTATCTAGTTGCTCAAGAGAACAGAATAATAATCTGGATTTAAAATCACTAAGAAAAGTTCTACCCTTTAGGGATTACCCAAATACTCAATGAGACAATGAGACCGTGTTCCTTTCTTTGTAAATATTTATTTATTTACATCCCAATATCTGCCCCACTTCCAATGCCCCCACACTGAGACACTCCTCCATCCCCCTACCCTTCTCCTCTGAGAGGGTGTTCCCTCTAGGCTCCCCCACACCCAGGTGCATCAAGTTTCTGCTAGGTTAGGAGCATCCTCTCCCACTCAGGTAGGAAAAGAAAGCCTTGTTGAGGAATAGATGCCACACTGATGCTTCAATCCAGTTGTTTTAATGCTCATATGGAGACTGAGTTTCTGAGAATTCTCAGAGGTCCAGGTTAGTTGACTCTGTTGGTCACCCTGTAGGGTTTCCTTCCCCTGCAGGGCATTTAATCCTTCCACCAACTCTTCCATAAGTCTCTGACCTCTACTGAATATTTAGTTGTGGGTATCTGCATCTGTTTCAGTCATTTGTTGAATAGAGCCTCTCAGAGGACAGTTATGCTAGGTTCCTCCTGTCTGTGAGTATAATGTAGTATTATTAATAATGTCAGGGATTGGTGCTTGCCCATGGGCTAAGTTCCACTCAATTTTTGTCTTTTTCCTTGCTTTTTTTTGGACAGGACAAATTTTGGCTGAATTGAAAATAGCATCCCGAGTGAGATAATGCAGACCCAAAAGGACATGCATGGTATATACTCAGTGATAAGTGGCTTTAGCCATAAAGCACAGAATACCAATGAAACACCTCACAGACCAAATAATTTAAACAAAGAAGGCCCAAGCAAGGATGTTACATTATACTTAGAAAGGGGACAAAATAATCATAGGAGGCAGAGGGAGGGAATAAAGTAGGCAAGAGAGGGGAGGGGAATGGGAGGAGAAAGTATGGGGAAAGACAGGAGAGAGACTCAGAAAGCCAGAAGAAGGAAGGGAAATCTGCAGCTGCCAGGGTTCTGATTGGGAGGAATCTTTAGGAAGTCCCAGAGACCTGAGATGGGAGAGGCTCCCAGAAGACTGGGTTTCTTTTACAAGGTTTCTCTATGTGGGCTGATCATACTGTAGTCTGCTTGTGCTGTTTATCTGACTCCTAGCTTGCTTTTAACTATTCTTCTTACATATTTGCCAGGTGAGTTCAATCTGTGAGGTGGCAGGTAATGATCATAGATTTGGAAACATAAACATGACCGGAGAGTCCCTGCCGTTTACAGCCAAGGTCTTTGCTTTCATTATACTCTGGCTTTTGCCATCACTTTGTTTCTATGTGGGTTTAGTTGAGCTATTTCAATCTGCAGTGCCCTTTTTTTCTATTTGCTTACCCTGATCTGTCACAACAAATTCAATATTTCTAGATTAACTTAATTTACCTCCAATTGTCACTGTTACTGAGGTGATAACATGTATCCTACACATGCAAGAGTGTCCTTGTCTTACTTTAAATTTAGGTGAATTTGAGTAAGTCTATTGACCATTTTGGTGTGAGTATATTTTCTAGGCAACCAATGTATCTGTTATAATGTAGTCCTCACTAACGAGATACCTCCAAATTCTAAGAAATAACATCTTCACTTGACCATATCCACCTTGTTCCCCACCACATCTTGGTGTCCTACTCAGTGCATAAAGGCAGACACACAGCTGGAAGGTTTTGCTCTTTAGAGGAAGTTCTGGGGCTCAGATACAGGAAACTTTCTTCTTTTCAGGTTTGATATGATTCAATGCTTCCAAGTAATGATTTCTATGACAAATATTACCTCAAATGGTAAATTATTAAGCTTACTTAGATTGGGAGATACATCAATATGAAAGACTTATATTTCTTTTACTTGAACCTCATCATTCAAGGCTGAAAATCTTATGTGTTTTATAGGGGTAAATTGAAAATCCCAGATGTCCTGATCTGCTGACTTGAACAATACTTTTTGCCGTCTCTTTTGTGATTTTCCCTGATCCTGGGGTTTGTAGGTATAGGTGGCATTGTATATGTACCTATTAAGACTAAGCATCCATAGTCAATTGCCCTCTGCATTTTGATCAGTAATAGATTAGTCTCTGTCTCTGAACAAAGATATTCTTTAATTCAGCCTGAGAGCTACATTTATGGTTAAATAAATATTTAAATACAGAAATTATATTGGTTAAGCCAAACAACAATAGTAGATTTTCCTCTAGGCTCTACGACCTCTCCAGTCATGGATAGAAGGGCAGATTTATCAAACCAGGCATGAATGATATAATGATAGTTTTGGTCTTTAGTGATAGTTTTGGTCTCTAGTTAGAAAGCTGTTGGTATTCCTAAGACAAGTGCCACCATTTCAACACCAGATATTTTGCTATGGTTATCAGGCTTTTCAGCTATGTAAGAATATTGATTGATTTTTTTCTCCCTTGACAGTTGCATGGTGTCTTGAAATACTATGAAAGCTAGTCTCTAGGGAGAAGTTTCTAGGTCTATTTGACCTTGAGTTTTCTGAAGTTCTGTGTCTAAAATGTATAGTGTCTTCAGCAACAAACTCTTCCCTGCAAGTTCAGGGAAGCAACTGAGGGGAATGACAATATCCTGCATTGTTTGGGGGATCTTTTGGATACCCCTAACAACTTGCCTGTCCTTGGGAGTTTTGTTCTACAATCTCAATCTATGGCCAATGATCAGGATACTTGGTGCTAGATATGTATTATTAACATGACAGGGATGCTGTCCCAATGAAATACTATGATTGCCTAAATAAGACCCGCACAATAACAATAGTTGACATGTAAATAAGACAGGACATTTCACAAGGTCCAACCCCCAGATGAAGAGCTAGAGCTAATCACTGGCTACTTAGAAAGATAGAATCAGCCTTCTCCCAGAATGGTCATCTGATAGGTATCTAATGCCAAGAGGTAAAATCTATACACATGTAAGTAAAAGCATATATATATATATATGTTAAAGAAGAGAGCATAAGTTCCTTAGCAATTGAAGTCTATATTCATTTAGGAAACTCAAAAAAATTTACGTGAAATTAAAACAAATGGAAATAACAGGAAAAGATAATTCTGCTAGTAACATTACCTTCTTGGTAGCTGTGTTCTATTTCTTTGTATTTCACTTCTATAAAATGTAGTTTTAATTAGCCTCTTTGTTAAAGCAAGATTAAATGGGATTGGCTATGAAAGAGCATGTTTAACTATTGTCACTACTATTTTCTGTGATGGATATTTAGCAAGCAGATATCTGAAAAGAATCAAACTTTGAATACAAATGTTTAGTAAGATAATTGTCAGCTCTGAGTAGGACTATCACAGCATTTTATCAAAATACATCTGCAATATTAATGCATTTTAGCTTTCCTAGGGAACTGTAAGGGAACCGGCAACAACACATTCTAAATCAGTCCTGAAGGCCTTGTCAGAGGTTGTAATTAACTGCTGTATTTGAAGCAGAGGTAAGCATCACAAAACCATGAACAAATACACCAGACATCCAAATAGTCTTCCATCCTGCTCTGCTCCATACCAGCCAACTTACTCAACTGAAAAGAGGAGACGTTTGCTTACTGTCTAAACTCATCAAAAAGCTTAGTGGACCAGCAAATGACAACAATAAACATCTAACCATCCATGAAACAAGAAGTCAGAGCTTTCAACTTGTATGCATGCTTAAGCTAGGAAAGATGCCAGTCAATGAGCTTAAAAGAAAGAAAAGTATATATAAGGAAATAGCAAGAAAGCTACTGGGAATCTTTCTCGGGGTCTAAGGAAATGAGCCCAGTGCCTTTCTAGAGGCCCCTGAAGTGAGTATCCAGCATCTTGCACGACTTGTAGCCTAAAGTGGCATTTGTCTACTTGGGGAAGTTGCCTGTTTCTTGGCAGACTTACATGGTGAGCTCATCTTGAAGATATTGTCCAGCTATGGGTCATCTGGATTCTACTTATCTCCTTTGAAGTCAGTCAGAGCTAGGGTAGGAGAACTCAGAGGATCTGGGAAATCGAGTCTGGAGAGATGCCACACTCCTCGCGGACAGAAGAGCTGGTTACCCTCCTCCACAATCTTCCTTCTGCTCACAGTTCAATTTTTTACTGAAGGAAGAAACAAAACCACGTGTTTTAGCCCTTGATTAAAGAGAGTATAGTGTTTTGTTAGAAAAGCCAGCTGCAACGAGTCTGTGTGAATGTGGAGGCCACTGCACTGTAAGGTTTTGATTTGGCTAATCACTGAGGTCTTGCTCGAATGCTAACTAAGGAGCCCAGGCAGAACAAATTCATTCCTGATGAAGTCTTGCAGCCGACAACGTGGAATAATTTGAATCACAGACCTGTGAAATTTGATCAGGATGGAATTAAATGACTCCCAAAGTGATTTGGCAAGTCAGTTTTAACCAAGGAGTGACACCTAGCAAGTGAGAGCCTTCTTTTGCATTCTCATCAGGTCATTGCTATCTGGAGCTATTCTGAGGTCCACACTAAGAACTCAAGGTTGCCTGAAGTTAGACTAAAAGACATATCCTAAAGTTATCCAGAACTTTCTAGGATTCTCCTATGTTAGAACTGCTTCAGGTTATTGATTATGTCTAGGTGTGTTCTAATTTGTATGAAATAACATTTCTTCTCATTTCTCCTACACGTTCTATCTCTTGCATAATAAAGAGTAGAAAGCACACCCAGGTGAAAAATCGGAAAGTTCTACAAAACCATCAGCTCAACCTTCATCTATACTAACCCAGTCTGATGAGCTACAGAGTCATTCACTTTTGTCCTTGTAGCACATGGATGTGATACTATCAGGTTGCTGTTCTGAGGAGGACAGGGGAAAGTTGAGAAAATGAACCCAACACAAAGTGAAGACTTCCAAAGTGTTGTTATTAGTTGTGGATTCTGCTGTCGAAAACCAATGTGGACCACAATCATGAAATATTTTTATCCATGCAAGAATATATTAGAAATTGATATATATTTAAATGTTATACCATGATCAGTGGGAAATCTGAAAAGAGGTTAATGTCATATTCTGCTTCATTTGTTTTCCTTAGAAATTGGTCATTTCAGGAGAAGTTTGGGGAGAATAATGAACGGGGATCAAATAGATGAAATTTAGAAGAAATATATGGTAATGCATAAGAGGTGAGTATAGAGCTGGAAGAGATGGCTCATCTGTTAAAGGTTAGGCTCACAACAAGAGGTGAGTATAGAAGCTGTTTTGAAAGAAAAGATGTAACTAAAGTTCAGCCAAGGTTATAAAATGGCCCCTTCTTAAAAATATATAATAAAATAAGTATTTTTTTCTTTAAAAAATAAGGAAAGAAAAACCTAAGATGTATATATGGGTAAGATCATCTAAAAACTGCAGTATTGAAGTGCTTAGTTTTTAAACAATCATAATACATATTACTGATTGATCTCAATGCTATCAAAGCTAGGTAACAAAGGAAGTATGTCCACTGGATTCAAGACTCAAGCAATAAATGTGTTTCTTTTTTCCTGAATTTGCTTTCACATCTAGTCATTTATGCAATAAAAGTGAAATTATTCAAGTGTTCCTGTGACATTCAGAGGGACATTGGGAGGAGAGGCAGAAGGGTGACTAAGTGTGACATGCATGAATTTGGATATAAACACACATGAAGCAGTAATCTTGGTGTTGTAAAACATTCCTTAAATTCAAATAAATGTCCTTTCATACTGAGCTTATTCCAAACTATCTCAAAATCTTCCAGACTAGAATGATTTCTACTAGTTTCAATATGGAATAACATAGTCCAATAAATAGGTCAAAATGAGGAAATTATGCCCATTAATATGAAACATTTACTTTGTACTGTGTAAAAAGAATATATGCTAAAGAGAATTAGCTCATTCTATGGCTGGTTTAATTCACAGCTTATTCTTTTTAACTTTGTTTTCACTTAAAGAAGAAATTGTAAGGGTAAAGTTATGTGAACTGTTTTTCTTGTCTGTGCTATGACGTCTACACTGATTCTTGAACATTTTTAATATTCTTGATTATACCCACTAACATATACATCACATATATAAACACATTATATATACATATTGCACACATACACACACACATACAACACATACAAGCATGTGTGTGTGTGTGTTTGTGTGTATTGATTTAAGTCAATAGCCAAGGCATTCTCTATGCAATTGTGGCCCTATTTACCAACATGAAACATTTCCCTACAAGGAAAAAGGTTATAAACACAAATCATATAACAAGTTTTATGATCTGCTGATATGCGTGACTTACAAAAGTACTTACTGTAGTATGTCATTGGACATTTTATTGGCTTTATAACATATAATGTGTGTGTGTGTGTGTGTGAGAGAGAGAGAGAGAAATCCTTATACAATTCAGAAAAGAGTATATTCAACTAATATTATGTATTAGCATCATATATTTTTCATATATCATAATGGTCATCAGCAAAAAAGAAACTTTTAAGTTTTAGATTATTGCCTGTGTAAGAAATATCATTAGAAGAAATATTGATTCTCATTATCACCAACAGGGTATATTAAATTAATATATAAGCTCTTTACAAATCCAGGACAAACTGATGCAAAATGCCATTGTTTCTAGGCTTAAAACTAATTTCTAATTCTTCCAGCTTATATACACTCTCCTCTGCTTCATCCAAAGTCCTTCTCACCATCCAACACTGTGCCATTCTTATTCCTGGAATTACACTTCCTTAGTTTCCTACTAGTGTCCTAGTTCTCCTCTGCACCATCTTAGGCTCCTGTTGTATGCACATAGGCACATAAGCACAGAGGCAC
Source organism: Mus caroli (assembly GCF_978045245.1). NCBI lineage: Eukaryota > Metazoa > Chordata > Mammalia > Rodentia > Muridae > Mus > Mus caroli. The sequence continues at coordinate 92,076,740 of NW_028227256.1, forward strand.
ATAGGCAGAGAGGCATCTGCCAGGTCCCATCCTGATGTTTTCATCTTCACACTTTTCACACATATGGCAGCTTGAAGTCCTGCTGTGAATTAGTGATACTGCTCATACATCCAGGCTTTCTTTGTAAGTATTGGAAAATTATCCTCTACCAGTGGTCACTCCAGTCCGCAAGGAAATCTACCTTCCCATCATTTCCTTAATGTCCAATGCCCCTGTGTCCTCATGTAAAAATACCAATTCCCTACCATATATTTATATGATGCACTATTTTTGCCTCTAACTTCTTTCTACCATTTGTGGCTGAATAATATATTTTCTTACAGGAATTTGCTTTAAAATTTTCCACCCTTGAATGGCTCAAGACATTTGACTGGAGATGAATGAACATATGGATATATTCTACTGGCTCTTATGGAGCTACATTGATGTCACATAGTTACCTCAATCCAAGATATCATACCACAAAGATATCGAATTTTTGGACTCATACGAAGTCATTTGAACCAGTCAGCACACAGTTTCCAAGAACAAAAACAAAAAACAAATAAAACACAAAACAAAAACAACAAACAAACAAACAAAAACATAGAATTTTTTTTTCACCCACAGTCATTATAACCTAATCATTGGTGTTGACTTGACCAAAGCTGGCATGGCGTTTCTTAAATTAGCACACAACTTTCTATTTTCTTCCTGTATTTACTAAGCTATTGTGACTACAGTTAGATTCCTCATTTTAACCCCTTCATTTATGTATACATCTATTCTTTTATAAGTTCTAAGATATGATTGAAATTATTTTTAGATTTTTCTGTGATCATCATTTGCACTCAACCTTTAGTTTCTAAAGTAGCAGCATAATGGTAAGCTTATGTTCTTGGTTATACCCATTTTACAGGTGATTAACTCAAATCTAAAGGAAGGAAGAGAGAGAGGATAGAAGGTAGGGGAATTAGAAAGAGAGGGCAGAGAAGGGAATGGAAAAAGTGGACATACCTCCTTTCTTTCTTTCTTTCTTTCTTTCTTTCTTTCTTTCTTTCTTTCTTTCTTTCTTTCTTTCTTTCTTTCTTCCTTCCTTCCTTCCTTCCTTCCTTCCTTCCTTCCTTTCTTTCTTTCTTTCTTTCTTTCTTTCTTTCTTTCTTTCTTTCTCTCTCTCTCTCTCATTCTCTTTATTATTTTATATATTTACATTCTAAATGTTGCCCTCCTTCATGGTTCCCCCTTCCTGAGTTCTTCATCCCATCCCTCTTTCCCTTTGCTCTTAACTGGTTAAATATCAGCATGTAATATAAAATTAGCCTTTATCTATATTGCCACCTCCTTCAATGTTCAATCTTGCCTTTTAACACACTATTACTCTCATGGCAGTAATCTTGTGTTTCATTCTTTCTCATTGGAATTACAAGTTCCTATAGACAGAGACCTTTGCTTCACTGAACTCTGTTGTTGTCTAGGATTCAGCAATATAGTGCTGACCCGTTAGGCATAACATGAATTACTTCCAGCATAAACCACAAGAAGTACTGGATGTTGCTGCGTATTAATAAACTAAGGGTACAGTTTTACTTTAACACTATTAATAAAGTTTTTCAGATTCAGCAATTCATAAATGTAATTATTGGAATCTTTTAAAAGTAAACTGTTAGTTGTTCATAAAATAATGCAGGTTAAGATAAACAAATCCTTCCAAAGGGGGAAAAATATTCAGAGGTACAGTCAGTTTTAGTACCCCTTAGTTTATCATATAAAGTTTTAAAAAGATGGGATGCTTAACAGTATTTGTCATACCAATTTCCACACTAGATCCAGAAACAAATGGACATGTCAGTAATTGTGTGAATAAAAGAGAGTGGCTCAAATGTTTTCCAATAGCTACTTCTCCTAAGCTTGAAAAGAAATTGGAAAATGTAAGGTTGCCTACTGCGTGTTCTGAAAGCCTTTTCCTATCTCCTATACATGCAGAGATTGCAAAGAACAGACTGTGGGAACTAAAAGGGGGCAGGGGAAAGAACGCGGAGGGAGGATAATCTGCGCCTGGCCAGAGTTCCTCCTATGCTCTGGGCAGGCAGACGTGGGAGGGCTGCCAGATGCTTTCCACTCAGCCCCGGGTGGGCATCTAAGCCACTGACGCCACTGGACTGGGTGGTGGACAAGGGGCAGCCCCCCAAACCAGGGGGCCCTGGGCAACACCCTGTAGTCCCAGGGTTATAGGGGAGAGGGCTTAGGAAGACAGGTTCCCACACAGGCGAGAGTCCGCACAGATGAACAGAGACAGTCTATGAAGTTTTAGACTTTATTATAGAAAGACAGGGGGAAAGAGAGAAAGTGAAAAGAGAGAGAGAGAGAGAGAGAGAGAGAGAGAGAGAGAGAAACTGGCCATGGCCAAGAGGAAAAAATTGGGACAAGTAGAGAGAGAGAGAGAAGAAAGGCTAGAGAGTAAGAGGGAAAGAGGGTAAGAGAGTGAGAGGAGAGAGGAGAGGAGAGGAGAGGAGTAAGAGCAAGAGAACAAGAGAATGAGAGTGAGGAGGGGGTCAAACAGCCCCTCTTATAGTGAGCTGCTTTATCTTACTGTTCCTAGGTTACTGGGGAGGAGTTTAGCCAGAAGGTCAGAAGCTTGGGGCATTTCTTATGTGATTACTAACCATGCTTCTCTTATGGGGGCTGAGAGTGCCATAACTTCGAAAAGAGCCAGAGTTCCAGGAGACATGACAGAACTCCTTCCATCCCATATAGGTGAATTATCACCACCAGGTTCCAAGACATGACAGAACTCCTTCCATCCCATGTAGGTGAATTATCACCACCGGGTTCCCTGGTTCAGACCTCAGCTCAACTGGAAACCAGATTGTCTGTGTATAAGCCAATGCCCCACAACAGACCGTCAATATAACAGAGTAGGAGATCAGTAATTCTGTCTAGAGTGCTTGGTATATCTCAGATTGTGGGACTGCAAAACTTTCCTAGCATCTCTAATGGCTGAATTTGCCATGATTCACAGGTTTCTCATGCATAATGTAGCAGAAACAATCAGAGCGCCAAAGCAGTCAAAGCAGGCAGGATAGGCAGTGTTGGTAGTGGATTCAGAGCCTCTATGCTCCTTAGTCTGTCATTCCCAGGCAACTGGATAGTCATCTGCCTATTGGGGCCATGACTTTGTTGATTATGTCATTTATCCATATCCTTAATTTATCTAATTTCTTTTCGTGCTTTATTTTGTTGCTGTTGGTGAAAGTGAAGAAGAGTCCTTCCCATTGGTGCCAGCCCTGCTCCATCTTGGGCGTGAACTCAGAGGAGGGTCCCAAGGTCCCCAGAGGACTCTCCATGCTGCAGGAACCCTAGCAACCCAGGATATTGAGATCACTGGTTAGTGCAATGTAACATCTGTTCTAAAAAAACTCAGAGGGTCTTGCACTAGCAGGAACAGGGACAAAGGAAACCTGCTCGACAGTGGCTGGTGTTCATTCCAGTAGGCACCAGCACTGCGCCATCTTGGGTGCGAACTCAGCAGGCCCTAGCACACCCAAGATCTTGGAATCACTGGTGAGTGGGATGCAACATCGGCTCCAAAAAACCTAGAGGGTCTTGTGCTAGCAGGAACAGGGACAAAGGAAACCTACCCGACCAGTAACTGGGGTTCTTTCCTGTCTGCACCAGCCCAGCACCATCTTGGGCACAAACTCTGCAGGCCAAAGCACACCCAAGATCTTGGAATCACTAAGACCATTCTACACAGGAGAGTATGTGGATGGCAGAAGAAACAGAGCTTCTTGGACAGGGTCCCATCAGGCTTTCATCCTTAGCCAGGAGGCAGAGCTGAGACCCAGACTAGAGGAAAGTCAGCCTCCAGGGAGAGCTCTGAACCCAGGACTCAGGAGATGGAACTGAGCACCAGATTTCTGTGCACCTTCCCTGTAAGAGGAGAGCTTGTCTACAGAGAGTCCTCAAATCACTGTGACTCAGGAGAGAGTTGGACTCCCAGTAGTGCTGACAGGGTCTAAAGAATCACAGGAGGAAAAAGCTACAGCCAGAGACAGCTAGAACATCTAACACCAGAGTTTACCAGATGGAGAAAGGCAAATGTAAGAATCTTACTAACAGAAAGCAAGACCACTCGGCATCACCAAAACCCAGTATGCCCACCACAGTGAGTCCTGGATACCCCAACACACCTGAAAAGCAAGATTCAGTTTTAAAATCATATCTCATGATGCTGGTAGAGGATTTTAAGAAGGGTATTAATAACTCACTTAAAGAAATACAGGAGAACACTGCTAAACAGGTAGAAGTCACTAAAGAATTACAGGAAAACACTGCTAAACAGGTACAAGTCCTTAAAGAGGAAACACAAAAATCTCTTAAAGAATTACATAAAAACACAACCAAACAGGCAATGGAAATGAACAAAACAATCCAAGATCTAAAAATGGAAGTAGAAACAATGAAGAAAAGCTAAAGGGAACAACTCTGGGAAACCCTAGGAAAAAAATCTGGAACCATAGATGCAAACATACACAAGAGAATACAAGAGATGGAAGAGAGAATCTCAGGTGCAGAAGTTTTCATAGAGAACATGGACACAACAATCAAAGAAAATGCAAAATGCAAAATGCAAAAAGATCCTAACCTAATATATCCAGAAAATCCAGGACAAAATCAGAAAACCAAACATAAGGATAATAGGTAAAGATGAGATTGAAGATTTTCAAATTAAAGGGCCAGTAAATATCTTCAGCAAAATTATAGAAGAAATCTTCCCTAGCCTAAAGAAAGAGATGCCCATGAACATACAAGAAACCTACAGAATTCCAAATAGACTGGACCAGAAAAGAAATTCCTCCCGACACATAATAATCAGAACAACAAATGCACTAAATAAAGATAGAATATTAAAAGCAGTAAGGGAAAAAGGTCAAGTAACATATAAAGGCAGGCCTATCAGAATTACACCAGACTTTTCACCAGAGACTATGAAAGCCAGAAGATCCTGGACAGATGTTATACTGACCCTAAGAGAACACAAATGCCAGCCCAGGCTACTATACCCAGTAAAACTCTCAATTACCATTGATAGAGAAAACAAAGAATTCCATGACAAAACCAAATTTACACAATATCTTTCCATGAATCCAGCCCTTCAAATGATAAGAAAGGGAAAACACCAACACAAGGACAGGAATTATGCCCTAGAAAAAGCAAGAAAGTAATCCTTCAACAAACCTAAAAGAAGACAGCCACATGAACAGAATCACAAATCTAACAACAAAAATAACAATTACTAAATTAATAAAAAAGAAACATTACTTTTTCTTAATATCTCTTAATAACAATGGACTCAATTCCAAAATAAAAAGACAGACTAAAAGACTGGCTACATAAATAGGACCCAACTTTTTGCTGCTTACAGGAAACCCACATTAGGGAAAAAGACAGACACTATCTCAGAATAAAAGGCTGGAAAACAATTTTCCAAGCAAATGGTCCGAAGAAACAAGCTGGAGTAGCCATTCTAATATTGAATAAAATCGACTTCCCAAACTTATCGAAAAAGACAAGGAGAGGCACTTCAGACTAATCAAAGGTAAAAATTACCAAGATGAACTCTCAATTCTGAATATCTATGCTCCAAATGCAAGGGCAGCCACATTCATTAAAGAAACTTTAGTAAAGCTCAAAGCACACATTGCACCTCACACAATAATAGTGGGAGACTTCAACACCTCTCTCATCAATGATCAGATCCTGGAAACAGAAACTAAACAGAGATACATAGACACTAACAGAAGTTATGAAACAAATGAATTTAGCAGATATCTACAGAACATTTTATCCTTAAACAAAAGGATATACCTTCTTTTCAGCACCTTATGGTACCTCCTCCAAAATTGACCAAAATCAGGCTTCAACAGATACAAAAATATTGAAATTATCCTATGTATCCTGTTTCAATTTTGTAGAATAGTTTGAGGAGAGTTGGAATTAGGTCTTCTTTGAAGGTCTGATAGAACTCTGTACTAAACCCATCTGGTCCTGGGCTTTTTTTTTTGGTTGGGAGACTATTAATGACTGCTTCTATTTCTTTAACAGCATAAATAATAGAAAGCCAACATTCACATGGAAACTGAACAACACTCTAATCAATGATACCTTGGTCAAGGAAGAAATAAAGAAAGAAATTGAAGACTTTTTAGAGTTTAATGAAAATGAAGCCACAACATACCCAAACTTATGGAATACAATGAAAGCAGTCCTAAGAGGAAAACTCATAGCCTTGAGTGCCTCCAAAAAGAAACTACAGAGAGCATACATTAGCAGTCTGACAGCACACCTAAAAGCTCTAGAACGAAAGGAAGCAAAGTCTTCCAAGAGGAGTAGATGGCATGAAATAATTAAACTTAGGGAAGAAATCAACAAGTGGAAACAAAAACAACTATTCAAAGAATCAACCAAACTAGGAGCTGATTCTTTGAGAAAATCAACAAGATAGATAAATGCTTAGCCAGACTAACTAGAGGGCACAGGGACAGTATCCTAACCAACAAAATCAGAAATGAAAAAGGAAACATAACAACAAATACTGAGGAAATCCAAAACATAATCAGATCCTACTACAAAAGGCTATACTCAACAAAACTGGAAAACCTGGATGAAATGGACATCTTCCTAGACAGATACCAAGTACCAAAGTGAAATCAGGATCACATTAACTATCTTAACAGCCCCCTTTCCCCTAAAGAAATAGAAGCAGTCATTAATAGTCTCCAAACCAAAAAAAAAGCCCAGGACGAGATGGGTTTAGTACAGAGTTCTATCAGACCTTCAAAGAAGACCTAATTCCAACTCTCCTCAAACTATTCTACAAAATTGAAACAGAAGGTACCCTACCCAATTCATTCTATGAAACCACAATTACTCTGATACCTAAACCACACAAAGATGCAACAAAGAAAGAGAACTACAGACCAATTTCCCTTATGAATATCAATGCAAAAATACTCAATAAAATCCTCACAAACTGAATCCAAGTACACATCAAAATGATCATCCATCATGACCAAGTATGCTTCATCCCAGGGATGCAGGGATGGATTAATATACAGAAATCCATCAACGTGAACCACTGTATAAACAAACTCAAAGACAAAAATCACATGATCATCTCCTTAGATGCTGATAATGCATTTGACAAGTCCAACACCCCTTCATGATAAAAGTCATGAAAAGATCAGGAATTCAAGACCCATACCTAAACATAATAAAAACAATCTACAATAATCCAGTACCCAACATCAAAGTAAATGGAGAGAAGCTGGAAGCAATCCCACTAAAATCAGGGATGAGACAAGGCTGCCCACTTTCTTTTTTTTTTTTTTTTTAAGATTTATTTATTTATTTATTATATGTAAGTACACTGTAGCTGTCTTCAGACACTCCAGAAGAGGGCGCCAGATCTCGTTACGGATGGTTGTGAGCCACCATGTGGTTGCTGGGATTTGAACTCTGGTCCTTCGGAAGAGCCATCTCACCAGCCCAGGCTGCCCACTTTCTCACTACCTAGTCAATATAGTACTTGAAGCTCTAGCCAGAGCAATTTGACAACAAAAGGAGATCAAGAGGATACAAATTATAAAGGAAGAAGTCAAAATATTACTATTTGCAGATGATATGATAGTATATATAAGTGATCCTAAAAATTCTACCAGAGAACTCTTAAACCTAATAAACAGCTTCAGTGAAGTAGCTGGATATAAAATTAACTCAAACCAATCAGTGGCCTTTCTCTACACAAAGGCTAAACAGGCAGAGAAAGAAATTAGGGAAATAACACCCTTCACAATAGTCACAAATAATAAAAAATACCTTGATGTGACTCTAACTAAGGAAATGAAAGATCTGTATGATAAGAACTTCAAGCCTCTGACTAAAGAAATCAAAGAAGATCTCAGAAGATGGAAAGATCTGCCATGCTCATGTATTGGCAGGATCAATACAGTAAAAATGGCTATCTTGCTAAAAGCAATCTACAGATTCAATGCAATCTCCATCAAAATTCCAACTCAATTCTTCCCCGAGTTAGAAAGGGCACTTTGCAAATTCATCTGGATTAACCAAAAACCTAGGATAGCAAAACTATTCTCAACGATAAAAGAACCTCTGGTGGAATCACCATACCTGACCTCAAGCTGTAGTACAGAGCAATTGTGATTAAAAACTGCATGCTACTGGTACAGCAACAGACTTGTAGACCAATGGAACAGAAATGAAGACGCAGAAATGATCCCACACACCTATGGTCACTTGATCTTTGACAAGGGAGCTAAAACCATCCAGTGGAAAAAGGGCTGCACTTTCAACTATTGGTGCTGTTTCAACTGGTAGTTAGAATGTAGAAGAATGCAAATCGATCCATTCTTATCTCCTTGTACAAAGCTCAAGTCTAAGTGGATCAAGGAACTCCACATAAAACCAGAGACACTGAAACTTATAGAGGAGAAAGTGGGAAAAGCCTGGAAGATATGGGCACAGGGGAAAAATTCCTGAATAGAACAATGACTTGTGCTGTAAGATCGAGAATAGACAAATCAGTCCTTTTAAAATTGCAAAGCTTCTGTAAGGCAAAAGACACTGTCAATAAGACAAAAAGGCTACCAACTGATTGGGAAAGAATCTTTACCAATCCTCAATCTGATAGGGGACTAATATCCAACATATATGAGAACTCAAGAAGATGGACTCCAGAAAATCAAATAACACTATTTTAAAAAGGGGTACAGAGCTAAACAAAGAATTCTCAAATGAGGAATACTGAATGGCTGAGAAGCACCTGATAAAATGTTCAACATCCTTAATTATCAGGGAAATGCAAATATAAACAACACTGAGATTCCACCTCACACGAGTCAGAATGGCTAAGATCAAAAATTCAGGTGACAGCAGATGCTGGTGAGTATGTGGAGAAAGAGGGGCACTCTTCCATTGTTGGTGGGATTGCAAGCTGGTACAACCATTCTGGAAATCAGTCTGGCAGTTCCTCAGAAAATAGAACATAGTACTACAGGAAGATCCAGCAATTCCTCTCTGGACATATACCCAGATGTTCCAACTTGTAATAAGGACACATGCTCCACTATTTTCATAGCAGCATGTTTATAATAGCCAGAAGCTGGAAAGAACCCAGATGTCCCTCAACAGAGGAATGGATACAGAAAATGTGGTACATTTACACAATGGAGTACTACTCAGCAATTAAAAACAATGAATTCATGAAATTCTTAGACAAATGGATGCATCTGGAGGATATCATCCTGAGTGAGGTAACCAAATCACAAAGGAACACACATGGTGTGTACTCACTGATAAGCAGATATTAGCCCTGATTCTTAGAATACCCAAGAAACAATTCATAAAATACATGAAACTCAAGTATAAGGAAGTCCAAAGTGTGGATACTTTGCTCTTTCTTAGAATGGAGAACAAAATACCCATGGAAGAAGTTACAGAGACAAAGTTTGGAGCTGAGATGGAAGGAAGGACCATCCAGAGTCTGCCCCACCCAGGGATCCATCCCATATACAACCACCAAATCCAGACACTATTGCATATGCCAGAAAAATTTTGCTGACAGGATCCTGATATAGCTGTCTCTTGTGAGGCTATGCCAGTGCCTGGCAAATATAGAAGTGGATGCCCATAGTCATCTATGTGGAAAGCCGTGCAGCGTGCAGCGTGCAGCGAGCAATTGCTGTGGAGAGCCGTGCGCGTGCCGCGAGCAATCACCATTATAAGATGGCGCTGGCCTCCGCTGTGACAAACTAGTAAACAAGCCTTGTGCGCAAGTGCGAGAGTGAACTCACTCCTAGTCACTGCCCATTCTCGGGGTGTAATAGTGGTGTGATGAGCGAGCAACGAATCAAGAGCTGTCACGCCACATCAGGTGCTGAAACGTCATGACTGAGTGCTATATAATGGACTCCATTTTCTGGGGTCGAGATCTTCCTGAGAAGTAAGCAATAAAGCTTTGCTGCAGAAGATTCCGGTTGTCCTGAGTGTGTTCTTGCTGGCGGGGACAAAAGCTCGGGATAAGTGGCACCGAAGACCCGGGAACTACCATCACACCGGCACAAGGAAGATCCCTCCTTTGCTGGGCGGAATCAGAACTGCGGGACACTACAGCTCTGCAAGGTAAGTATTGTCTTGAAATTTCTCCAGAGTTAGATGCCCTTTTGATTGTTTGCATGGGGATCGCACTTTCCCTTTCAGTTTCGTTTTGCTTCCACCGCTGGAACTGCTGACTGGTTCCCAGTCGCAGTCAGGCTCGGACAGCACCTGGACAGTGCCTGGACAGTGATTAGTTTCAGTCACGGTCAGGACTGGATAGCGGCAGTATGGGAATTTCTCACTCTGTAGTAGTGGCATTAAGGTCGGTCCTGAAGCAGTGTGGCCTAAAAATCGCCACTAAGAGTATAGAGGCATTTGTCAGGGAGGTAGACCGTGTGGCACCATGGTATGCTTGCTCAGGTTCGTTAACTGTCACTTCTTGGGATAAACTGAAAGGAGATCTAGTTAGGGAACAGCAGAACGGCAAACTTAAAGCAGGGGTCATGCCGTTATGGAAATTGGTGAGATCGTGCTTAACAGATGAGGATTGTGAGCAGATGGTAGAAGCAGGGCAGAAGATTTTGGACGAAATTCAAGACAGTCTATCAGAGGCAGAGTGGGGAGAGAGATTGAAAGTTGGGATGAAACAAGGTGCACCGAAGAATTTAGGCCTTTCCACGGGCCTTGAGCCCGAGGAAAAGAGATACAAAGGAAAGAATGCCTTGGGAGAGATTAGAAAAAGGGATGGAAAGGGAGAGAAGAAGAGAGAAAGAACTGGAGAGGCACATAAGGAAAGGAGCCTCTACCCGCCATTAGATGAGTTTAAGGCACTAGCTGTCAGTAGCTCAGAATTGGATAAGGAACTTAGCTCCTCTGAGGAGACAGACTTAGAGGAAGAAAGATACCAGCCAGATGAAAGACAAGCTAATCAGTTACAGAATAACATAAAGAAAGCAAAAGTAGCTAGAGACAAATGTCAAATCACTATGCGATCTTCAGATCCGCAACCTCTGGGTCCTAGTACACCTCCGCCCTACGTGCAGAGGTATCAATCAGACTCATTCATTTCAAAAGAGGAACAGAGAAAAGTGCAGCAAGCGTTCCCAGTCTTCGAAGGCGCAGAGGGTGGACGCGTTCATGCCCCAGTGGAGTATATACAGATTAAAGAATTAGCAGAGTCAGTTCGTAACTATGGAGTCAATGCCAACTTTACTCTAGCCCAAGTCGAAAGGCTTGCGACTCTGGCAATGACCCCTGGCGATTGGATGACCGTAGTAAAAGCCGCATCTCCTAACATGGGAATGTATTTAGAATGGAAAGCTTTGTGGCAAGACTCCTGCCAAGCACAGGCAAGGGCCAATGCCAATGTTGAAGGGGACCAAGGAACATGGACTTTTGAGTTGCTTACAGGTCAGGGACAACACGCTAATAACCAGACAAATTACCATTGGGGAGCTTATGCTCAGATCTCAGCTGCTGCAGTTAAGGCATGGAAGGCACTCTCTAAGAAGGGAGAGGCAAGTGGGCATTTGACCAAGATCACCCAGGGCGCACAGGAGTCATTCTCAGATTTTGTGGCTAGAATGACAGAAGCGGCAGGGAGAATTTTTGGGGATCCAGAAACAGCTATGCCTTTAATTTAACAGTTGATCTATGAACAGGCTACCCAGGAATGCAGGACGGCTATTACACCTAGAAAGAGCAAGGGACTGCAGGATTGGTTGAAGGTTTGCCGTGAGCTTGGAGGGCCACTCACTAATGCAGGTTTAGCAGCTGCCATTCTACAAGGGCAAAAACACCCTGACATGGCTGAGCTCAAACTCTGCTATAATTGTGGCAAACCGGGACACTTAAAAAAGGACTGTAGAGCCCTTGTCAAAAGGAGAGCACCAGGACTGTGTACTAAGTGTGGAAAAGGATATCATTGGGCTAGAGATTGTCGTTCAGTCAGGGACATTCGAGGCAGGCCCCTGCAGCCAGGATTCCCTCAAGCAGTAGATAATGAGACCATTCCAAAAAACCAGTACAGGGCCCTCAGGTCTCAGGGCCCGAAAACATATGGGACCTCGACAGGCAAAAGGTGGACCCCACAGTCCGCAGGGCAACAGAAGGATCAGCTGGGTTGGACCTCCGTACCACCACCCGATTCATGCTAATGCCCCAAATGGGGGTATAGCCTATTCCTACTGACTATAAAGGACCTCTGCCATCCGGGAGTGTTGGCCTAATATTGGGCCGGGCCTCCCTTACCTTACAAGGTCTTATTGTTCACCCTGGAGTCGTAGATCAAGACTATGAAGGGGAACTTCAAGTTCTCTGTTCCTGTCCTCAGGGTGTCTTTTCTATTTCACAAGGGGATAGAATAGCTCAGTTAATAATTTTGCCAAGCCTACATGGCTGTTTTCCTTCCTCTGGTGTCCCTCGAGCTACCAGAGGGATTGGTTTTACTGGAAATGATTCTGCTTACTTAGTGATGCCTCTTGACTCCAGGCCATTCTTAGAATTAGTTATAGAAGGAAAACAATTTAAAGGGATTTTAGACACAGGAGCAGATAAAAGTATCCTGTCTTCCCAATGGTGGCCAAAAACTTGGCCCGTTACTCAGTCATCACGTTCTTTGCAAGGTTTAGGTTATCAGTCCTGTCCCACTATTAGTTCCCGTTCTTTGAGCTGGACAGCTCCTGAAGGTCAAACAGGACGATTCACTCCCTATGTTTTACCACTCCCAGTAAATCTCTGGGGGAGAGACATCTTACAGGCACTAGGATTGACCTTGACTAATGAATACTCGCCACAAGCTGTTCAAATAATGAAGAAAATGGGCTATAAAGAAGGAAGGGGATTAGGGAAAGGAGAGCAGGGTAAACTTGAACCTATCCCTCAAAAAGGTAATAATGGGAGACAAGGTTTGGGTTTTTTCTAGGGGCCGTTGAGGGCTCCATGCCCATACCATGGCTTACAGAGGAAGTTGTATGGGTTCCTCAATGGCCTCTCTCCTCTGAAAAGTTAGAAGCAGCTACAAAACTAATTTCTGAACAGCTACACTTGGGTCATTTAGAGCCCTCTACCTCACCCTGGAATACACCTATTTTCGTAATTAAGAAAAAATCTGGCAAATGGCGCTTATTACATGATCTTAGAGCTATTAATGCACAAATGCGTCTATTTGGACCAGTTCAGCGAGGGCTACCATTGCTTTCTGCCTTACCCAAAAATTGGGAAATTATAATTTTAGATATTAAAGATTGCTTTTTCTCTATACCTTTATGCCCTCAAGATAGGCAAAGATTTGCATTTACCATCCCAGCCATTAATCATTTAGAACCGGATCAAAGATACCAATGGAAGGTCCTACCTCAGGGGATGGCGAATAGTCCCACCATGTGTCAACTGTATGTGCAATTGGCACTTAAGTCAGTTAGAGAGCATTTTCCATCATTACAGGTGATAATTTATATGGATGACATTTTGATTTGCCATAAAAATTCACAATTATTGCAAGATGCATACCCTATATTAATAAAAACGTTAGGGCAATGGGGATTGCAGGTGGCCACTGAAAAGGTGCAAGTTGCTCGAATGGGAGCCTTCCTAAGGTCACTCATTTATCCTGACAAAATTGTTCCTCAAAAATTAGAGATTCGCAAAGATCAACTACATACCTTGAATGATTTCCAAAAATTGCTAGGAGATATTAATTGGCTAAGACCATTTTTGAAAATTCCATCAGCAGAATTAAAGCCCTTATTTGACATATTAGAGGGAGATACCCACATCTCCTCCCACAGAGCACTTACCCCAGCTGCATGTCAAGCTTTACAAACGATAGAAAAGGCCTTACAAGATGCTCAATTACAACGCATTGAGGAGTCAAAATCATTTGAATTGTGCATATTAAAAACTGCACAGTTACCAACAGCAGTCTTATGGCAAAAAGGACCCTTATTGTGGGTCCATCCTAATGCTTCCCCTGCAAAAATTATTGAGTGGTATCCTAATGCAATTGCTCAACTTGCACTTAGGGGGATAAAAGCAGCTATTACTTATTTTGGGAAAGAACCTCATATGCTAATTGTACCTTATACTTCTGCTCAAGTTCAAACCCTGGCAGCAACAACTAACGATTAGGCAGTCTTGGTTACCTCTTATTCAGGACAAATTGATAATCATTATCCAAAACATCCAATTTTACAATTTGCCTTAAGCCAAGCCATAGTGTTTCCAGTAATAACAGCCAAACACCCACTTCCGGATGGGGTAGTAGTGTATACAGATGGATCCAAATCTGGCATAGGTGCATATGTAGTAAATGGCCAAGTAACATCTAAACAATATAATGAGACATCACCCCAGATTGTAGAGTGTTTGGTAGTTCTAGAAGTCCTTGAAACTTTTCCGGGACCGCTCAATATTGTATCTGATTCTTCATATGTGGTCAATGCAGTTAATATGCTTAAAGTTGCTGGCTTAATTAGACCCTCTAGCAAGCTTGCTCACATTTTTCAGCAAATTCAGTCAGCCTTGTTACATAGAAGACATCTTGTGTATATTACTCATGTTAGGGCTCATTCTGGCCTTCCTGGCCCCATGTCTCATGGAAATGACTTGGCAGACAAAGCTACTAGAATCGTGGCTGCTGCTCTGTCCTCGCAGTCAGAGGCTGCAAGGGAGTTTCATAAACGCTTCCACGTGACGGCTGAAACATTACGCAGCTGTTTCACTTTAACTAGGAAAGAAGCTCGTGACATTGTCACCCAATGTCAAAACTGTTGTCAATTTCTGCCTACTCCTCATGTAGGGGTAAACCCCCGAGGCATCAGACCATTACAGGTCTGGCAAATGGATGTCACTCATATTTCCTCCTTTGGAAGAAATCAATATTTACATGTTTCCATTGACACCTGCTCTGGTGTTATGTTTGCTACACCTTTAACAGGTGAGAAAGCCTCTCATGTTATACAGCACTGTTTAGAAGCATGGAGTGCTTGGGGCAAGCCCACAATTCTTAAAACTGATAATGGGCCAGCATATACCTCTACTAAATTTCAGCAATTTTGTCATCAAATGGATGTCACTCACTTGACTGGCCTTCCTTATAATCCTCAAGGACAAGGCATTGTGGAACGTGCTCACCGTACACTTAAGTCTTATCTCATAAAACAAAAAAGGGGAGTTGATGAGACTCTGCCCTCAGTGCCAAGAGTATCTGTATCTATGGCACTCTTTACACTCAATTTTTTGAATCTTGATGAGCAAGGTCGCTCTGCAGCTGATCGACATAGCTCAGACCCTGATAGACCAAAAGAAATGGTCAAATGGAAGGATGTCTTAACTGGTCTGTGGAAAGGCCCGGATCCTATTTTGATAAGATCCAGGGGAGCTGTTTGTGTTTTTCCACAGAGTGAAGACAACCCATTTTGGCTGCCGGAACGACTCACCCGCAAGATATTCATCAAGGATGGTGCAGAAGATGCTGACCTCCCGAGGACTGCTCCTGATCCTGACAATGCTGAACTTGTCTCAGGTTCCTAGTATGAGGGGCGAACAGAGATGGGCCATTCTTTCGACTTTCCCGAAACCGATGCCAGTTCGCCATAATGCTATAGTTTTTCCAAAATTCTTTACTACTAATAAAACATTAGATTTGCCATATCTACCCTATGATCCCACCCGAGCACCATTAGGGGAAAATCGCTCTTTATTAGAACAGGGTTCTTTATGTTTTCAAATTAATGGACCATGAAAATGTATCAACCTCACAGCTCGAGCTTTGGGGAAGTTTAATGAGCACCGAGGAGGTTGGGTAAGCACAACCCAAGATACTTCCAATGCAGATATAACATTTACAAATCGGACCTTTTGGCAGGAGGCAATTTGGGTTAATGGTACATTTCTACCACCTAACTTTTCAGACAAAGAACGTCCCCACCAACCAAAAATAGCCCCTCATTGTAGCTTGGAAGATGAAGGGCTGATATTGCCTTGGTCTGATTGTCAATCCTCCATCACTCGTTGGGCAGATCAGAGTAAAACCTTTTCCTTTTCTCCCAACATGATAGATGATCCAGAGAAGGAATTTGTTATGAAAAAGGGACTTTTCATACAGGACTTTAGAATGCATCCCTTTCACAAGTGGGTGCTTTGTGGAGTCAATGGCAGTTGTACAGAACTCAATCCTTTGATCTTTATCCAGGGAGGAGCCGTTGGAAAGGCTTCTTTTAATGGCATCTCAAGATTTGCTCAGTATTGGGGAATACATGCTGCCTCCCAGGATTCTTATGGATATACTAATACCAGTGTAGAGATCACTGGGTTCAATAAAACTTTGGTAAACCAGATTAATTATCCATCTACCCCAGTCTGTGTTTACCCCCCTTTCTTGTTTATTCTTTCAAATGATTCATTTGAAGTCTCTTCCAATGATTCTTGTTGGATTTCTCAATGTTGGGACATAACAAAGAACACCCGTGCCATGGTAGCACGGATCCCACGTTGGATCCCGGTTCCGGTGGAAACACCCTCCACCTTATCCCTGTTTCGACAAAAAAGAGATTTTGGAATTACTGCTGCCGTGATCATAGCAATTTCAGCCAGTGCAGCTGCTGCTACAGCTGCAGGGTATGCTATGGTTAGTACGGTTCAATCAGGCACAAAATTAAATCAGCTTTCAGCAGATCTGGCTGATGCCATCACTGTCCAAACTTCTGCTAGTACCAAGTTAAAGGGAGGGCTGATGATATTAAATCAGCGCCTTGACTTGGCAGAAGAACAGATAGGAGTTCTATACCAGATGGCCCAGTTGGGTTGTGAAAGAAAACTGGAAGCTCTGTGTATTACCAGTGTCCAATATGAAAAATTTACTTATGCAGCTAATCTGTCTAGACAGCTTTCCTTGTATCTTGCAGGAAATTGGTCTGAGGGATTCGATGAGACTCTTGAGGCCCTGAGGGTGGCAGTTTTAAAGATCAACTCAACGCGAGTGGACCTGTCATTGACAGAGGGCCTCTCCTCCTGGATTTCATCTGCATTTTCTTATTTTAAGGAATGGGTGGGGGTGGGTTTATTTGGCGTTGCCACCTGCTGTGGACTTGTGTTCATGCTCTGGTTGGTTTGCAAGCTCAGAACCCAACAAACACGTGACAAGGTTGTGATAGCTCAAGCACTTGCTGCCATTGAGCAAGGCGCCTCCCCCGAAATCTGGCTATCTATGCTCAAAAATTAGTTGACATTGGTGGCTGGCCTCTTTTGTAGAGTTCGCCCTAGGTCATTTAGTAGTTACTGTCACATAGCACTGCGGTATCCAGGGACGGGCAACTTTCCTCATGCACAGATCATCCTAAGACACGGGGCCCAGTGGTGATAGGGTTACCCTATGACAGGAAAAGGCTGTGACATTGGAGGAACGACCTAAGACAGGAGCCACAGCGGATGGGCATAATTACACAGACCTAGTCCAGCCTCAATTTAATAAAATAAAAAGGGGGAGATGTGGAAAGCCGTGCAGAGTGCAGCGTGCAGCGAGCAATTGCTGTGGAGAGCCGTGCGCGTGCCGCGAGCAATCACCATTATAAGATGGCGCTGGCCTCCGCTGTGACAAACTAGTAAACAAGCCTTGTGCGCAAGTGCGAGAGTGAACTCACTCCTAGTCACTGCCCATTCTCGGGGTGTAATAGTGGTGTGATGAGCGAGCAACGAATCAAGAGCTGTCACGCCACATCAGGTGCTGAAACGTCATGGCTGAGTGCTATATAACGGACTCCATTTTCTGGGGTCGAGATCTTCCTGAGAAGTAAGCAATAAAGCTTTGCTGCAGAAGATTCCGGTTGTCCTGAGTGTGTTCTTGCTGGCGGGGACAAAAGCTCGGGATACATCTATTGGATGGAACACAGGGCCCACAATGAAGGAGCTAGAGAAAGTACCCAAGGAACTAAATGGGTCTGCAACCCTATAGAAGGAACAACAATATGAACTAACTGGTACCCCCCCAGAGCTGTGTCTCTAGTTGCATTTGTAGCAGAGGATGGCCTAGTCAGCCATCAATGGGAGGAGAGGCCCTTGGTCTTATAAAGATCCTATGCCCCAGTACAGGGGAATGCCAGGGCCAGGAAGCAGAAGTGGGTAGGTTGGGGAGCAGAGCAGCAGGAGGGTATAGAAGGCTTTGGGAATAGCATTTAAAATGTAAATCAAGAAAATATCTAATAAAAAATTCAATAAAAATTAAAAAAATAAGAAGGAAATGAAGAAGCTTGGGAGATACTGCTGCTGTTTGGAGGTGAACATCATGATGCAGCAGAAAATAACTGGACTTTGCTGTCCAACGACTCCCATCACATAGGCAATTTCGCTCCTGTGTTACCATGACAGTCATATAGAAAATAGGCTCAATTATCAGGCAAAAAAAAAAGAGTATAGCACTGAAATTCCTATATCCCATCCCCTCTCTTTGAGATTGTGGATTCATGCCATGCCCACTACTGTCAATGTTATATTCCTTGGTATATCTTTTAGTAAGGACTAGTGTGAGCAGTTACCACACCTAGCTTCACTATGACAGTTAAATGTCCTGTAGTGATTCTCTGATTTCCTCCTTTTAAAGTACTGCAGACATTCAACATTGAATGTTTGTGCTCATGGAACATGCCATATACACACAGAAAAATTTGCAGGGAAAGCTACACATGGGCCTGATTAGCCTTGCAGCTCTTGAAAGTTCTCTTATCCTGTTAAAAATTAGGAATAGTTTAGAGATTGATCTGTCTATGATTTTTACACAAAATAAATGTTTTGTGTTCATGAACTGTATATTATCTGGCTCAAAAAAAAAACATTTGTAGAATAGTCTAGGAGGGGATGAAAAATATTTCAAGGACAGTTGATTTTAGTGAATTCCGACTCATGAGCAATAGCATGCCAAAATAGGGATTTCAGTAGGCGTATAGATAAAGAACAAATGTAGGGATGAAGGATTTGGCTGTGCCTAATTCCTAATTATTAATTCCTAAATATTAGGAATTTAGGTATAAATTTGCAAGCAGGATAAAAAGATGAAATGAGTCTGATATTCTAAGTCACAAAAAGAAGAAATATCAGAATATTGATGGTATTAAACATAGGGTTAAATAGAATCAGTGTGTCTTTGAATCTGCCTCTGTTACAATGGAAAAGCAGGTTTAAGAGAGATATAAACAGCAGTTTTCCATGTATATGCGGCAAAAATTTAGATCATCTTGGATATTGTGCTAAAATGATTGAAAAATTCATGTCCAAAAGGTATTTAGAGATATAATGAATGAGATTTGATAGTTTACAAAGAACTGAAAGAAATGTCTCAAAATCTTGGTGTGCATAACTAAGTAGAATATAGAAATTGTCTGGGCAGTGATGGCACAGACCTTCAATCCCAGCACTTGGGAGATAGTTGTAGGTGGATTTCTGAGTTTGAGGCCAGCATGGTCTACAGAGTAAGTTCCAGGACAGCAAGGACTATACAGAGAAACCCTGTCTTGAAACCCACCCACCTTCTCCAAAAGCAAGGAAGGAAGGAAGGAAAAAAGAAAGGAAGGAAGGAAGGAAGGAAGGAAGGAAGGAAGGAAGGAAGAAAGAAAGAAAGAAAGAAAGAAAGAAAGAAAGAAAGAAAGAAAGAAAGAAAGAAAGAAAGAAAGAAAGGAGAAAGAAAGAAAGAAAGAAAGAAAGAAAGAAAGAAAGAAAGAAAGAAAGAAAGAAAGAAAAGAAAAGAAAAGAAAGAAAAGGAGAGAAAGAAAGAAATGTTAAATGAAGGAAAGGAGAAGAAACGGGAAGTATTTGGCATCAAGCGTGTTACATTTGCCACATTCAAAAGTGTACATATGAATTTTGAAGTGAAGAGGCATTTTGGTGAAAATATCATCCTTTAGTATAAGCAGGATGCAGACTTAACTATAGCAATGGGAGAGACTGGTCACAGAGAGATTGTGTAGTGTGTGGGGATGAGAGAGAGAGCACTTCCCTGGGTTGAATGCCTTGCCCAGTGAATTCTGAAGGTTCATGTTGCTCACCAGATTAAAAATAAAATTCAATAAAAGCTAACCTAAATTGTCTTCTGATACCAAAGATAGACTTCTGCATATTGAAAAAGAAGTGTTAATTTTGATTTTATTTTCTAATTCCATGTAGTCTGTACCAGCCAGGCAAGTGTTATCTGGCAGTTATCTGCCTGATTCTGCTGTGGCAAAGGAAGAACTTTTTCACTTTTCAGTTTGAATTGTACAACAGGTATAGGGTTAGGCTTCTGGTAATAGGTTTCTCTGGGAATGTCTGATCAGTGATAATGCATAGGATTAAAGCTAATAAGCTTATGATTAACTTATTATTTGACACTTAATAAAAAATGACTGAATAAATAGGTGGCTGAAAAAATCTGTAGTTTGGTGAGGGAAGAATAAGAAATATAAAAAAAATATTAAAAACCATGAAAATTGGAAGAAAATTAGGTTATATGAGATAGAAATATCAAAGAAGGTAAGTCCACTCCACTTGAAAAAATATTAATTCCTCTCTTTGAAGCTATAATATTTCATTGTTTTGATATCATTAATACAACATATATTTCTCATGAGGAATTCAATGTCTCATCACATATTAATTTCAATCACAATTTACATCACCTATATGTTAAATATTTTTAAATGTCAGTAACAAATGTTAGCTTCTGGCATCTCCTGAATCAGATTAGCTATTGGTTAGCCCTTCTGGGGTAGTCTCACTCCCTTCTTGTGGGATTGAACCTTTCATACCTAATTACTTGACATGAGTTTTCCTTAGAGAGTTATGTCATCCCATCCCTAAGGCATGATTCAGCAATGTGCTTTCAGATGCATCACCTGTTGAAGCTACATTTTCTTCACTGAAATCTTTCATTGAAGATACATGTCTCAGATGCTCTGAGCTATATGGTTAAAATGGGTGATGGACATTCTGTGCTCATACATTCTAACCTCTCATCATGCCATGGCTTCACATGAATGGATAGATAGACATAATTCTGACCTTTGCTCTATTCTCAGAAATGATCAAATGAGCTCTTACTAATAGAATCAGATCTCGAATTCTCTAAGCCAATTGAAAGCATTTCAGCTCGCTGCAAGCTCCCCATGCGGCACACTTCCCAACTACCTTTAGACTTGCTAAACACATCTACTATTGGGACCTAGTTGTAAGAAAAAGGCAGTGTATGAAAAGAAGTCTTTTATACACTGTCCCTTATTATGATATAAAAACCCAGGCTTAAAATAGATTGAAGTACATTTATCTTTTAATGAAAAGCACCAGAAGTTTGAAGTCAAATGTTCTTATCTTTCCCTCACGTCTCTGGTGCAGAGTTGACCTTGCAATACCATCCTAGAGAGAACTGCCGGGGTTTTGTGCACTGACTTGGTTCACAAGCTACACTTGAAAGAGACACTGAAGCCAGCCAGCATGCCTTCTTTAAGGCTGCATTGTCTGGAGGTGTGCAAGTCGACTTTTCCAGAAGATAGAGGACAGAAAAGTTCAGAGGTGTCTTATATAAAACAAGGGAGTGAGTTTTCAGGACACTGTTAGGTGAGTGACCTGACATGCTCCATCAGAGGCACTGGTGCAGGGTCTGTGGCAGTCATCCTCTTTCTCCAGTACTCATTGAAAGCTGCAGACTGGGTGCATGTGTATGCAACTGACTTCAACATTCTTAATGCAGGAACACAGCCAACAGTGTAGCAGAACCAAGAGAAACATGAATCTACAGCAGGCACACTTTCTGAGTCTTTCCTTCATTGTCCTAGCAGGATTGAGACACTGGAGTGGATCTGTCAGAACCTGAAAATGATATGTGTGATTTAAAACCTAGTTCTCAGTTCATTTTTATATTTATTTTATTTCTTACAGGAACCAGTGAGAAATGATAATCGCTTGTTTCTTTTCCTTTGCTTCCTCTCGTATGCATCTCAGACTCTATAACAGAGACAAGAGCTGATGCCAGAAAGAAGTAAAATAGACAAATGGGAAAATATAAGGGAAGATGATATTCAGCTAGCATTTTATAAATATATGTAAAAAATACACAGGGAAAATACAGTAATGAGAATTTAATGTCAAAATGATTGTAATTTTATGCCTAAATAGTCTCAACATGATGAAAACAATATGTTCATCTTAATTAAAACAGATAGAGGCATTTTGGTAGCTTTCTCTAGAACTGCAAAGATTCTGAAACTAATCCCTAAGCCCAGTATTTAATGAAGAAGCATACCCACCAATTGACATGCTTTAAAGCAGGCATCTAAGGTCCCTTTGAGTTCTTCCCTACCCACATTATGGTAAATAATAAAATTCTGTAATAATTTTATATCACAAGTCTATTTTACAATGTTTTCTATAACTGAGGCAAGGCACATGAAAGACACATCATTTTTGGAGGGAATATATAGGACTCCACAAAGTGACAGAGACAGAGTTTGGCTTGCTGGTACTGCTAGCTGTGCGACGCTGCTTGTGGGTTGCATGTCTTCCCTGATCTTTGCTTCCCGAGAGAACCACAGCCAAGAACTTCACCTGGTCTCTCCTGCTACCTTAAACTGAGGGTGAGGCCTGGCTGTCTCTGCTAGGTCATGTCACCAGTGTTGCTAAAGCAACTCTACCAAACTGGACTGTTGTATATCTGTTAGGTGTTTGCTAGTGGATTGAGCTGCAGCTGCCTGCCAAGATGTGAACTGAACTGCTGATTTCCAGACAACACAAACAGTCTCCAAAAAACCTTTCTAAACAGGTACACTTCCCCCATATCCTTTCTTTTCCACTACCCATGGTGGGTGGTGGGCTACAAGGAAGGTTACAGTGTTTAAGAACCATCATTAAAAATAGGATTTGAAAAAGATTAAAGTTACTTTTCACTTCTAACTTCATATGCTGTCTTGTTTAAAATAGTTATATTAAAATATTTTTAATATATTTTTTCAAATTGAAATGCAGTCCCATTATATCCTACCCTCTGTTCCTCCCCTTCGCACCTTTGCAGCACTTACAGCTCAAAGAACACTGCACAATTCAAGCAGGAAAAATTCTAAGAACTAGCATATCAGAAAGTTTTCTGTTGTGTAGACTCTCCTAGAACTGTCTGCATAGACAAGGGCAAACACTGGCAATATAAGTGGATGGTGGATAGTTTAACAAGGTTGTACCTGTAGATGAAGAACTACAAGGCTTCTGGGAGATTTTGGTCTGGGTGGGAAGGGGGTGGCTGATGGTGGCCTTTGTAAAGGTGTCATTTTCAAATCAGAGCAAGCAGATTTTCCTGAGGTGGAGCTGGAGTGAGGCATCAATTGAGCAGGCTCAGGTATTTCTTCACCCTCATGGGTCTGTACCCACTTGCAATGGTCTTTACCGATCTTATGCCATATACGAGGGTTCAATGACTTCTTTAGAGAATCATGGACTTACTTTTCATATAAACTCAAAGAAATCTTGCAAAAGATTGTGCATCTTGACAGCCTTCTTAATTACTCATTTAAAGACTTTAATATACATTTCACTGCCTTTTTAACTTGTTTGACCCATTTTTACTTACCAAATCTTCAAGCCTTTATCTAGTTCTATATCGCACAGGGCAGAGGGGATGGGGTTGAGGCACCCTAAATGAAATCCATCCCAGGTCAGAAAACATGCTAGACAAAATTCTTGGGTTTTCTGAGCAAAGTCAGAAATCCTGCTAGAAAAATTCTAAAAGAGCTGTGGCCACGATCCAAGCAGTTCTCTCTGGGTAAATCTGTTGTAGACCAAAGACTCGGCGTTTATTTACAAATCAATTATGTATCCCAATTTTCCTTTTGATTATCCCAGGAATCAGCATTTTATGACCTTAGCTCCTTGATTATTAAAGAGAGCAAGTACATTTTTTTTTAAAACATAGCCAATTGTACTGACTAGTTTTGTGTCAACTTGACACAGCTGGAGTTATCACAAAGAAAGGAGCTTCAGTTGAGGAAATGCCTCCATGAGATCCAACTGTAAGGCATTTTCTCAATTAGTGATCAAGGGGGAAAGGCCCCTTGTGGGTGGGACCATCTCTGGGCGGGTAGTCTTGGTTCTATAAGAGAGCAGGCTGAGCAAGCCAGGGGAAGCAAGCCAGTAAGGAACATCCCTCCATGGCCTCTGCATCAGCTCTTGCTTTCTGACCTGCTTGAGTTCCAGTCCTGACTTCCTTTGGTGATGAACAGCAGTATGGAATTGTAAGCTGAATAAACCCTTTCCTCCTCAACTTGCTTCTTGGTCATGATGTTTGTGCTGGAATAGAAACCCTGACTAAGACACCAATGAATTCATAGAGCTGCCTGCCTGCATAAACCCGAATAATAAACTTAGCAGGAGTTTGGTGGTAATCTTGATCTATGATCCCAACTCCCCAAATCTCTTTATTTCCTTAGTTTCTCATAAACTTGCTCATAGTGCAGCTGTCTCTGTTCTTTTAGGTCCATGGAACCCCTCATATAACTGATATTACATCCTTGTATTTTGCATATTAGAGAAATGATACGTTCTGAAACTCATGTTTTCAGAGTTCTTTCTCACAGCATTAAAGGCTGTCCTCAAGGTCCCAGGATTTACCATTTTTGCTGAGACCATGAGACACACCTTTGCCTCTGGACTTGTGCTGTTTCTAATTATTATGGAGTCATTGACCTTGGCAGGGGAATATCTCCAAAAAGAGGAATATAAAGTAAAATATGTACATTATTATACAATCAAGCCTTACACCTAGCAGCCATTAGCACTACTGGAGGCCTAGGTCCTGCTAGCTCTGCTTCAAGGGCAGGAATTTTGTGTCTTTGTCCCTACCACATGACCATGCAGGATGGCAGCTGAAGTTGAATAGCATCTTCTCTTTGGTTTGTTGGATGAGATCTCTTTAAGGAATAAATAGAACTTTGCTTTCCCAGAAAAGCCATGTGGCATGTCATTCATTTGTGTTTTCTTCCGTTAGTGTAGTTGTAGTTTTGTTTTGTCTTTTACTTTAATTTTTGTGAGACAAAGTCTCACACAGTGCAAGGTGGTCTCAATTTTATTTTGTTGTAATGGTGGGGCTTATCAAATTTGTCATCATATAATATTATATAGTCACTTAAGAACCCCTTTACCTCAAAATATCTGCTATAATGTCTACACTGTTATTTATAATTAGAAATATTTATACTATGTCAATATTCTTTATTTTACACTGCCAAAATTATTGATTTTCTTAATTTTCAAATTGTGCTCTATTGATTTAAAAATAATGTCATTTTAAAAATTGATTTGTGTATGTTCTGATCTGTTTATTTCCTTCCTTCTGTTAACTTTTAGTTCAATTTCTTCCCCCCACCATTCCAGGTTTTTGAGGCAGACAATTAAGATATCATTATTCAATGTAGATCCCAAGCAGCATACCACAAAAGCCACTGGGCCACAAAAGCCATCAAAGGGACAGCCAATCCCTCCCTTCACTCCCCAGCCTACAGCTAAGGCAGTAAAATGCACCACGGAGCTTTCCAAAATATCAGTTCCTGTGGAAATGGCAGAACCGTAATATCTCTTAGCCTGCTGCCATCACAGGAGCTATGCAGTTTTCACTTAGTAGAATTATTGATAAAGACACAGCAGTCAATTGCCTTCTGGGTGTTTTACATAGCTTTTATTCTTCCTTTATTTGTCTCCATTGTTATTTTATTGACTGTGAGGCTGTTTTGATTCATTGCTCCTTATAAGTATCAACTGTCATTATTTACTTTATAGAAAACATGAATTTCATTTGAAAAGTTTCAAAACTTTTGAGACTTAAATTATAACAACCTAACTTGGTTGTCTATAAAAGCTCAAGAGTTTTGGACTCCCATCATTCTGCATATGATTGCACCATATATTGTGTATTTTAATAAATTATTATAACTATGATGATTTTTACTTTTTGACATTTTACCATCATATTGGGTAAAAATATATCTTCACAACTATTGTGTGCCACACATAGAGATTGAGATACAGAACAGAGTTGAATAAATAACAGAGTATCCTGGGCTTGACTGCATGCTCAGTAGTAAATATCGTATTTCCCAGTGCTTTCATCCATGCAATTATTGTCCTTTTGTTTCTTTTTGTGGAATCTCCTTAAGCCTTCTCTAGAAGATGAATTTAGTAATAGTACATTCTGTCTTTTAGAGATGTCACAAGTTATTTAAATTTAGTAATGTCATAACTATGTGTTTTTAGTGAAAAGAAATTGGTTTCTTTGAAAAACACAGAAATATTACACGATTTTGTTTGTTTTCATCCCAGGTGTGGAATACAGGACTGCTTCAGATGGTCCACAGCAGCTATTACTTGCCTTGTGTTCTACTAGGGGCATGATTTTACCACAGGCAGATAGTCCCTAAGATTGTGTGATGTTTGGAATTCTGGGCACTTTTCAGAGAATATATAAATGCTTGGGTCCTGACAAGCATGGTGGGTTGTTGGTTGTCAGTTCATTATTCTTGGTTGCTCTTTGTTAAGTAGTTGTGTGTAAAAAATGGGAAGAAATTTGATATCCTGATGATGAAGATGAATCTTGCCCCAGGGAACTCAATTCCCCCAGTCCTAAAATGTTGCCCCCTTTCACCTCTGTCCCTTATCTCTCCTATTTCAAAAATATGTTTAACAGTACCTGTACATCTGCAGAATATTATTATCCTAATCAAATTGAATTTACTTCTGTTCTTCCCCTCAGGAGAAGACCTAAAAATGCATCACTTGTATGCCTTATATGTGTAGAATTAGGGAAAAAGAGAAAATAGAGATGAATACATGTTAAATTGACTTATTTGCATAATGATAATCTAAAACTTTGCAAAAACCAGAAAGCTTGTGGCAGATTTCTGTTTCTTTAGAGCTTTTTATGATAAGCCAAACCAACATTTGGCACCATAAGAGTGTTGAGAATATTGGTTACAAAGGAAACATTTCATAATCCTGCATAAGACCATTCATATATGGATAAATAATTCAATTATACCTAAAAATTAGTTTATGGCTTTGATCATGTAAGAAATTTATGAAATGAGAAGCATGAATTTTAACTGAAACTTTTACAAACTTCTTAAGCGAACATTCAATGTTGCAGTAAATTCCAATGAATAAAATTAACAAATCCTAGTCATGAATAGAGGGTTTTCTGAGTTAGATGTATAATATCTAATTACCATTTCAGTGAATTCGTCCATAACCAAAATTAAGGGATTGAATATTACGGTCATCATGAATCTTTATTTATTTGTTTCTCACTCAGAAACTTTATATTTTGGTGTTTATGGTGTGTGATAGATAACTCAAATTCAGTGGGTAGTTAAATGAATAAACCAGAGCTCTTCCTCCTCTAGTGGAATTAGACATGAGTCAACTATTATTCACACAGCTGTTACATTAGTGGGTGTTAAAGGGAGAGTGATATAAAATGAAAGACTGGGGATTTAACTTCAGTATAGTACAGGCTGTAAGGCTTACTGATACAGATGAAACAGATGTGAGCCATGGAGACCTTTATGTGTGGTGTTAAAGAAAGGAGTAGAAGTCTAAACGTCCTGTGGCAGAACCCTGACTGATGAGTCAGAACTTCTTAGATGCCATGGTCTTGCACATAATTGAAAGACAGCAAGCATGTGAGTGGCTCAGAGTGCCACAGAGCTTGCCTGAGTTTGGCTAGGATGGATGGTGTGTTTAAGTGACCTGAAAAATAGCCCAATCCATGAATTTGTAGATTTCACATAATGGCAATGTAGCTCATTGGAGAGATTTACCTTTCAGCATGAACTCAAAGCGATGGCATATTCTGGAATTTCAGCTTAATTCTTGAGCAGTGAAGAGCAATCTAGCTGGATTTTGTCACCAAACTAGCTCTATTGTCCGTATACATGCAGCAGAAAAGAAGTCAATGGAGTAGAGGCTCTGTAGTTGAGATGTAAATTATTCTAAAATGTCTATATGTGTTTTTCATTCTAAAAAATCTCTCAACAGGCTTATGTGTGCAGAAGGCTGATAAGAAACACAGTTGAAATCAGAGTGTGAAGCCCTGTACCATGTCATCAGGCCTTTATCTCAGAGTCATGTCTGTAGTTGATCACCTGGCATATTTATTACTCTTCAGGAAAATCTGTAAACCAAGGGATAAAACAGACCCCCGAGAGTAAGAAATCAGAATAATTAACTTAGTCTTTCCTGCTTAATAAGTTCCAGGAATGTGGATTTTAGGACCATTCCACATGTTCCATTGCTGACAAAAGCAGAATTTTACTTCAAACGAAGTCCACAATAGTGATTTCAAATGCAATGATATGTTTGAGTCTTTTGCAGTCTGTTATGATTCTACATGCATACAAACACATGCACAAATGCACAGTAAAAATTAAAGTAGTTTAATGTAAAATACACTGTGAAATATTGTGTTCCTTTTGACACCACTTGAGTATCATTTGTCCCATTACTCAGAACAATTATTTATGGTATTTGATGATAATTGAGACTTTAAATGAGTGAACATATTATAAAGACTATTTCAATGATATTACTGTAGAGTAGTATTTCCAGCTTTGAAAGAAATATGAGACAAAATAATATTACTGATAACTGCTCTAGAAATTTTACAACCAGTCTTGCTAGAGTGGACTTGGTTTCCTGTCTCAAGATGCAAAACTTCCTGGTTATATTTGCAGATAATCAAGTTATTTGGGTAACATTGACTAAATGTTGGTTGTGAAAGGTGGTACCACTGACAGATAAACTGAACAACATAGTCAACTCATCTGGCTTGGAAATATATATGGGATAGATACAGTTTGTACAATACTACTTCATGACTAATAATTACACATTTCCACGTTGTTATGAAATATAAAAAGGCAACATGTAACTATCATTTTTCGATAAAATTAAGAGAAATAAAACTTCCAATTACTGTGTCATTCCCAGTGTTAAGTAGGTAGTGCTCTCATTTCAGAGATGTATAATTATTAAAATATGTGCAGTTTGGATTTGATGAATAAAAATATTAATAATTCATTCACCTAAAAGTATCAAGCATCCTATTTCTTGTACATAATTTTATAGCTACCACTTTAGTCACAAAAATTTTGAACTTATAAAGTGCAGTTTATGTCTCTAAAGTCTCCACAGAATTATAAAGTATACAGACAAATGAAAATTGAGTTTGGACAGCATTATGGGAGAGGAAAAATGCTGATACTGGAATTAAGGCACAATTGACATTCTTTGTTGTCCAGAAAATGTGCTGTGAGTGGGTGACTGGAAGTGTGTTTTAACTTAAAGAGATTAGCCAAAGGCAATAGAAAAATTGTGGCACACTTAAGATCTTAAAATAATGAACCAGGGCCACATGTGATAAAGTTTGGGCATGTTGTCAATGGAGTACTGAGAAAATATGAGAAACAGGAAGTACTCACCTCCTCCCGAGGCATAACATAAAACTATAAGGCCATATGTTCTATATAACTATAAGAACATATGTTCATATGTCTCTCAAGGAGTAGACCGTGAGATCCTCATTCAGAAGGGACCTTTGCTATTCCCAGAGGAAGAAACACCTTATTTTTAAAAATTTATGACAAATAAAATAATCTGGAAAAAAATGGTCTAGATTAAGTTTCTCCTGGGCTCTTCAAACTTACTTCTCAAGGTTTTCCCGTGATTGAACACTGGTTACTAAACCTAAACAGGAAATTAGTTTTTCTCAAGTTCTCTGAGTCATCATTTCTAAGGGTTACTATGCTGTATGTCACATATTTTAAACTTGTGCATTTTCCCTTGTTACTCTGTATTTTGTTGCAAAGTTCTCAGTTATATACTCACAGGCCACAAAAAATAGTTATTACCTTTAGAGCCCATAAAGTTTAAGCACCAAGAAACCAGAAGAAACCAGAAGAAGTTTCTGAAAAGTGATGGACATAGAGTATCATAAAACTACATTTAGATCTATAATAGCTATCATTTAGTACAGTCAGGGTTCTCGTCACCTGCATGTATTTTCTCCTTAAGATAGCCTGTTTCCTTTAGAGCAAATAGATTTAAATGCTTGCAGTGAGGAAAAATGCTTACCTAGAGAACCAACCTATAATTAACAGAACTTTTTTACTTGAGATACTCAGGTGTGCATTGGGAGCACATTTTGACCCATGCAGAGAGACTGGTGTTGCATCTGGAAAGTCGTTAAGAGGATGCCATCAGAGAAGTTTTTCGTTTATTTTTTTGTTTTTGTTTTTGTTTTTTTTTTATCTGAGCATTTAAACAGAAACGTACTTTGAAAAATGTTTGTTCATGGTCTAGAATATCAAATAAAAATTTAAAAATATAATTATTTGTAGAAATAGCACCAACAAACAAAATGATAAGAGAAATATCCAATAATATCTGATGAGTCACAATTCATCTTTTATTCTTGCTAAAAATCATGCAGCATAAGCCACATTGGAATTGAAAAATATAAAGATGTTGTAAATTATCAAGGAAAATGAAGGACTCTAAATTCTTGAGTGTTTTAATTACATGGCAATATTGCTTCATTTTCTGGGATTTGGGCAGCTAGCTTTTTATAGTTTCATATCTAGTCCTATTGGTGCATCATAAAATTTTTCTAAATATTAAGACCATATTCTATCAATTACTGGATCTTAGCTGTGTCAGATATTAGAGTCTTTGACAGCATTATAACGTTCTACAGTTAACAAGTTAGGCAGTTTGAGGAAAGAATTCCCACATAGGTTCAGGCATTGGAACACTTGGTCCCCAGTTGCTGCTCCGTGGAGGATATGAAACCTTTAGGAAGTAGCGTTGCAGGAGTAAGAACTCATTGGAGATTATAGCTTTGATGTGCTTCTGTTTTCCTTTCTCAGCTTCTAGCTGGTCAATGAGCTGTCTTCTCTGGCTGCCTGATGCAATCTCATCTTTGTCATTTTGAACTGTTTGATAGAACTATAATCCCAAATCAATCCTTATTTCTATAGGTAGCCTTTGTGAGGCTGGTTTTACTATAAGCAAATAGGCAATTAACACAACAGAAAAGAATTTTTTTTAAAAAATTGATTTTGTAGCAAATGAGTGAGAAAGACAAATTCATGGCAGATCTGTAGCTTTCCCTCAAGATTTTGATTATTCACTTTCCGGTTATGTATTATGAAAGTCCCCACAAATCAACGACGGCATGTGCAGTCTTAAAATGTGCTGCAATCAGCTAATGTGAATGTATTCCAGAAAAGTTCAGAAATATTTGGGAAGATATTTCTTTATGTATAGATACCAATTTTTTTCCTTCAGGGATTTGATGAAGCAATCTCCTTGCTAGAAATTTTTTGCGTTTTGAAAGAATTGTTCTACCCTGCTCTCTGGGCTACTAGCTGATTAGCTTGATCCAGACATTTCCTGGCCTTCTCAGCACAGAAGTAGAAGAGTGTGAACTGTGTGAATGTAGTGATATCTCCCTCACTACCTTTTATCATGTGTTAGCTAGCAATATGTCTTAATGAATTTTCTTTTCTTTTTTCTTTTTATACATTCTTTTTTCCCATATTTTTTATTGGGTATTTATTTCAATTACATTTCCAATGCTATCCCAAAAGTCCCCCACACGCTCCCCCACCCATTCTCCTACTCACCTACTCCCACATCTTGGCCCTGACCTTCCCCTGTACTGAGGCATATAATGTTTACATGAACAATGGACCTCTCTTTAAACTGATGGCCAACTAGGCCATCTTCTGATACATATGCAGCTAGAGACACGAGCTCCGGGGGGGGGGGGGGTATGGTTAGTTCATATTGTTGTTCCACCTATAGGATTGCAGATCCCTTCAGCTCCTTGAGTACTTTCTCTAGCTCCTCCATTGGGGGCCCTGTGATCCATGCAATAGCTGACTGTGAGCATCCAATTCTGTGTTTGCTAGGCCCCTGCATAGTCTCACAAGAGACAACCATATCTGGGTCCTTTAGCAAAATCTTGCTAGTGTATGCAATGGTGTCAGCGTTTGGAAGCTGATTATGGGATGGATCCCCGGATATGGCAGTCTCTAGATGGTCCATCCTTTCGTCTCAGCTCCAAACTTTGTCTCTGTAACAACTTCCATGAGTGTTTTGTTCCGAATTCTTAGAAGGGGCAAAGTGTCCACCCTTTGATCTTCGTTCTTCTTGAGTTTCATGCGTTTAGCAAATTGTATCTTATATCTTGGGTATTCTAAGTTTCTGGGCTAATATCCACTTATCAGTGAGTACATATTTTGTAAGTTCTTTTGTGATTGGGTTACCTCACTCAGGATGATGCCTTCCAGGTCCATCCATTTGCCTAGGAATTTCATAAATTCATTCTTTTTAATAGCTGAGTAGTACTCCATTGTGTAAATGTACCACATTTTCTGTATCCATTCCTCTGTTGAGGGGCATCTGGGTTCTTTCCAGCTTCTGGCTATTATAAATAAGGCTGCGATGAACATAGTGGAGCATGTGTCCTTATTACCAGTTGGAACATCATCTGGATATATGCCCAGGAGAGGTATTGCGGGATCCTCCGGTAGTACTATGTCCAGTTTTCTGAGGAACTGCCAGACTGATTTCCAGAGTGGTTCTACCAGCTTGCAATCCCACCAACAAAGGAGGAGTGTTCCTCTTTCTCCACACCCTTGCCAGCATCGGCTGTCACCTGAATTTTTGATCTCAGCCATTCTGACTGGTGTGAGGTGGAATCTCAGGGTTGTTTTGATTTGCATTTCCATGATGATTAAGGATGTTGAACATTTATTCAGGTGCTTCTCAGCCATTCTATTCCTCAGGGGAGAATTCTTTGCTTAGCTCTGAGCCCCATTTTTTAATGGGGTTATTTGATTTTCCAGAGTCCACCTTATTGAGTTCTTATATATATATATATATATATATATATATATATATATATATATATATATATATTGGATATTAGTCCTCTATCTGATTTAGGATAGGTAACGATCCTTTCCCAATCTGTTGGTGGCTGTTTTGTCTCATTAATGGTGTCTTTTGCCTTGAAGAAGCTTTGCAATTTTATTAGGTCCCATTTGTCGATTTTTGATCTTACAGCACAAGCCATTGCTATTCTATTCAGGAATTTCCCCCCTGTACCCATATCTTCGAGGATTTTCCCTACTTTCTCCTCAATAAGTTTCAGTGTCTCTAGTTTTATGTGGAGTTCCTTAATCCACTTAGATTTGACCTTAGTACAAGGAGATAGGAATGGATCAATTCGCATTCTTCTACATGATAACCACCAGTTGTGCCAGCACCATTTGTTGAAGATGCTGTCTTTTTTCAACTGGATGGTTTTGCTCACTTGTCAAAGATCAAGTGACATAGGTGTGTGGGTTCATTTTTGGGTCTTCAATTATATTCCATTGGTCTACTTGTCTGTCGCTGTAGAAGTACCATGCAGTTTTTATCACAATTGCTCTGTAGTACAGCTTTAGGTCAGGCATGGTGATTCCACCAGAGGATCTTTTATCCTTGAGAAGAGTTTTTGCTATCTTAGGTTTTTTGTTATTCCAGATGAATTTGCAGATTGCCCTATCTAATTCGTTGAAGAATTCAGTTGGCATTTTGATGGGGATTGCATTGAATCTGTAGATTGCTTTTGGCAAGAGAGCCATTTTTACTATATTGATCCTGCCAATACATGAGCATGACAGATCTTTCCATCTTCTGAGATCTTCTTTAATTTCTTTCTTCAGAAACTTGATGGTCTTACCATAGAGATCTTTCACTTCCTTAGTTAGAGTCACGCTGAGGTATTTTATATTGTTTGTGACTATTAAGAAGGGTGTTGTTTCCCTAATTTCTTTCTCAGCCTGTTTATGCTTTGTGTACAGGGAAGGCCATTGACTTGTTTGAGTTAATTTTATATCCATCTACTTCATTGAAGCTGTTTATCAAGCTTAAGTGTTCTCTGGTGGAATTTTTAGGGTCACTTATATATACTATCATATCATCTGTAAAAGGTGATATTTTGACTTCATCTTTTCCAATTTGTATCCCCTTGATCTCCTTTTGTTGTCTAGTTGCTCTGGCTAGGACTTCAAGTACAATGTTGAATAGGTAGGGAGAAAGTGGGCAACCTAGTCTATTCCCTGATTTTAGTGAGATTGCTTCCAGCTTCTCACCATTTACTTTGATGTTGGCTACTGGTTTGCTGTAGATTGCTTTTATCATGTTAGGTATGGGCCTTGAATTCCTGATCTTTCCAAGACTTTTATCATGAAGGGGTGTTGGATTTTGTCAAATGCTTTCTCCACATCTAAGGAGATGAACATGTGGTTTTTGTCTTTGAGTTTGTTTATATACTGGCTTACATTGATGGATTTCCATATATTGAACCATCCCTGCATCACTGGGTTGAAACCTACTTGGTCAGGATGGATGATTTTTTTGGTGTGTTCTTTTATTGGGTTAGGGAGAACTTTATTGAGGATTTTTGCATCGATAATCATAAGGGAAATTGGTCTGAATTTCTCTATCTTTGTTGGGTCTTTTTGTGGTTTATGTATCAGAGTAATTGTGGCTTCATAGAATGAGTTGGGTAGAGTACTGTCTGCTTCTATTTTGTGGAATAGTTTGTGAAGAACTGGAATTAGATCTTCTTTGAAGGTTTAATAGAACTCTGCACTAAACCCATCTGGTCCTGGGCTTTTTTTGGGAGGGAGACTATTAATGACTGCTACTATTTCTTTAGGGGATATAGGACTGTTTAGATCATTAACCTGATCTTGATTTAACTTTGGTACCTGATATCTGTCTAGAAACTTATCCATTTCATCCAGGTTCTCCAGTTTTGTTGAGTATAGCCTTTTGTAGAAGGAACTGATGGTGTTTTGGATTTCTTCAGGATCTGTTGTTATGTCTCCCTTTTCATTTCTGATTTTGTTAATTAGGATGCTTTCCCTGTGCCCTCTAGTGAGTCTGGCTAAGGATTTATCTATCTTGTTGATTTTCTCAAAGAACCAGCTCCTCCTTTGGTTGATTCTTTGAATAGTTTTTCTTGTTTCCACTTGGTTGATTTCGCCCCTGAGTTTGATTATTTCCTGCTGCCTACTCCTCTTGGGTGAATTTGCTTCTTTTTGTTTTAGAGCTTTTAGGTGGGTTGTCAAGCTGGTAATGTGTGCTCTCTCTAGTTTCTTTTTGGAGGCACTCAGAGCTATGAGTTTTCTTCTTAGAAATGTTTTCATTGTGTCCCATAAGTTTGGGTATATTGTGGTTTCATTTTCATTAAACTCCAAAAAGTCCTTAATTTCTTTATTTCTTCCTTGACCAAGGTGTCATTGAGGAGAGTGTTGTTCAGTTTCCACGTGAATGTTGGCTTTCCATTATTTATGTTGTTATTGAAGATCAGCCTTATTCCATGGTGATCTGATAGGATGCATGGGACAATTTCAATATTTTTGTATCTGTTGAGGTTTGGTTTTTGTCCAATTATGTGGTCAATTTTGAAGAACGCACCATGAGGTGCTGAGAAGAAGGTATATACTTTTGTTTTAGGATAAAATGTTCTGTAGATATCTGTTAGATCCATTTGTTTCATAACTTCTGTTATTTTCACTGTGTCCTTGTTTAGTTTCTCTTTGCATGATCTGTCCATTGGTAAAAGTGGTATGTTGAAGTCCCCCACTATTATTGTGTGAGGTGCAATGTGTGCTTTGAGCTTTACTAAAGTTTCTTTAATGAATGTGGCTGCCCTTGTATTTGGAGCATAGATATTGAGAATTGAGATTTCCTTTTGGAAGATTTTACCTTTGATGAGTATGAATTGCCCCTCCTTGTCTTTTTTGATGATGTTGGGTTGGAAGTAGATTTTATTAGATATTAGAATGAGTACTCCAGCTTGTTTTTTCAGACCATTTGCTTGGAAAATTGATTTCCAGTCTTTCATTCTGAGGTAGTGTCTATCTTTTTCCCTGAGATGGGTTTCCTGTAAGCAGCAAAATGTTGGGTCCTGTTTGTGTAGCCAGTCTGTTAGTCTATATCTTTTTATTGGGGATTTGAGTCCATTGATATTAAGAGATATTAAGGAAAAGTAATTGTTGCTTCCTATTATTTTTGTTGTTAGAGTTCACATTCTGTTCTTGTGGCTGTCTTATTTTAGGTTTATTGAGGTATTACCTTCTTGCTTTTTGTGAGACGTGATTTCTGTCTTTGTATTTTTTTTTCTGGTATTATCCTTTGAAGGGCTGGATTTGTGGAAAGATAATGTGTGAATTTTGTTCTGTCGTGGAATACTTTTGTTTCTCCAAGGCAATTGAAAGTTTGGCTGGGTATAGTATCCTGGGTTGGCATTTGTGTTCTCTTAGTGTCTCTATAACATCTGTCCAAGCTTTTCTTGCTTTCATTGTCTCTGGAGCAAAAACTGGTATAATTCTGATAGGCTTGCCTTTATATGTTACTTGGCCCTTTTCCCTTACTGCTTTTAATATTCTGTCTTTATTTAGTGCATTTGATGTTCTGATTATTATGTGTTGGGAGGAATTTCTTTTCTGGTCTAGTCTATTTGGAGTTCTGTAGGCTTCTTGTATGTTCATGGGCATCTCTTTCTTTAGGTTTAGGAAGTTTTCTTCTATAATTTGGTGAAGATATTTGCTGGCCCCTTGAGTTGAAAATCTTCATTCTGATCTACTCCTATTATCTCTAGGTTTTGTCTTCTCATTGTGTCCTGGATTTCCTGGATTTTTTGAGTTAGGATATTTTTGCATTTTGTATTTTTTTTGATTGTGGTGCCAATGTTCTCTATGGAATCTTCTGCACCTGAGATTCTCTCTTCCATCTCTTGTATTCTGTTGCTGATGCTCGCATCTATGGCTCCATATTTCTTTCTTTTGGTTTCTATCTCCAGTGTTGCCTCACTTTGGATTTTCTTTATTGTGTCTACTTCCCTTTTAAGGTCTTGGATGGTTTTATTCAATTCTATCACCTGTTTGGTCGTGATTTCCTGTAATTCTTTAAGGGATTTTTGTGCTTCCTCTTTAAGATCTTCTACCTGTTTAACAGTGTTCTGTATTTCTTTGGGTGAGTTATTAAATTCCTTCTTGATGTCCTCTACCATCATCATGAGATATGCTTTTAAATCCGGGTCTAGCTTTTCAGGTGTGTTGGGGTGCCCTGGACTGGGCAAGGTGGGAGTTCTGGGTTCTGGTGATGGTGAGTGGTCTTGGTTTCTGTTAGTAAGATTCTTACCTTTACTTTTCACCATCTGGTAATCTCTGGAGTTAGTTGATTTAGTTGTCTCTGGTTAGAGCTTGTTCTTTAGGTGATTCTGTTAGCTTCTATCAGCAGACATGGGATACTAGCTCTCTCCTCTGAGTTTCAGTGGTCAAAGCACTCTCTGCAGGCAAGCTCTCCTCTTACAGGGAAGGTGCACAGATATCTGGCGTTCGGACCTCCCTCCTGGCCGAAGATGAAGGCCCAAAACAGGACCGGTCCCTGAAGCTGAGTTTCTTCGGCTTGTCCCAGAAAGATGTCTGTTGCCGATGCTCAGGCCTTTAATGAATTTTCTAAATCCATCACTTATTTTACTTCATAGTGACCTTTGAGATCACTATACCTATTTCCTCTGTACTTGTCATCCTGTACCATCTAAATCCAGCCAGCCCATGGGAGATGATGGTATTACACTCTTTCTTTTGAAGTTAAAAGGTTATTACATAATTTTTGCTTCCATTTTCTATCACCAAACTCTGTCATATAACTCCCCTCTCCTTTCTCAAATCCATGGTGTTGAGAGTATAGTTGAGTGGTTGAGCACTTGACTGCATATTGGTGATCTTTCTTTTTATCATTGATTCTTGGTACACACATATCTCGTTGTGTATATTATTACTTATAGGTATATTTTCAGAGCTGTCTTTTTGCCACAGAGAACAAAATTGATGTGCTCTTCCATAAGCATGACCACTTCTCCCACTCTTGGATTTCCTTAGATGCCCACAGATTTTGTGAAGAACTGGGGCTATGGGGACTTTCCCCAATTTAAATTTGTTTGTTTCATATTGTTATCTTTGTTCAACCTAGGTTATGCAGTCATATGGGTGAGACTTTCTGGGATATACCTTCTGATAGTAACATGAGATACTATCTCACAGCAGATACTCTAATTTGTCTCTTCCAATACTTCTACCTCCTCTTGAAGAATTTTCCTCAAGCCTTATGTGCAAGATATGTTTTATATATCTATCAAGTGGGACTGGGCTTCATAGCTCTGCCTTTTGATTGGTTGTGATTTTTGTAATGGTTTCTATCTGCTGCAATGAGAAGTTTCCCGATGTGGGACAAGGACTACACTTATCTTTGGCCATGGGTACAAAAATTTAGAATGTAATGAGGGATGGTATTGATTTATAAATTGATGGCCATAGGTTCCTTTACATGAACTATAACTTCACTATTCCTGAATAGCTGGCTAGGGTTACAGTACCAGGAATAGGTACCCTCTTTTTGTGTAGGTCCTATATTCAATTAGAGTGCCACTGGCTACCAACAAGGGATGCATGTAGTACTATACTCTTAGGGCTAATGTACCATGTTGTGTGTTGTGATGATTTATAGGCTTCATACCTCTGTAGGACTGTCTGTTGCTTCCCCTTTTTGGAACTTTGCATTGTGCCTCCGGTAGCAAGAAAAATAGTCTTTAGGGAGGAAGAATTTATGTTTGTTCTATATCAGTGACCTCTTGTTCCTGTGCCTGAAGTCCATGGTGCCTTTAGCAATAGAACTTTACCTTCCACAAGGTATGGGATGGTAACTAAGGGCAATGCAATTTTTGTATATCTTAGTAGTCTTTTGGACAGTTTGGACAAAATAACTATAGAGATGGCTTTCCATGTGTTTTGAATCTTGGTAGATGGTTTTTCTCCTGGAGAGAGTACTGTGAGCCTGGATGAGAAAATTTCATTTCAACTATATATGTATATTTATACAAAGGGTCTAGTGTAATATAGGATCATTTTAAAGGTAGATTGGTTTGAGATGGTTTTCAATATCTTTCCTCTTATTTTAGCTGCTTTCCTTCTGAACTGATCTTCCATCTTCTCCCTAATTAAAGATGCAGGCTTTCCACTTGCACCCTGTTTTCCCCAAGGTGTCTCTTTCCCCACAAACCCTATCCTTGCAAGGATATCTTTTTACTTTCCCGCTTTCTGTTTTTACATAACAATTTGTATTCACATCTGAAGATTGAGAGCTAGGAGCCTCCAGTGAGAGAATCCAGGGTGCATTGGAGTTTCTGGGTATAGTTTACCTCAATATGATCTTTCCTAGTTCTATCCATTTACCTGAAAAGTTCATGATTTCATTTTTCTTTATAGGTGAACAGTTCTCTAAATTGTATGTGTACATTATATATTCATTGCTTGTAGAACATTTAGGTTGCATAATCTCCTAACTATTGCGAATATAGCAGTAACAAACATGGCTGAGCAAGAATCAATGGAGTAGTAATTTCAGTCCTTTGAGTGTATGTATGTGTGTGTGTGTGTGTGTGTGTGTGTGTGTGTATGGTTGGCCATCATGCAGACATTTATTCTCCTTTAATTCTTTCTCCTTAATGTCATTGAGATTTTTCCTTGTGTTTTCTTCAAACTCCTTAATTTCTTTTATGGAGTTTATGATTGTTCGTTTTGTTTTGTTTTGTTTTGTTTTGTTTTGTTTTGTTTTGTTTTGTTTTGTTTTGTTTTGTTTTGAGACAGGGTTTCTCTGTATAGCCCTGGCTTCTCCTGGAAATCACTTTGTAGACCAGGCTTGCCTTGAACTCAGAAATCCACCTGCCTCTGCGTCCAACTGCTGGGATTAAAGGCGTGCACCACCATGCCCGGCTTATGATTGTTCTTTTAAAGAGCCTATCTCAGAATGTTATTTAGTTCATTCCCACTGGCAAATATTTCATTAGGACTGGCATGTTTTGGGGAGAAGATACTGGTTTGATTATTCATAATCTTTGTATTTTTGTCATGAAATGTTGTCATGTGGACTTCTTTTGTTAGTTCTAAGTTTGATATGGATTAAAAGGTTGGGACAGAAGATAAGCTATGTAGAGAAGTTGAGATTAGAAGTTGTGAATGACATAAGAAGATGAAGTCAGTTGGATAGAAGAGACTGGACTGCTATTCAGGATGTATGTCCTTGTCCAAGTCTGGAGAGTTGGAGTAGATCTGGCTTTGTGGAGTTTGGAAGTGTCAGGATGCTGTCTTCTGTGTACAGACAGTATACATCCTGGTGGAAGATTAGAGGTCGATTCTGTGCAGACAAAGTTGGCCAGACTGGGTCTA
Organism: Mus caroli; assembly: GCF_978045245.1. Classification (NCBI taxonomy): domain Eukaryota; kingdom Metazoa; phylum Chordata; class Mammalia; order Rodentia; family Muridae; genus Mus; species Mus caroli. The sequence continues at coordinate 92,117,179 of NW_028227256.1, forward strand.
GGCACTGGATATGAGACTGATGTTAGATCTGACTCACTGAGGAGGTGAGAAAATGAGGGCTTAGGCAGACATACCTGCCTTGACCTAGAATGATAGGATTTGGATTGGTGGAGAGGTTGTAGGGTGGTAGAGGTTTGTTTATCTGGTCAGGTAGGATAAATTCTGGCAGAAGCATAGAAGTTCCTTGCAGGACAGGAAAGGGTGATCAAACTAGGCAATTCACTAGATCTAGTGAGTTCAGGAGGGTGCATGGACAGCAGGGTTAGGCAGACTCATCAGAATAAACCTTGGAGAATCAGTACAGAACTTGACCACATGGAAAAGTTGGATAGGCCATCAGAGGGGCCTGTGGATGAGATATTTTAACAACTCAATCCCAGTTTATATCTAGAGATATTTGTGCTGCACTTTTAAGAGCAATCAAATAGATCCTCTTTCCTGGTAAATAACACTTTTAAAATTTTATTTCTCATCAATCTTCATCACCAACCATCATCTAGATTCTCTTGAAACAGGCACTTCAATAGAGGTGTTAATTTTATTAGACAATGATACCAGTAAACTACAAAAGGAATTAGAATGAATAAAAAGAAAGAAATACCATACACTAATAGAGTTCTCAGTAATCACATAAAAATACATATAGGAGCTCAAAGCATATGGAGTGTATTTTACTTATCATATTGATTCTATTGCTGTTATTATGTATTCATAGCTCAAAAGATCTCTGAATATGGAAGTTTCTGATACTTGGTAAGACCTCTCTTTCCAGGTGAGGCAATGGTACATTGTTTACAACAGTACAAGTCCTCTACAATGACAATTAATTGGTCCTACCTTTCTTCTAAGTTTCGTACTCATATCTTCACTTGTCATCCTAATTTCATTCTTCTTGGTGTTCATCCTCCTTGATTCACATGTCTCTCTAAAATTACATCAAAATTTCTATCAAAAACAATTGACTTTTGAAGTTCTATGAATATGCCTCTATTATCCAACCACATTTCTCCCCAAATAATGACAGTACTGACTTCTATGACAACATTACCTCTTGACAAAGTGAGTACAATGGTTTTCAAGAAGTCTTGCTGATTTCAGATTTCCTCACTATTGTCTGGTATCAAAATTTGTGTCTTGGTTGTCAACTTGACACATGTGGAAAGAGGACACTTCATTGAAGAATTGCCTCCATCATATTGGCTTGTAGGGATGTGTATATTACATTTTATTGATTTGTATTTGACATAGGAGACCACAGTCCACTCTGGGCAGTACCCTTCATAGGCATGTAACCTAAGCTGTATAAAGTAGATGAACATGATTCAAGAAGTAAGCCATTAAACCACATATTGCTATTTTTTTTCTGTTTTCTTAGTCTTAGTCAGGGTTTCTATTCCCGCACAAAACATCATGGCCAAGTCGAAAGTTGGGGAGGAAATGATTTATTCAGATTACACTTTCACACTAATGTTCATCACCAAAGATAGGCTGGAACTCAAGCAGTTTAAGAAGCAGGAGCTGATGCAGAGGCCATAGAGGGATGTTACTTACTGACTTGCTTCCCCTGCCTTGCTCATCTTTATTTCCTATAGAACCCGACTGTCAGCTACTCACATTATTGCTGGGTCTACTAAGGTCAGGTAGAAACCTTTTCACTGAGAGTTTTATTTTCCTAATTAATAACATTCCTTTTTTATTAAGATAAAACTTTATTTGATCTTATTAAAGTTACTTTGATCTTAATAATAAAAACACTTTTTTATTCATGAACTCTTCAATGGGACCATAAACAAGTTTTCTAGACTGTCAGGGGTGGAACTCTTGATAGATCTAATGCTCTCTTTACTCCAGTTGTTAGGTGAGCAAACTGCCAAGAGCTCTAACTTGTGCCAGGCTCCCCAGGATGGTGTCAAGATAAGTTGAACAACTTTAGAGGCATGCTGAAATGAGAGAAATGGGATTATATTAGATCAATTCATGTTGGAGGAGACAATAAATTTAACCTTATCAGAATTCATGCTTCTGAATGCAAATTTTATATGTGGATAAAATGCAATTGCTAGGCTTACCATGTAGGTTGAAGGTACTTTCAGATCTGCAGATCATTAGAAAAAGGGTCTTATATTTCCTTTTTTCTGTGACAAATGGATAGTTTCTTAAAAACGAAGAAGAGTCAAGGGGTACGGTACTTCTTTCACCATGTACTTCCTCAGCAAATGTGTGATAGCCTAATTAATGGAATAGCATTAGGTCTTAACTACTCAGCAGAGTGATAGGTCATGGTCAAAACATCATGTGTGCTTACAAGGACGTGCCTTTCAGTTTAAAAAAGCATTAAATCAACAGCTCCTTATCAAGTTTCAGTCCTAACGAACATGGATGGCATAAAAGCACTACTAGTTATGTTCTCATTACTTGAAACAATCCATTTTTTTTTCGAAATTTGTTTCTATTCTTCATGATTCAAACTCTATTAGATGCCCTGATTTCTTCAAGGGTACACAATAAATATCTCTCTGAAGTTAAAACTAACACTGCAGTTTCATTAAACTGGGATTTCTCTTGACACTGTGTCAATAGTCAAGGAAGAAGTGTTCTCATTCTGGAAGAGGTAACTGACACTGATCTTAACAAGAAGGTGGTTTATGTGTACAAGGCATAGAAGGGAGAGTAAGTCTGAAACTCAGCGGATTTATTCAATATCTCTTGGTGATTAATTTCTGTAATAAATATTAATCCACAACTATACCTGTCAATGTCTAGCAAATAAAATTCTGGTAAATACTCAGACTCTTGATGAACTCTGAGATCTAATATAAAAATATGAATAGCAACAGATGAGGTAATCTACAAGTGGTGAGATTCTGATTTTCAACTGACCATCTTTAGTCTTCTGTAATTTAGTAGACTTATACCAAATTATAAAACTTGTCATTGAATTAAGTTTGGTAGAAAGAACAATCCTAACTCAAAAAATACCTTGGTTTTATCATCCAAGCTCCTTATTGCTGTTTCCTTTTCCCTGAAACATTTGAGATTCAGAAACTGTGTTAACAAGCATAAAAAAAAGATGATATATTTTACAATCTATATCTGTAGACCAACAAGTCAGATATTTAAAGATTGATTTAAAAAAATAGAATACCCAAGGGAGGGCAGGGTCTGATGAACAATTTGTTTATTGTTTTATTCCTTGAATCAAGATCTTATCACAAATCTCCTCAATTATTCAAATAAGATTTAATACCATCATATAGAATCAGTCAATTTACAACATGTCTTTATGTGTACTTTATCTCACATTCTGTTATAGTTTGCCTGGTTTCTCACTTCATATTCCAAGGAATATTTTTCAACTAAACTATTTCTTACAAAAACTCTTCCTTCTGCGTATTAAGTAAAAACTATACAATATGAGGTTTTGTTTTTTTTTTTTTACATCATTTACTATATATTTACCTGGATAAATAATTTGATTTTACTCTGGGTGTTCTTTAAACTACTAAGCATTACAAACATTCAGAACTTATAGAACATTAAATGTATACATATAGAAAACAGGGGGAAAATATTCAAGTAGTCTACTAGGAACACATTTCAGAAAACATATGTTGGGAATCCCATATACAAGAAAGTAGATGTGGCTGCTGAAACAAAATGAATATTTGCCTTTTTGTATTCTATAGTCTGAGAATTGGGAATGGTGGATTTCCAGGTTATGGGTATTAGTCAATTAATACCTTAAAAGTAACACTAAAATGACTAGACAATTAGTTAAAATCTTGGTGCTTAGAACCCAGACATTTTCTTTTATGGTACATTGCTTCAAGTTGCTAACATAAAATATATACTAAAATGATCAAATTGAAAGTTTTATAATGGAAAATTTCAGAAATATTAATTTATTTTGATGGTAACTCCTCATTTTAGTTTGGACTTGATTTTTTATTATTATTTTATACTATTTTTATTATTTATTTCATTTATTTACAGTCTAAATATTACTCCTGGTCCCCACTCTCAGATTTCTTCACTCCATTCCTTCTCCCCTTTGCCTCTGAGAGGATGCTCCCCTACCCCACCCCTGTCATCCCCCTTCCCTAGGGCATCAAGTCTCTACAGGATTAGACTGCATCCTCTTGCACTGAGGTCAGACAAGGCAGTCCTATACTAAATATGTGTCAGGGACCTCAAACCAGCCTGTATATGCTCTGTATGCTCTTTGTTAGGTGGCTTAGTCTCTGGGAGCTCCCAGAGGCTCTGGTTAGTTGACACAGTTGGTCTTCCGATGGGGTTGCCATTCCCTTCAGCTCTTTCAGTCCTTCCCCTAACTCTTCCAAAATGATCCAATAGTTAGCTCTAAGTATCTACATCTGTCTCAGTCAGCTACTGGTAGAGCCTCTCAGAGGACAGCTAAGCTAGGCTCCTGTCTGCAGGCACAACATAGTATCAGTAATAGTGTCAGGGTTTGGTGCCCACCCATGGGATGGATCCCAGATTGGGCCAGTCTCTAGATGGCCTTTTCTTCAGTCTCTGCTCCATTTTTATCCCTACATTACTTTTAACCATGAACAATTACGGGCCAAAATTTTTGAAGGTTGAATCGTGAGCCTATCCCTCCTCTGGGGTCTTCTTTGTCTATTAGAGGTAGCTCTATTCAGGATTCCCCTCCCTACTGTTGAGTATTTCAGCTAAGGTCACCGCCATTGATTCCTGAGATCCTCTCACATTCCAGGTCTCTGGGACTTTCTAGAGGTTCCCCTCATCCCCACACCAGAAACCGCTCATTCTTCTGGCCTTCTTAGCGTATCTCAAGTCCCGCCCCCCTCATACCCGATCCTGCACCCTTTTCCCCTCTCCCTCCCCTCTCACACCCATTTTCCTCCCTCTCTCTGACTTTTATTTAAAGATAAAATTCAAATATGAATTCAGGAAAGTAATGTGAGGATGTAATCTATAGTTTTTATAAAGAAGGATTTGATGGAATTCTAATTCTCTAGGCTAACAGCTCTTTCTTTTTATAACTCTACTATTTATAATAATAAAGGAACAATAAAGGGAGAAACTACCTCTTGTCTTCTGTGTTTACACAATAGTTTTTGGTTTTGTTCTATCTTTAGGATCTTGATTTCTGCCCTCAGTATCTCAAACATCAAAAGACAGGTCCTGTTCTATCAATCTTAGATCACTTCTGAAAGTTCTTTGTTTCATGTCCTGTCAAATCAAATATAGATGATCAGAACTCTATGTTTCTTGTTATTATAACAACTAAAACACAGCTAAACATATAAAACTATTACATCTTTATAGATGTAATCGACAGCTAATGAATGCTTGTCAAATTGACTTAACAGGGAAGCAGTCACTGGTCAGAAGATAAAACTATTTCTTAGTAGAGTATTGTGAATTTATTATCATATACATGTTGAATAAATATAATCATTAATAGATGCAGTATTTTTCAAATTTTATGTGGATCAATATTTGCATACATATACATTGAAAACTAGATGACAAACTGTGAAGAAATATGTGTAAACATAATTTGTAGAATAAATTTATGCCAAGAAAAATACATAGCTTTTTTATATTCTAGGAAAAACAAAAATTAGAGTTATGAATGCAGACAATTGTTAAGACTATCACTGAAAAACACCAACTTGAATTATACTGCTAACATAGATATTTTTCTTTCTCTTCTTCTTTCTTTTTAGGATTTATAGTTTTAAAATAGATCTCAATAAGTTATTAAAGTTAACACAAAGGTTTATTAAAACAATGCAGCTACAGAAGATCTCAACCTACAGGGGCACTCTTAATTCATATTTTTACATTCCTGTGCCAGACAAAATCCAGTGAATGAACCTACATCAATCATGTTACTCTTCTAGATGTGAGAGTCAAGTGATCCATTTGGGCAGAAAGGCCTATGGCCAAGCATGAAGTATTAACTAACACAGAAGCCAGAACTGAGCAGCTCTGATGGTAGTGACCTTTCCTGGAAAACATCTGCTCCCAGCTGAATGTGTTTACTTCTTGGCAACAGTGGCAGATGTGCTTAGATTCAACCCATCTGTGTGGTGTTGGAGCCTGGGGCTGAGAAAGCAGTGCTGGGCAGAAGGTGGAGAGTGAAAATACTGCACGATTCTAAGTTGCAGAAAATGTCAATTAGCACCTAATCTTTCCTACAACACTGTTTTGTGTATCTGAGGAGTAGTTGAACAATATTGCTGAATGGTGGAATTTCTCATAAATGGCCTTAAATCAGAATCAATCATTTTCTTTTATTAAAAATGCTTTTCCCCCTCATACAGTATATCCTGGTTGTAGTCCCTCCATCTACTTAGTTGATTCATAGGGCTGTGTTCTCCATCACCTCTGGCTCTTAGACTCTTTCTGCCTCCTTTTCCATGGGATTCTCTAAGTTCTAAGCGGAATTATTCTACGTAATCTATCTTTCAAAAAATGTCTCATTGTGGGTCTCTACATCTGTTTTCATCTGCTGCCAGAGGAAGTCTCTATAATGATGACTGGTTAAGACACTGATATAGAAAAATATCATTAGGAGTCAATTTATTGTTACAATTTGATTTTCTTTTTAGACCAGTGAAGTTTAATTTTACCCTAGGTCTCTGGACTATTTGGTCTTTGGTACTTGGTTACACAAGCAGTGTCAGGCTGAGGTTCCTTCTCATGAATTGTGCCTTGAGTCAAATTAGACATTGGTTGGATACTCTCACAAGTTTAGGGCCACCATTGAACTAATATATTTTGCAGGCAAGAAAAATTGTAGGTCAAAAATTTTATAGCTGGGTTGGGGCCTATATTTCAGTAACCAGGGAGATGGGGGGAGGGCGGCGAGTTGTTTGTTTCCAGCTTCCAGGTATAGCCTATAAATATTTATAACAGAGAAAGAAACTCTCTAGGCTTATCCCAAGCCACATATTCCCATAGCTTGGGTCTGGCTCTTATCTCATCACTTCAACTTAGGAAATAAAAGTGACATTTACAAGAGACTCTGTCTCAAAGGAGGGACATAGTACATGAGAAATCACCCCAGGAGTTGTCCTTTGGACCCCACATATATGTACACACACTGCTACATTTACACTCTGTTAAGGCATGGGAAACTGGTGCTTGTCTAGCCAGGCATTTTGAGCTGTTACTAACGTTACAAGGAAAGTTTCTTATATACTGTTACTAGGAAAATTTCTTATGCCCTAGTTGATTGCATATTCTATTATATTCAGTGCTTGGATTTTCCTGGAACCAATTACAATAAAATCAGTTAGAACTGCTTTGTGTAGTTAGTCACAATAAGCTTGAAACCAAACCAACTACCCAGCAGCACTTCCTACATCTATGTATATGTTTATATATATATATAATTTCTTGCCTTTATAAGCTGCTCCTGAGATGGACCCCAACATAGGGAAGACAGCTATGCCTATAGAAGAAGACATTGGGAATAAAACTTTCATTTTGAGTAGGGGTGGAACAAAGTTTAAATTTTCAAGACTTCTCTGGGAATTGACATCCTAGTCGACAAAAGGGACCATATAAATCTTGGTGGCAAGGTGAGACATGCAAGGTAAGTCCCCAGCTACTGTTTAATACCCCAACCAAAGAGAACAGGATAAATGTTTAATGACATGTTCCTAAGGAAATACTCTATACCTAAATCATGATTGGTGGAATAGCTTGTCACAGATGTTTGTGGATTTCAGGTTGAAATGCTCTGTAGGATTGTAGTTGGGTGTCACAGTTCAGCTCCTGAGTATGCTTTGAATAAACCATACCTGTTTGACTGAGATTGGTGTCTAAGTGGTTTGTGCAGCAGTTACTAGCCCCTTATACACACATGTAAGTGTACACAAAGGAAAACAGGTACACACATATTTCATTTATCTATTAATTTATTTCTCAAATTATAAAAGTAGAACTTATTTACTCTCTTCTTGCATTTTTCTTCTTATAATAAAATTACTTTTCAGAATGTGCTGCTACAAAAATAATATCATAGCTAATACAACTTACTTAAAATTATCTGACTTCTGAAATTAAAGAAGCTCCTGGTATTGCCAGATATCAACTCCTTCATTGTGTTAATAAATTTTCTGAATTTTTTGGAGAACTATAATGCTGTCATTCATAGAATAGGGTTTGGGGAAAAATTCATTGATTATTATACTTTCACATCTACTTTGGAAATTTGGTATTGGTGAATGTATCAAAAATCAGTAAGCTATAATAGGTTTGTAATGTGGAAGCAAAATAAACAACTAACTGTGTATACTGGTATTCAACACTTTTATTGAAGTTTGCTCTTGGAATTCCAGGTATTGAACATTTAACTGATTATTATTGGAAATATCTAAAAAGTGACAATAGCCTAGATATCAATCAGCCAATGAATGCCAATCAAACTGATATATTCACATAATTCAATATTATTAAAGTATTAATAAAAATAAAATTATGAACTTCAAAGTTAAAGGAATGGGAATGGAAAGCATGACTCTGAGGGAGGTATCCCAGAACCAAAAGGATGCATGTTTACTTCTCATTGGTTGATGTCAGCTTTGAGTCTTCAGATATATTGTCTCATATGGAATACCTACAGGCATCAGGAAATTAGTAAGGAGTCATGGAAGCAAGAGGTTTTCAAGGGATGCAAGATAGAATTCACTAGTAAAAATAAAACAAAGAAAAGGATGGAAGCGGGAGGGTTGAACAGGGATGAAGGAGGGAAGGCAAGTTAATATGAGGAATGCAGAGAAAGGCAGCACTAATAGCCTTTCAAAAAAGTCATGGGTCAACCTTCTACAGTAGAGTCTCCAAAAATATTGGTGTAGGGATGGTGCTAGCTTAAATATTGCTTCCCTCTCTTGGGGTGTTATGCTCTCACTAAACATTACAAGCTAGCCAATAAAAAACCCAGTACACATAAAAAGCCTCAGTTATCTCTTCTGGGTTGTTGTCTAGTGAGGTCCCATGGACTCCAAACATCATAGATTGTAGACTTTTGGCCAAAACATCAGAACTTGACAGTAAGACCATAATTGTTAAAATTTCTAAATATCTGAGTCATGGAACATAGAGAGACAAAGCTTCTACTGATATGAGAACTTCCCATTAACTCTACTTCCTGACCTAGCAAGCATAATGTACTTTTACTCACTTACCTCTCAAGTCTAATTTGTGCTGCTGAAGTATGCTTGGAGGTGTGGCCTTGACACTGGAGCATACTCAACTTACTGGGAACTAGACTAGAGAACACTGACACGCCATCACCTAGTAGCTCTCAGGCAATAGTTGCTTGCCTAGGAGTGAGACTCTGTGGCTCCATCTACTCTGAATACTGAACTTTGATCTTGCTTGAGCTTGCAAAAGGTCTTAGGTTTGTTGTAACAACTACCGAGAGTTAATATGAGCAGCTGCCATGCAATCTTACAGAAGAAACTCCTTTCTTGTTGTCATACATTGCTTTGGGTTCTGAGAAGCCTTCTTCCCCACTTCATGCAATGATCCCTGAGCCTTCTAATGAAGGATTGTAATACAGTTGCCCCATTTAGGGTTGAACAATCCACAACATCTTTTTCTGAGCACATTGACCAGCTACGTGTCTCTGTGCTGATCACCATCTACTGCAAAAAGTTCTCTAACCACATTTCAAAAGGGCATCACTGCTAGTGAGGAAGAGGAAGCTCTGAGAGAGTATAGTCCCAAGATACAGGAGAGAGTGCATCCTAGAGTCAATGAGTTCATGTCCCCAGTTTCTTACTTCTGAGTCATGTTCCCTTGAAGACATCTTATAATCTTTTTATTAGTATGTGTCAAATTTAAATGATGGCAGTACCTAGGTCTTATAGTTTTATTCAAATTGAGTAAGTTAATATATATATATATTATGTATTATATGTATATATATTGTGGATTATATATTATATGCTATTATATGCTATAAAATATGAAAAAATAATACTATTATATATGTGTGTGTGTGTCTGTGTGTATTCAGAAAAGTATTTGAATCTAAAGGGTAGATGGTTTAACAACTGTTAATACAAGATAGGTGAAACACAAATTAGCTTAATGAATCTTGAGATACTATAAGCATTCATTCAGTTTGTTATTACTATAAATACAGTCTCTTGTATATTAGTTTATTTTCTGCTTAATTTTACTGTTCCTCAGAGTCTGTTGGATATTATAATGTTTAATTTTTCCTGTGCACACTAGAACAGTGTGAGGACATGCCATTTAGTCCCTTGTAAAGCACATTTAATTGTATACTGAAAAGAATGATGTCAGGTTCTAGTCACAATTTAGACATTCAAATATATTTTAAATTAAAACACACATTAAGGTATGTGTATTTAACAGCAAAGGTAGATTTTTTTTTTATCATGAAGTTTTATAGAATTGATTGAAAGTCACATAGTTCTGTGAGCTGTTGCGCACCATCAGAGCTGGGATTCAGCATGTGAACTGACTATCCCAAAAGAAAGAGATAGAATGAACATTATTTATGGATACTGAAAAGTAAATGTAGGTATGAAAGCTTAAGGAAAAAATAAAAAGGGCATATAGACTTATCAACCATTCCTAATAGTCCTGTGATAGTGTCTAGTAGCATTTGACTCATAATTGTACAATGTTGAAAGGTACCTCATAAAATTACTTTTAAAGTGTGTTCCCAAATAGAGAGGTTATGACTGAAAACATAGATTTGTAAGTTATTGAAAGGTCTGGGAAACGATTTAAGTAAATAGTCCTTCTAAATCATCTTCTGGGAGGCAAACAGCAAATGGCAGCAATTTGCAGATGAAGTCACATATTAACAGGCAGCCCTGGGAAATTCTGTATAAAAAGTCAACAATGCTCTAGTCCCAGAGGGCAAATGACTCAGCTATAATACCTAGTGGAAGTATGAATTAGAAACAATTGCAGTAACCTATGTAGTGAAGGTCCCAGACTCCAAAGCACACAGAAAATATTCCACCCCCAAACTTTTGAGTGCTGCCTGATATTCATGCTGGTATTGAAATTACTTATACATCCATGAGTACATTTGAAATAAATGTTTAAACTAATTGTGAGGCTGAAATTGGAAAAGACTCAAGCAGTAATGAAACCTCCATAAATGCAGTCACCCCATATTGACATATGTCATGAAGTTGAAGGCATAGATATAGAAGATAAGAGAAAATATTGAAAAACAAGTAATTTAATTTATTTTACAATTGTACAAATGATAAAGCAGTAATAGTCCATTGCTATGCACAAACAACAGAAGATATTGTTGATCAGAATGAACCTACAGAGTAAGCTTCATCCTTCCTTTCCACAGATGGTATAAGAAAGACTCAGTAGCAATTATCCTATGCAGCAAAGCTATCTGTAAACTCTTTTTTTTTCTCTTCTTGCTATATACATAAAAAACACTTGTGCTTTCACCTACACACACACAAAAAAACAGTATTTCTTAAAAGGCGCTACATAAAAGAGAAACACACAACCTAGACCAACAATCAAAAAACCGCAATTTAAATAAATACATTGCCAGCTTGAAGATATTTTTTCCTTCACTTTTGTTTTGAAAGATTTGAACATACTAGTTGCTTACTATTTCTCTAGGAAAGAACATATAAGTCAGCTACAAAGTAGGTCTTTCTTAAAGCAGAGTAGTAAATGAAGTTTCAAAAGAACTTTTGTTTTTAAAGTGGCCATGATCTCCAGGGCAGTTCACAGTGCAGACCCTGAAGATATCAATATAACACACATCTAGCTGTGCACATATTACAGAATCAGTGTGTACACACAGATATACATATATAACATGGTATATATGCATCACACATTTCTATTTGTACTATATAGATATATTTATAGCACATATATAATAAAATATCTATTTCTAGATGGGTTGTATTTGGAGTTTGTTTATCAAATACAAATAATTAACCTTACTTGTTTTTATTAAAACCTTGGTATATTGATAACATTTAATGGGGAAACTCTCAAACTTGTAGAGATACCAGCTAACTATACACAACTTTTCCATCCCCCTTCCACAACTATAGATAGTCCTTATAATAATCACATGAAAACAACTCTGTGAACCAAATATCACATAATATGTATTATGACTAATTGGCACAACTATAAATAAATTACTTTGCTTACCCTTTCTTGAATAGTAACTGAGTAACTCACTTGTCTGTACACTACCCTTAGCATTTCTTGAATAAAGCATTTCTGTAAGGATATATGTGGAGATTTTCATTAACAATTGATATACAGTTCGTATGAAATACAACACATGAAGACATTTGAATGCCCAGCACCTTCTCTAAGTGAGGAAAACTTCCACAGTACTTTCATTGGTCCTGTGGGCTGAATCACTAGATTTGCTCTGAAAATCTATTATTGATTCATATTTTCTTTCAACAACTTTTTATTAAGTATACTTTATGCTGAGTAGCAATGATGAGAATATTTCCATGGTCTGTTCATGTCAAAAGCACAGTAGCAATCATGTTAGCTCAGTGACTGGGATATTTTACAGTCAGCTACCTGGGTATTCCCAAGTGCATGATTAAAACATTAGAAAAAGGAAATAAAACAAATAAAGCTGCTAGCATACCATATTAAGGAAATCACAAGTAGTTCAAGTATATGCTTATAATTTGATGTTGTTATGATTCCTTATGCCATCATGTGTGTTAAGTCCTAACTCTTTTCTCTACTGTTAGTCTTCAATTCTCTCCTTGCCTTCCTCCTGTAAGAAAGCCATGATAGGGATTGAGCAGTGATGGCAAATGAAAGGGTGTGTGTGTGAGGATGAAATAATCTCACACAATATTTCCTCTTTGAGTACTAAATGTCTTTAATTGAATCCATTCTTGTGTACTGAAAGTTCCCTGAGATGAACAAAAGTAGTTATCTCTCAAATCTGAAGCCCTTTTGATACTGAACACTTCTCTAACTGGGCAAGCATTTAGGAAACACAAAGCTGAGGGTGAAGAATCAATGCAAAGACATTAAAAGGCACTACTCAATGCATGTAAGAGATAGACATCAATGCGTGCAAAAGTGAGTGGCTGAGCTGTGCTTGCTGTGGCCAAAATGTTGTTTAAACACATCTTTTTTTTCCTTCTTAAAATTTCAGTCAAGACAGTATGCTGCTGCTTTCAGATACATACTTTGAATGAGTGCCAAGATAGTATTTACTTGCCAGAATTTACTTGTGACCTCTGGATTTCTAAGGAATTCATGTTACCTGTTGGTGGGAACACAGATCTGCATAGAGTTCAAAATAAGTTTTATATATTATCCAATATTCACACATCCAATGTATTAGACTTTCAATTTAACATCTACATAACACATATTTAACACTTTTTATTAAATTTATTGAATTGCTAAATAGAAATGAAATTTAATGATAAAGGTATATTGAGATAATTTATACTGGTTATAAAATGCCCATATCCATTGTCTTTTCCTTTCTGATAGATACATGGATTCTCAGAAACTGCTATTTTTATCCCGAGATTCTGTCACTGTTTTAAAAAACACTGCAGCTAATATTAAAAATTTGGTAACTGTACTACATGACTATCCTTGCCCATAATATGAATACATATAAAATATATATGTATACCTTTGCTGTGCTCTTCATTCATTTTAGATTGCCTGACTTAGAAAAACAAAACATACACATTTTTCATGCCATTTCTGCTTTCTTCTGATTGCCTTCCCCAAGAAACAGGAAGTCATGTTAAGTTGCTGCAGGCAAAAGCAGAAGTGAGAATATAGTTCTGCTTTCAAAAGAAACAGAAAGCCTGGCCACCAGTCAATTCAGTCACGTATGTAAGTCAGTAAGTCACTCTATGAGTAAGTTCACGTTCCTTTAAAAATGTAGTCATAATGGAACTGTACTTAACTATAGAAAAATCCTTGTTAACTGAATTCATTTGACGTGTTGTTGATGTGTTATTATTAAACTGCTTTGAATTAATTATCTGTTATGAAAACAACACTCAGTTAATCATCTTATTTTGTGGAGAGAAATTTTAAAATAATAGTAAGTGGTTCATATTGATCTCTGCACCTGAATGGCCAAGATGATTTTACTGAATGAGAAGTCTCATTTCAGCTACTTCAATCCAACAATTTACCTGGCCATGGATTTCCACAAAATTATGATGAAATGTCAAAGAAATAAATTAAAAGTAATGTTTGAATTTGAAAATTTTTAACTGTGTAGAGCTGAGTTTCCTATTAACATCATATAAATGTGTTCATGTTAATAATATATTCTCTTTATAACAGGAGAGTGGCTTACTGTGTAGGAACATGATATAATCTTTGGTACCAAGAGTGAAACTTTTCTGCTATTTTTACCATTTTTCAAATATCACTCCTTCATAATAGTTTACTAATATCGAGTGGTATAGTTTGGCTGGTACCCACTACACCATTGATCTATAATCCAGAGATTTAGAGTTGTGCAAAGTAAAACAAACAAACAAGCATAAGTTTGGTGTGACTGTTGTTTAAAAAAATATAACGACTTTAGAAAGGACTGTTTGATGTTCATTTTTCTCATTCACATGTGTTTCCCATTTCTGTATCTCAAATGAATTTCTAAGCACCCAAACCCGAACCAAAATAAATGTCAGAAGACAAACAAGAAATATAAGCAAAACGTAAACATGACCATCCTCAGTGTCCTGACTGAAAGCATTTCCTCAAGTTGCTTCATGTCATGGATGTCACCCTTGAACTCTCTCCTTCTTTATTTCTATTAAGGATGTTTTCACGTCCCAAGGGCTGAGTTGTGCTCCTGGGTTCCTCTTCCAGTGTGCTTGGCATGACAGTGGCTGCCCCACAGTGATGAACACATTTGCTTTGCTAACTGATGTTGAGTGCACTGTTGAATCTTGTAAACACTACTGATAATACATTCAAACTGTATTCTTCATGGAAGTGGCACTTACTAGGACCCTTGAAGTCAGAATATGTTATGGTCAGAGCACTTTGCAGGTTTTTCATCAGCTGGTGGTGAAGTCACATAGACTTCCATTTCAGCTACTCAGTCAATGGTGGAGGCTGAAACCCAGCCTTCTCGTGGATCCTGTTTCTAAATCTCCAGAAGCATCTTTAAAAAAAAATGTCTGTGTTCAGTTTTTATCCTTCCAAGTGTGCCTTATTGCTTCATGCACTTTCCTGTGGTCAGTTTTAGAGCTCCTCTATTGTGTAGCACATTCAATGTTTTAAATTCTAATGGCATCCTGTGAGGACTTGCGTTGGAAAAGTATCTATATTTTAAGTCATCATAGTAATGATATTTGACAGCTTTTCCGTTCAGATCCTTGGGAAATGGCCAGAATCCATAAAGGTGAATTTCATCACAGAATCTGGTGGCAAGTGTATACATGAGGAGACCTGTGCTAGGTCTTTTGATAGGAACTTTGTTCGTCAGCCAGTATCTAGAAGAAACAAAAACAAAAGTAAAACAGAGAAAATTCACAGTAATATACAAGAACACATTCTATAAAAATCATATCATGTACCAAACACAATGTATAAATATGAATAAACTTTTCAGTGATTACTAAAAAGTAGCATATATGTAGATAGAAAATTTTATACTTCTGTATTTTCTTTTATCTCCTTATATATTTGTTATTCCATAAAAACAGCTAAGGGACATGAAAACATAGGTTAATTCTATTCTAGAATATGTAATTCCAAATTAATCAGGAATAAACTTGTATCTAATATTCTGAGTAGAATATTTACATAATGATGTAAATGTCATTGAAAATCATAACATCAATGACCCAGATTTGATTGTCAGATGTCACATGACAGCCTTCACATGGTATGCAGAGGGAGGTGGATTCTTGAGTCTCATTCATCATCTTTCCTATGGTAGCAGCACCCAACATTGACCTCCAACCTCAAGCTTACACAAAACCATTCTCAAACACCCAAAAAAAGCCAAATGAATGCTTAACTCAAATTATGTCAACTGACCTTTTCAACTCCAATCATAAAACCATATTTTAATAGAGAAAATTTAAAGCATTATATCAACAAAACAAAAAACACTAAGACAAATAAATCTATTTTTATAATAAATTAATAGAGTTCACTATATATAATTTGATATTTTAAAATTCTTTATTGGTAAAAATGTTCCCTGGTAATTTCATACATGTATGCTGCTTTCTGTTTTCTCTTACCCCACCCTCTTTTCTTCATCCCTCCTATGTCATCTTAGTCCTCCATTCAGGTCCTTTACCCACATTCCTGTCCTTTTGTTTGTTTTGTGACCCATTATTTATTAGCCAGAACCTTCTGTGAGACCATGAATTTCAGCTTAAGTATGTAAGATGTATTCCCATGGTGAAATGTATTTCATAATATTAACTTGTAACAACAATAAAATAGTTCAAAATTCTCAGATCCATCTTACTTGCCAAATTTTGCTGGCCTGAATATTATACAAACCCACAGATAATAATCACCTTTAGAGGAAAGGGGATCTCCAGCACTTTTGGGCACATCATTTCCTTAAGGAAAATGATGTCATGTGAAAACAACTAAAAGAGGAAGAGTGTGAATTTCCTGTGACTATAAATGTATCTTGATCAAATACAGTATACTTAATATATTCCTTTTTTAAAATTTTTATTGCTTTTGCTATAATTTCTAAAGTTTAGAAATATGTCCTGCCTTCCATATATGAAGAGGCAGTTCCCATTGTTTCTTTTAATGTGTTACTTTGTATTTTATTATGATTTTCTAGTTTTCTTTTTTAAAGTTTTTATTTAATTTAAAATAATATGGGCTTTTTTTTTGCTTGTATGTATGTCTAGATGCTATACCTCTGTCAGATATATAAGTGATAATAATTTTTCCCATTTAGTCAACTGATGGTGTCCAGAAATAATAGAACAGAAAAGGTAAAAGTGTATATGGAAAGCCAGTTGAGGAAATATGGGATAGATAAACTAAAGCTCAAAGCTTATTTAAGTGATAAAATCTAAAATTATACAAGACTGCTAAACTATATGCATAAAGCACATAAAAATAGCTAACATAAAGCATTTTATAGTGTGGTGGCATCAACCCCCAACTACACACAACAAGGATAAGAAATGAAATGACCAAGTGCAAAGAATGGGTTACATTTTGTAGTTGCTGGGCTACTGTGATCTCATCAACCTCTCCACACTATAAGCTGATACCCTTGTTCTTGATTACCCACGAGAACTTTACAATAAAATACTATTCTTGTTGAGGAATTATAAAGCGTGGAGCAATCAAGCTGGCACTATCTCAAAGCTTTGCCCTACAGGCTTTCGTAGTGTTGAACTGAAAGGTAACCTTCATCTGACCAGAAGAGACTACTAGAATCATCTTACTAAACTGTAAGCCTTGTGAATTTACAATAATAACTGCCCTTGGAAGACATGCCCAACAAGGCAATAATGACACAATTGCCATGGGATAAAATTCCATACATGGGGTCCAGAACACAAGACTAGACAAATGGGAGGCCCTATGAAGGAAATTACTATTCTTCTTCAATATAGAAATAGCATTTAACTATGAGGTGACAAAATAAGACATGCTTGGCAGGTGATAGCACAAATTGGGCTCACATATCTTTTTGTTTATTTGTTTGTTTGTTTGTTTGATTGATTGGTTGGTTGGTTGGTTAGTTGGTTTTATAATGAGGACCAAGATTGGATGGGTGTGAAATAAAGAGGTAGGACACAGAGGAATGGAGGAGGTGGTTGAGTAGCCTCAAAATAAAAGGTATGACAATCACAAGGTATCAGTATATCTTTCATCTTTAAAATCAGGGCAAATGCTTATATGTTCCTGCATGGTAAGAGTATAAAATTTGTCAGAAGATTCCTACCAACCAGTTGCCAAAATGACCTCCTGCATCTTTCAAAACAAATTTTCTTTCTTTTCCCATCATAAATGTTAGTATGGTGTCTGCCCCTTCAAGACAAGAGTCACCCCAGCTGTACCAATCCAGAGACCCAAAGAATCAGTCCATTACCTCTAGCAGTTCTCACTTTGGGACAGAGAATGAATCTATGTTGTTTTGCATCCCCTAATTTATATTTATTCTCAATACCTAGCTCCTCTGTGCTTTTTGCCTTTGTGAAATATTTGTTCCTATCCTGAACATAAAATCTTATTTATTCTAGCTTAAGTATTGTGACTAATAAGACATATATTTTAAATTGACCATTACTTTAAAATTTTTTTAGTGTGCTTTTCCATATAAATATCAACTTTATCAAGCCTCTCAAACCCTTAAAATACTTCTAGCAATCCTGGTAACAAAACTATTTAAATAAATAGTAACAAAAGTCTGTGTAATTCAAAAAATTAGAATCTTAGATAAATACTTTTAGCAGGTACTGTAGACATCTTGATGGCATGCTTGGTACTATATCTGCCAATCAAAATTACTGATTTGATACTTTGCCAGAAGCAAATTGTAATCCAAAAGAACAAGGAAGTGTATTTTTTAATTCCATTTGCATAAGTAGCTTGAAAATATGTGTCAACCTTGCAAGCCACACCCAAAGTATAGTTTTTAAAATCACTGCAGGGAGGAGGTAGAACACACCTTTAATCCCAGGACTCAGAAAGCTGGCATGTCTACAGGACAAGCTCCAAGACAGCCAAGGCTACACAGAGAACCTCAACAACAAACAAAGTAAACAAAAACAATTTCCTTCCTCCCTTCTTGTTCTGTCTACCTTTTTCTTCCCTTTTGTTTTAATACTACAATGTAAAGACACTATCCTTTAATATTGCTATGCCAAATATTTACTTAGAAAGTTATGTATTTATGAATGGAAAAACAATGTTGTAGGTACCATAGGTCTCACTGGTCCAACTATGAAATGTCAGTTCTTAATAATCAAAAGATCTTATTAATCTTCTTCCAATAAAATTTCCATGTTCTTCAAGTAAACTAAAATCTGAAATGCTACAAAAGGCTCGATTTATGACCAAATTCTGTCAATACAACAAGAAGCTGCATCACCTGTTTGAAACTCAATAATATTTAGAATACTTTATGATACAATGATGTGAAAGAAATGGTAAATGTGAAGGAATCCATCATGGTGTTTACCACATAGTGAACGATATTTGCTTGCTCTCAACAAGTCATGAAGGAAGCTATTTTTCAATCCTATATACAAATCCAACTTCATGCTTAGAAATTATCTCTTAAAATTACATATGGATCTGTTAAGGCCTAGAGACAATGTTAAGGACCAGCAACATATTAAGGACTACCTAAAATGTTAAGACTGAGTTGGAATGATAAGGCCTAGGTAACTGTTATCTGTTTAGCCTGACGTTTTGTGTTATTACTAATATTATAAGAAAACTTTCTCAAAGGTTGTTTCTGCTGTTACTAGGAAATTTTCTCATGCCCAAGTTGATTACATATTCTGTTATGTTCTGTGCCCTTGGAAATCAATTAGGATAGAAGTCAGTAGAAATGCTTTGTGTAGTTATTCACAATGAGTTTTGGTATTTTATCATGTGCCTCATATTTTATTAGAGAATTACTCTAACTACTGGAATTTAATTCATAAACCCAGATTCAAACTACCACATGATGTTCATAATATCTCATGATGAATTCTATTGTATTGTATAACGTGTGGTTAAGCTCATGGCTCCAGAAGAAAAATATTCTGCCTGATTTGTTCAGCCAACAAGCTATTGTTATTCTTATTGTTATTCTATTGTTATTCTGTTAAAGATTTAAGAATATCTACATAATAGAGAAGAAGAAGGTACTGCTCTCTAACATGGGGTCAGTGTCTGTGGCAGAAATGTTCTTCAGAATATTGATGTCAAGATAATACCCTGATATATATACTTAATAGATATATAAATATATAATATGTAAATATATAGTAACATATAAATATTATTTTATATATTTATATGCTATATTATAGTGATATTATTGTATTATATAATAATATAATATATAAATATATAGAACATAAATATATATATATATATATATATATGTTTATATATATATATTTAATTTGGAAGACATGCTATAATCAGCTCTGAAAAAAATCCAACCCAGTTTCAGTACATGTCTGCAAAACAAGAGAGATATAAAATACTTCTCCATATGAAAAATACCATTAAACTTCAAAACTATTTTTCAATATTAAATAAACATTGCATAAAAACCTCTAAAAATTAACTGTTTCTTACTTTGCAGGAAGGAAATGGATGGAGCATGGAGGTGCTATGTTGTAAAGGAGAACTAACTACTGCCACTTTCTTCAACAAGAGTAAACCCTAACTGCATTCTAACTACTTCCTTATACCCACAGCTAGTGTAGCTTTCACCTGTCATACAAGAAACTTCTTTTACAACATACAGACTGTTATAGAAATCCATAACTGGAAAATGCAGAGAACAACTGAACAGGAGTATTCAGACACAATTGTTCTATCTATAACACAACTTTTATTTCTAAGGCACAGTTAAAATCACATACAGAGGGTGGAAAGATTGCAAGAGCCAGAGGACCAAGATTGCTATAAACTTATATCTTCTATAAATGACAGGGGAGTTGCAACCATGAAATCCCAATCATATGGTTATCTAAAAAAGACCCAATGTTGATACCAGTTTATATACCAATATGGATGGGAGGAATTTCACAGGGCTCTGTTTATTGATGAAGACTTAGAGATAGTTAGCAACTTCTTTGATGGGGAGAATTTGTCTTCCACAGAGATGAGACTTCTTGGTTATCTAATGACAAGTGCTCAACACTAAATACATATCTATTTATACATAATAGCATCTATGAACTTGATAAGTGTGGTTAGAGGAAAGTGAGGAGGGGTTTATAGAATAAAGGTACATATGTATGAAACTTTAATTATTAACCTGATACAGTAAAATCTTGCTGAAAAGTGAGAGAGATTGAAGCAAAAATATCCAGAAGGACTATCTGCATATACATATATATATATATATATATATATATATATATATATAAAACTGTACCATTCATATACCTATTCTACATATATATATATAATCTATATCTATATCTATAGACATATGTATTTATCTATAGATATATATCGATTCTGAGAAGTATTAAATTGAATTTGTACAAGCGACATTGAAGGCTCAGATCATCACTAGGATAGAAAGATATTGATGAAGGGGGTATTTTTAAAGCCATCATCTATAAACAGTTTCTAATTGTACTTAACAAAATGTTTTGGGTATTTAAAAAATAATACTTAAAATTTGAAGCTAGCAAATGGAATCAGTAGTGATATTTAGAAAGATGTCATATCATACGACAAGTTCTGTGAGCCCTTTAACTCAATTTACATCGTGGAAAAAACTGAGTACATAACTGAAACTGAAATTAAAGAAAAAAAGTGAAATACTGGACCCATCATTTGAGATAAAAGGGGTTGAGTCTAAAATACCTCCTCAGTGACATTTATGTAATGTCCTTTTGATACACACAAAAAAAATCATGAAATACATGATAAACCATGCATTTTCCTCCCAGGACTAAAAGGAAGTAAAAGCCAACCACTTACATGGAGATATGGAGTCCTATAAAGAAAGAGGAAGGGAGTTGTGGGGGTTAAACCACCCAACGATTTAGTAACAGGAGGTTAGTTTTGGGGAAATGAACAAAGTACTTATCCATGTAAATGTTTCTTTCTTATAAACATTTGGTCCAAGAAGCCACTTTGAGGTCATGCTTGCAGCTATCAGAAGGAGGCTTTCCCCACAAGAGTTAACCTTACTCTGGAAACAGTGCTTAAATGGCTTTTAAAGGCTGATGATTTCAATTTGATGCAAAAGTACTGTTTACAAATGATAGAGCACATCTCAGTTCAGTAGGTCAGGTTACCTGAAGCTCAAAGAATGGAGCTTGTCTGAAATCTATTTCAAGAGGAACAGAGACCAACAAATGTGATCCTTATACTTTTCAAGTTTGCAAAGTTCTGACCAGCAAAATCCACAAGTTTTACAAACTTTTCCCAACTTTAAAGTTTCCTGTCTGAAGGGGCTCTCTTTAAGCATAATGCTCTGTGTTTATAGTTTTTATAAAGGATTAGAAGATGACAGAAATGCTCACTTTTCATTCTGCTGTCCTCTGAATTAATTTCTTACTCAATAAAGAACTACTCATGAGGATGTAAAAGGAGAAGAGCATTTTGGTTGAGTGAAAGTCCCATGTATTTTGCAAAGATTTGTAAGTCTCTAGGCATGCTACTGCTGCATATTTACTGCACAAGGGGACTACAGGAAATCGTCTAATTGTGTTTGACAACTGAAATTTGCCAGGCTATAAGACAGCGTATAAGAGTTTGCTTTGAGCCAGGCAGTGGTGGCACACGCCTTTAATCCCAACACTCAGGAAACAGAGGCAGGCAGATTTCTGAGTTCGAGGTCAGCCTGGTCTACAAAGTGAGTTCCAGGACAGCCAGGGCTATACAGAGAAACCCTGTCTTGAAAAACAAAACAACAAAAAAAAACCAAACAAACAAAAAAAAAGTTTGCTACATCATATGTGAATTTAATAAATTTTAATGTCACTTCCATGTCTTTATTGCTCAGATGTCAGTCTCATGGTCTCAATCTTAGTTACCCACTCTTTTCACCTTTTCAGACAGAGTCACTGAAGACACAAGGCACATGTATAAAATAGCTCATGAGTAGCCAAACATTGCCATGCATTAAACAAACAAACAAACAAAAACAAAACAAAAAACAAAACAAAAATACCCCACAATGTTCCCGTGAAGAAAGGAAACAATAAGAACTGTAACTGAAAAGATAACTGCTTCATAGCATACACTGCTTTGTGTTATAGAAAACTACAAAGTGAAAATAGTACTATAAAACCAGGCACTTGTGTGACAAACCATTCACTCGACATACTCTCATTATGAGGTTTGTCATCCTAATTGACTGAAGTCTATTTATATTGTTGAACCCAGGTTTAGGCTCTTGTGAGCCCCCTTCTTAGGTAAGCCCCAATTTCAGAGTCCCTGTCCATCCTTGCACAGTCCAGTTTAAGCACATATCCCAACAAATCAATATTATGTTTCTTAGTAATTTTCATTGTTTATGCTCCTTTGATACGAATCCCCATTTGTCCCTTGCTATATTCAGAAGTCAGCTTGACTATGTTCAGATTTAGTTTTCATCTATTCTAAAACATACTGAATGAAGTCCTATTTATTGTTATTTTTGAATCTTCTCCTGCAAGAACCCAAGAGTTTAGAAACTGTGTGTCTAGGATACAAATTTTATTTAATGGTCCAAAAAATGGAAGCAATTATATTTTCTATGAATAGATGAGGTATGGTATATACCACAAGAGAATGTTATCTGCCACCTAAAATAAAAAAAAATGCTAATCTATTGCATGACACATTCCAATTCTTATAAAGTATGGTAAGTAGAAGACAGAAGTTACAAAATGCACTGCATGTGATTCCATTAATATGAAATGTACAGGGGACTGTTGTTTCTTTAAACAAAAAGTTTATTATACATGGCCAGGAACTGGAGTTCAAGGAACAGAGGATTTGGGGGAATGGCTGATGATACACAGAAACTTTCTTTAGGATAATAAAATTATCCTAAATTGGTTGCAATGATGGTTAAGTATTCCTATCAATAAATGAAAATCATTAAATTTTTAATTTAAATATGTGAGTAAAATAACTCCAGAAAAAAAAAAAACTGTTATAATAAAAAGGTAGCCTTGAGTGCTCATGCCTAGAGTTTCTGTATAGGACACAGCACTTTCTCAAAATGTCAGAAAATTGTCTGAAACACTCAAGAACTACCTGGGAGGAAAATATAAATATTAATTATAATATAATCCTAAATTTACAGAACAGTAATATTTTATAATTGGTATCAATCAACCATCTATATATCTGTCTATAAATTTTATTCATAGTTCTATGAGTCCTACTGTTTAAAATGAGAGTTAAAAAACAAATTCTTCAAAGAGCACATACTGGGTGAAGTTAAGAGAATCTTAAGTTTAAGGCCTGCCTGAACTACAAAGAAATACTTCATCACAAGAGAGAGGGGATGCAGGAGAGGGAGACTGTAAGGAGGTAAGTGATAAAAGAAAATTGGTTTATTTTCTTAAATAAGTGTGAAGCTTTTGTTTTGTTTTGCTTTTTAAATGATGTCTCACCATGCATCCCTGCTAGCCTTGAACTTGTGATCTTCCTGTCTATCATTCGTGGTATGATAGATCTGCTTAACATTTGAATTTGGCAACTTTGTTGCATTGAAAATCAACTTAAGTGAATCCTTTGAGTGAGGGCCTTATAACTGCTCCTGATTCCTGTACCAGGTTAAATATCTTACTTCAGGAATGTAGAGGGAACTGAATCATACATTAGAAGCAATAGTTCACTGAATTATAAATTACAGACATGTGAATTTCAATACACCACATTGTGTTGTAACAATTGATTATAAAGGTTTAACCACACTATTAAGCATGTGCATACATAATGCTTAACTATGAGTCTAAGTTGAGTTTAGCACCTGCTTTTTTTTTTTAAAGAGAATTTAACAGATTCCTGCCTATAATATACATCTAGAGCTAGAAAATTATCTGGCACAATAAAAGAAAACTAATGAGCAAATAAAAAAGTCCAATGCTTACTGCTTTGGGATTTGGGAAGTTTCAAAAAGCCAGAAAAGTAGTCATGAGATATCTATCCATCTTCCCTGTGAACTATGTAGTTCAACTTAATATACCAATCATGAAATTCATGGGAATTTAAAGTACTAAGACAACTACAATCTTCATACAATTTGATTTCTTTTAGCTATGCAGATAAAGTAAAAACTCAGCAATTAGAGTCACAAACTTCTAATCAATAGACACTTTGGAAAAGAATATAAGCTGATGGAGAAAATTAGCTCAGATTTCATAACAATAAAACTCGAAAAGAGTGAAACAAAGCTCTATTCACAAAGACAATGTAATCGAAATGGCTTTTTGTTGTGATTACTCAAGAGGAATATTTCCATGACAAAGAATCTCTACTCCTTTGTTTGATGATTGGTTTACATGGGAAAATATCTGAAGACAGACAATATGGGGTATTGCCTTACAATGAACATGTACAATGTTTGTGACCATCTTTCTGTTGGTAGATTCATGGACTATTATTTTTTATATTTTGTGACAAATTCTTTGCATAAAATCCCATAATCACATAACACATGTAACATTTAAAAAAGAATAAATGAGTCTGGGTTGCAGAAGGGGTCAAAAAGTCATATTGGTTACCCCTTAAATATTAAAACAAAAATTTTTAAAATATTGTTAAACAAATTAAAACTTTAAAACTGTTAACTAACAAATACATCTGAAATGTCTTAGTGGTTTTGGTAATATTTGTTCTTTGAAAGAATTGATAAATTAAATTCAATACTAATGAAAAGCTTTAAGATGTATGGGAACAGCTGGGCGTGGTGGCACATGCCTTTAATTCCAGCACTCAGGAGGCAGAGGCAGGGAGATTTCTGAGTTCGAGGCCAGCCTGGTCTACAAAGTGAGTTCCAGGACAGCCAGGGCTATACAGAGAAACCCTATCTTGAAAAAGCAAAAAAGAAAGAAAGAAAGAAAGAAAGAAAGAAAGAAAGAAAGAAAGAAAGAAAGAAAGAAAGAAAGAAAGAAAGAAAGAAAGAAAGAAAGGAAAGAAAGGAAAGAAAAAAATGTGTGGGAACATCAAGAATTGTCCAGAGTCTTTGAGTTATGAATGGACAACAAAGATATGGCTCTGGTTAAACTTAGTGGGTCACAACATACATAATGATAATATAAAAAAGCAGAAAGAATGCTGGCAGGAAAGATCAGCAGGGCACAGGGAGCAGTAAAGGAGAAGATGGAAAAAAGAATAACAAAAGTCATATATGAAATCCAGAAGGAATAAACGTAATCATTTTAAAGATGTTTTGCATTTCTGATATAACAATTTTGGATTAGATCAAATGCAAGACCTCAGTTTGAAAAATGTTTAGGCTACATAGAAAAACAGAATTTAAGAGATAAAAGACCACAAGATAAACAATTTCTTTGCCTGAAATAAATGAGAAAAATACACACGAAAATGTCCAAGTGGGTCAAGGAACTCCACATAAAACCAGAGACACTGAAATGTATACAGGAGGAAGTAGGGAAAAGCCTCGAAAATATGGGTACAGGGGAAAAAATTCCTGAACAGAACACCAAGGGCTTGTGCTATAAGAATGAAAATTGACAAATGGGACCTCATAAAATTGCAAAGCTTCTGTAAGGCAAAAGACAATGAGACAAAAAGGCCACTGACCAACTGGGAAAGGATCTTTACCAATCCTAAATCTGATAGGGGACGAATATCCATTATGTATAAAGAACTCAAGAAGATGAACTCCAAAAAATCAAATAACCCTATTAAAAATGGGGTGCAGAGCTAAACAAAGAATTCTCAACTGAAGAATACCAAATGGCTGAGAAGCACCTGAAAAAATGTTCAACATCCTTAATCATCAGGGAAATGCAAATCAAAACAACCCTGAGATTCTGCCTCACACCAGTCAGAATGGGTAAGATCAAAAATTCAGGTGACAGAATATGCTGGCAAGGATTTGGAGAAAGAGGAACACTCCTCCATTGTTGGTGAAATTGCAAGCTTGTACAACCACTGTGGAAATCAGTCTGGTGGTTCCTCAGAAAATTGGACAAAGTACTACTGAAAGATCCAGCAATTTCTCTCCTGGGATGAAACCCAGAAGATGTGCCAACTTGTAATAAGAACACATGCTCCACTATGTTCATAGCAGCCTTATTTATAATAGCCAGAAGCTGCAAAGAACCCAGATGTCCCTCAACAGAGGAATGGATACAGAAAATATGGTACATCTACACAATGGAGTACTACTCAGCTATTAAAAAAATGAATTTATGAAATTCCTAGGCAAATGGATGGACCTGGAGGGCATCATCCTGAGTGAGGTAACCCAATCACAAAGGAACTCGCACAATATGTACTCACTTTTAAGTGGATATTAGCCCACAAGCTCAGAATACCCAAGATACAATTTGCAAAACACATGAAACTCAAGAACAAGGAAGACCAAAGTGTGGATACTTTGTTCCTTCTTAGAATGGGGAACAAAATACCCATGGAAGGAGTTACAGAGACAAAGTTCAGAGCTGACATGGAAGGAAGGACCATCCAGAGACTGCCCCACTCAGAGATCCATCCCATATACAACTACCAAACCCAGAAACTATTGCACATGCCAGAACGGTTTTACTGACAGGACCTAATATAGCTGTCTCCTGTGAGGCTATGCCAGTGCCTGGCAAATACAGAAGTGATGCTCACAGTCATCTATTGAATGGAACACAGGGCCCCTAGTGAAAGAGCTTGAGAAAGTACCCAAGAAGCTAAAGGGGTCTGCAACCCTATAGGAGTAACAATAGGAGTAACAGTATGTACTAACCAGTAACCCCCAGAGCTGTGTCTCTAGTTGCATATGTAGCAGAGCATGGCCTAGTGGGCCATCAATTTGAGGAGAGGCCCTTGGTCTTGCAAAGATTATATGCCCCAGTACAGGGGAATGCCAGGGCCAGGAAGCTGGAGTGGGTTGGCTGGGGAGGAGGGGGGGAGATATTGGGGACTTTCGGGATAGCACTTGAAATGTAAATAAAGAAAATATCTAATAAAAGAAAGAGCAGCAGGAGGAGAGAGACAGTCAGCTGTGAGTTTGTACAGTGAGTGTACTGCAGTGGAGTTGGGCTCTGTCATGACTGACTGTATGCCCTTCAGTGAAGGTCATCAGAGGAGTTGAAACCAGAGAATAAGAAAGAGCCAGAAGATAGAAAAGTTGCTAGTTAGTTTGAGGTCAAGTAGAGCAATTTGGTGAAAAACTGAGAGCAACCAGATTGAGTTTTTAAAAAATAGTTTAAAATATTAAATCCAAAGAGTGAAAACCTCTCCTTTTCAATTGTTCCACTGAAATGCACCACAAATTCTCCATCTACTTTGCCTACATTGATGAACATACACTATAACTTCATAGCTTAAATATGAACAACATCCAAATGTTTCCTCTTCTTCTCAAATGAGGACTAAGAGAAATCTGCTTCCATAAAGAGTTTGGCAGTCAACAAGCAAAAAACGTTCTGGGGTTAGCTCTCCACTATTCTGCATGTCTAATAAACACCATGCCATAGGAAAAAAGTGTCACAGTCAAATTGTCTTCCTCTGTGCAGTTGTATTCATCACATGATTGAAACAGTTTGAGTGTTTTTCTCAAGAGACATATGTATCTCTGTGACAGCTGCATTGCCACAATATGCTGAAGTGGCTTGAGTTGACACGCCACATCCTGGATCTCACATTCTAAATGACAGCTGGGGGATGCCAGAAGTACTTTCTCACAGTGGGTCAGCTCAGCATCAAATATCCGTCTATTACAGCTCTCTTGGCCTCAGAAACAAAATGTGCTTGTACACATGACTGTAAGAAGTTCAGGTCATATCCTTATTACTCTGGTTCTGCTCTAAGTAGCTGTGACATTTCAGGCCAAAATATCTAAGACTCTACAAGAACAGCCCAGTGCCTTTCAGGACCACCATGTCCTGTGATTTATTGACTTTTTATTTGACCACCTTAGACTGGGGCCAAATATAGTATTAACACTATGAACACGGCAGATACAGTGGATAAATGCTGCTTTGTAGCACAAGCTTCAGACTGAAATCTCTGAATGCAGTAATGAATGTGAGTGCCTGTGTGTGTGTGTGTGTGTGTGTGTGTGTGTGTGTGTGTGTGTGTGTGTGTGAGAGAGAGAGAGAGAGAGAGAGAGAGAGAGAGAGAGAGAGAGAGAGAGAGAGAGAGAGCAAACCTAAGACACAATCCTAGATGATTACTGTGGCTACAACTAAAAAGCATGAGCCCACTGTCACCAGTAGAAAATAATTCCCTATCTTAGTCTTTTGTCTCTTGTATAATACCAACTGGGACCACATAAGCCAACTACCTTACTAACTATAATTGGTCAACTGATCATAAGATGTTATGTGTTAATACAAGGGCCATTTCTCTCTACTCTTCAGAGTTCCTCTTTGTGCCAGGCATGCAGCATTTAGGCCACTCACTCAGAATACCTGCAAGAAAGATCTCTGCTATTCCTCACTGGCAGTGTGGTTTTTGCAGGATCCAAGGCCCTACTTTCCTTTAATAAGATCTTAAATGACAGTATTTCTTTGAGGATTTCTCTAAAAGTTGTTCTTACCAAAACAAAATATTTTAGTGTTAGCTATAAAAATATGTTGAGTTTAGATTTCCAAGCAAAAGTTTGAAAAAATATTCTCTCAATCAAAAGTCCTAAATTCCATCACTTACAGGATTCTAGAGGTCTTGAGCCATTTCACTTGGATAAAAACAAACTTGACTTCTTGAGATTTTAGGTACTTGGGTTACCGAATTAGTCAGGTAGACCAAGAGATTGCAAACGTGCATGGCTGATTCATTGCCTACAACTGCAGTTTTCTATCTAGAGAAATCTGAATTTACTGTCTATTGGTAGAAGTTTCAGAGCAGAGGTAGAGTTCTTGGTGAGAATTCCTCATCAGGAAATTGGGGAAAGTTTAGATTAGCTTCATTGTAACAGGACAGGAGCAAAGCCCTGCCAGAGATCCCTAAACAAACATAAATATTGATGCAGATATAATTTAGACACAAAACAGAATAAAGACTTTGAGAACTGGGTAGCCATTTGTAGGTACAGGATCCTTCCACATTGTGTCTTAGTCTATGACATCTGACTAACATCCTCCACACAATAAACTCTGTGTTCTATACACTTAGTCTCACGCCAATGTTATTCACTGACATCTGGCCAATCTTTCAAAAGTCTCAAGACCCTGTGGAGCCCAGGAAGATCTTCGGGAATGGGAAACTAATCTTCAACCTTCTTCTTCCTCATTTAAAACAATTTTCTTTAAGCTTGATATTCTAGATTTTGCATTGCCCCTCCCACATAGATTATAAACATAAACTCAATCATTCCCCTAATATAAACACATGTATTGTCCATTCTTTCCTTGGCTTTGCCCAACTAAATATGTTAAAATTACTCTTCATCAGATACCTTCTTCATTGAATTCTATTTTAGCATAATAATGAAAACACAGGAAAACAAAGATGGATAACAGTGAAACATCTATAATGGAAGAATAAAAATTCATAAGTGAGTAAGAAAGTAGACAGTGATTTCTTAACCCTTAAAGTCCTTGACATGCTAGTATATCCTTTAGAATGGCCACATTTCTAACTAAGTATCCTTTTGTTCTTTAGGGGGACCTGGCATTTCAAAAGCACAGTTTGATAAGATGAAGCAACAGAATCTATTTATTTATTATTGGTTTCATATTACAGAGAGCATAGTCATGATATTTTTCCAGGTGTCATCCACAGATATATACAACACTGAAGTAAATGTTTATATGGCCCAACTTTGAAATGCAGTTCTGCCATTCCTAAAATTATTATAATAAAACCATCCTCAGAGGATAATAGATCAAAGGTGTTAGACCTTAGCCTGGACCACTATTTTGCAAGTGATGAGCACTATCTGGCTAATGGTGTTGAAAATCCAGATACATCTATAGTGCCAGTGTTTTCAAGATCTCTACATTAACTCTTCATTCCATTATCTTTGTAACTAGAATGATATTTATTTTATAAATTGTTATGGTGACTAAATTTACAGTCTGTACAGTGTTGTAAATACTACTGGAAAAAGAGTTAACATGAAGCTGAATACATTTGCCCACATCTGTAATCTCAGCATTTCAGAGCGTGAGGCAGGAAACAAGAGAACTTGAAATCAAGCTGTACTACATAGAGAGACCCTGGATAAATGAAACAAAAAATGCGATGCAACAGCTCAGTATAGCAACGTTCATACAGATGTCCTTCAACATTTGTATTGTAGGTGTCTCTAGGTATACAAGGGGATGCATAAGAACACAAATATGACAAACACATACATGGACAAGCATATAATAATTAAAATACAAGAGGATCAATTTTACAGACAATTCAACACATTATCATACCTAAATTAGCTGACCATTACATGTTTTCCAATATAACTATGGTTAATTTTTTAATGAGGTCATCACTAGATGCAATGTTTTAATAGCAGCTTATAAAAGTAAGGCATGAGAATAGATTGCATCTTAACATTTAAATTTATAGTTTTCCAAAATAAATCTGTATAGATGCTGTTATTGTATTTAATATTCACTGACAATTTTCATTATAAGTTATCACTAAAACTTATTGCTGAATTAGCCTTGACAAGACATTCAGCTGATAGAGACACTACCTCAGGAGTCTGTCAACCTGAACTGAATGATCAAACACCACACTGAAGTGGACAAAGAGAATCTACTTTATGAAGTTCTCCTTGGATCTCTACATGTGTGCTAAGGACACATACCCAACAATAATACACATATTTAATTTTAAAAAGAATAATGATTTGCCACAAACTTTTAGTAACAATATTCCATTTATCTACCTTAATTAGTTTTGCAATTATTTTTGTTTTCACTTATCTGCATATCAACCACTTCATTTTGAGGCTCTGTATTTGACAAGAACTCTTCTGGAAAATAAACAAAGAACAGAGCTTGTATCCAGCGCTGTCTAATTTCTGTAAGCTGCCAGCCATGTACAGAGAAAGGATTTTATTGAGTGTTCATATATGCCAATCACAACACCTCTCAGAATGTAACAAGAAAAACACTGGGATTACAACTTAAGAAATAAAGCACTTTTTAATGCTACCCACTTTCTTGTCTTGAGACTTCATTCTTGTTTCTGGCCCTGAGATCTTCTTCTCTTAATGGGAGACTCATAAAGCCGATTGGTTATAACACGTTAATGACATGCCTGTTCCATGTTTGAGTCACCGTCCTATTGATGTGCACAGGTGGCTCTTCGCCATTTCTAATCATCCTGATCTGTCCTTACCGCATTCTCCTCCAGTTTTTCTCCTCTGTTTCACTTCCCACTGCAGTTGAAGTCCAATCTAGCTAATTTGGCCCTAGAAAGTCATGTTTAATCACAACACAGGAGATCCCAAATATTTAAAAAATTTGCTCCATGCAACTCTTGGTCTAAATTGTCCACCTTATTGTTTTGAGCACTATGGAATAGATAAAATAATGTAGGTAAAAGTGTGATTAGAATGTAATATATATATATATATATTTGCCAAAAATTAATTAATATAATTAAACCACCAAAAATGTTGACAAGTTATCACATCACTTGCAAAGAAGACAGGATATATACATATACATATACATATACATATACATATACATATACATATACATATACATATACATATACATATACATATACATATACATATACATATACATATACATATACATATACATATACATATATTACTGATGATAGAAAAGATTGTTTGAATAAAATTAAATATTCATAATAAAAAATAGCACATGAAGAAA
Source organism: Mus caroli (assembly GCF_978045245.1). Classification (NCBI taxonomy): domain Eukaryota; kingdom Metazoa; phylum Chordata; class Mammalia; order Rodentia; family Muridae; genus Mus; species Mus caroli. The sequence continues at coordinate 92,149,854 of NW_028227256.1, forward strand.
CCATGTATATATGTGAAAAATATTTTACTCTATTGCCAGGATCCAGTATTAAAACTATATTTAAAAAAACTGACTCTGTGAAGTACTTTGATAAACTCCAGGACATTTTCCTGTGAGTTCTACAGAGAATCTTGCATAGTTTAAATATTTAAATATTGTAGTACAGTGTAAATAAATATGGAATGAAAACAAATAATTAAGTGTTTTGTGCTTATTCACACTTAATGCAGGAGTTTTGACAAGAAAATTACTTCACAGTTTAGGTTTCATCTATTGTATTGTTAATTCTCTATGACCCAGTCTTTATTTGGAGGGGCTGGTAATACGTCACAGTCTTTGCAATTATCACTAAAATATAGAGCGTTATCTAGGGCATATGCCCAAGGGAAGTCTTCCCAAAACCTACAAAAAAGAAGATTGAAGATATTTCAGTATCACAGTTGCTTCCTATTGAAGATATTTCTGTATCACAGATGTTTCATTTTCAAACATGCTTTAGACAACAGACACTGAAATAAAAATTACAAAGATTTCCTGTTTCCATCAATGACATGAAGGACATGATTCTTATTTTCACAATTTTATAATCTTTTTCACTTTTCTAAGTTTTGCACTAAATTATATTCTAAAATTCTAATTACACAATAAACCATTAACTAATCCTGCCCTGGTCTTTTCCTCCTATTTATGTGGTTTTTTTTTTTTGTTTGTTTGTTTTTTATTGTTCAGATCTAGATCATCAAGGGTTTGTAAATCATCACCCAGTAAATTATAAAAATATTTATTTTTGTAAGATCCAGTTACCAGATGAAGTCAGATTTAAAAAATAAGTAAATAAAAGTACAGACTTGATCATGTTATCTGTAGCTCAGAACTCTTAAGAGTTAGTTATTTATTTTTAATAAGAATGATGTTCTCTGATTAGTAAATGGAAAATTTACAGCAGATGAACTTGTAGGATGTTGTCATTATTCTTGCTCAAATCTGTAAATGTTCCAATGCTTTTCTTCCTCCTCACCCACATGCCAAGGCTCATTCACTCTGTCATCTTGTAGTAGGGAATTACAACCTGCGCTCCAGGGTCTTAAATGCCACCTTTTAATGAAAAACTATTGATTTGCCCTAATGAAACTAATTCTTCCCTTCAGATCATGTTGTATTTAGCAATGCACCTCATTCTTAAGCAGGTTTCAGATTTGTACTGGGAATTCAAGGTGACTAATATAAAACCTTAGCACCTCACCACATACGTGTACTGAATAGCCTCTGGTTTTGTTAAATTTTATATATTATTAGTTATCTATGTAGCACTAACTATAAAAATTGTCAACAATTTTTACCGTCAAGGATTTTACTGATTCTCTTTTTGCTGATTTTATTATATCAACTAAAAAAGTTGATATCTATCATAATTTTAAATACCATATTGAGGTAGAAAAGAAAGCCAAGTATTATGAATTAACTTTGTACTTTAATGCTATTCTAGTACTTTCATATTGGAAATTATGACAGCTAGCAATATCTGGTATCAAAATTATTACAGGTTTCATATATTTCCTTTTCTCTGCCTGTACATACAAAGTTTAAGTCATTAATTATAACATGACAATATAAGTTAATATGTATTAGTAGATAGCATTAAGGATATAAACATTACTTTCTTTGAGTTTTCTTGTGTTCCTAGTGACTTGCTCACAGAACTCTAAGAAAAGCTATTAATATTTTTTAAATACTCAAATCAACGTGGTCACTTGAAATTTGAAAACATCTAAGTCTGTCAAGTTAAATGCTGAACAATCAACTTGTTTCAGTATAGCTCTATTGCTGGTAGTTGTCGTAAGTTTTTCACTAATGCAAGTTAAGAAATTTCTCATAGAAAGTTGTGTCTATCACTCATTTTAAAGGTTAATGCTGAATTTCTAGGTGGAGTCAAGATAATAGAAAGTGATTGACAATTAGGATGTCAAAGATAACCTATGGAGGTATAGTCATGGCTTCCCAAACATCCATGGTCATTGAATCTACCAAATTTAAACTGGAGGTATTTCTTTGGAAAATATACTAGGCCTATGTATCTACTATTTGCATTCACCAGAGTGAAAAGAGAAACATAAGCTGTTTTCAGTCCCAATTGAGATAGTTACAGAATCAGAAAGTAAAAACAAACATAGATATCCACACTTCTTTCTGAAATCAAGGAAGAACAACAGATCACATCCCTGGGCCTTCCATCTGTTTTCCAACCAAAATCCCTTTTATTTATTTCAAGAGACTATTAGAAATAAGTTATTGGACTTACTGAATCTTTTAAAATGACATTTTAATTTGAGCTAGGCCTTCTTTAGCAGTCAGAAATTCTTCCAAGTAACTTTGCATCTAATGAAAATGCTGATCTCTGCAAGTTCTTGTTGTAGGGACACTTAATAACCACATCCTAGAAATCTGAAGACTGATGGAAAGAAGTAACAAGCTTGCTGGGCAGTGGTGGTGCACACCTTTAATCCCAGCACTTGGGAGGCAGAGGCAGGCAGATTTCTGAGTTTGAAGCCAGCCTGGTCTACAGAGTTAGTTCCAGGACAGCCAGGACTACACAGAGAAATCCTGTCTCAAAAAACCGAAAAAAAAAAAAAAACATGAAGAAGAAGAAGAAGAAGAAGAAGAAGAAGAAGAAGAAGAAGAAGAAGAAGAAGAAGAAGAAGAAGAAGAAGAAGAAGAAGAAGAAGAAGAAGAAGAAGAAGAAGCAAGCTTTAAGCCACAGAGCTGGGAAAATAAAGGAACTTTATCCCAAGTCTGTGCTCCAAATAGCTGTGGAGCATTGCATAAATCTTAAGATAGCCACATTGTTTTATTTGCATTATATTATTTCCAAAATAAATATTTAATTCTTAAAATGTAAGATGTGATATTCTGGGATTACTTATGAAATATATTGATACACTGATAAACAAATTACTGATAAAATAAAGGTAGCAATAGATATGCTTCTAAAAACCTAAAACAATGAAGTGTTTCCAAAATAAAATTGGAAAAAAGTTAAAAAGTTAACGTATTTTCAGTTAAACAAATACTTTTCCTTAGTAAGTGTAGTCTGGACTTTAGTAAATTTCACATTACTAAGATAAATGCCAAATCTGATATTTAAATACTAAAATAACCTAATCAAAATTTCTTTTTTGCATCTTCAAGGGGAATAAATAATAATTATAAATAAAAATAATTTAAGCTATTAGTTTGAAAAATATATAATTAGAACATCTAAGAAGGTGTCATCATTTCTAAATTGTATTTTTACTGATATTTGACAGTGTACACTTCTATTCTGAAAAGAGAAAAATCTGTGAGAGTAAATTGCTACTGTTTCGTGGAGTTATTAAAGGGAAAATTTTGGAGACTCTCTTTGCAAATTACAAGTGAAAATAGCCCACTATTCTCAGTAGAGACTGTTGACTTTGCTCATAGGAGCAAAGCCTTTTAAATTTTCTCATTAGTGATCTCTCTCTCTCTCTCTCACACACACACACACACACACACACACACACAAACACACAGAGTGACCTAAGAGAAATCAAGATTCAGAGGTTTTTTGTTTGTTTGTTTGTTTTAGGTTTTTTGAGACAGGGTTTCTCTGTATAGCCCTGTCTGTCCTGGAACTCACTTTGTAGACCAGGCTGGCCTCGAACTCAGAAATCTGCCTGCCTCCACCTCCTGAGTGCTGGGATTAAAGGCGTGCGCCACCACGCCCGGCTTAAGATTCAGAGTATTAATTCCACTCGCCACTTAGATAAAAAGAGGAATAAGTAGGGAACTATTTTGCAAAGAAGAAATAGGTATGGAAAGAGGAAGACAGAGGAGGAAGATAAAAATCAGATATGGGCATTAATCTTGCTGCTTCATTTTATATATCATATTCTTTATAATTTTTTTTCTAGAAAATGCAACAAAATATTAGACTAGTTAATATCTTACACTTGCTCTCATAAATCAGTTTCAAATTCTGCTTCCTAGACAAATTCAGAACCCCAGCATGTCGACTCTCACTCATACGTCTAAAATGCTTTAGATGTAAGGGTTGTGGTGGTCCAGTTTCCAGAAAGATGAGAAGGAGCTTAAGACATGGTAGATGAAACAGCCAACATTATTGTTACCATGTTCATGGAAAATCATAGTTTGGAAAAAAATCAATCAATCAAAAAATTTTTTTTTTGCTTTAGGATTGATAAAACAAATTTAAGAGGGAGTGGAAGTCATTGTAGGAGCTAGAGAATTGAGGGGAGAAATTAAGCAATATAGCATATTAATGGGTAAAATTCTCCCAAATACTACATTAAACAGATGATAAAATATGAATGAAGGGTAAAGAAAAATAGAGTAATTGTGAGCTTTTTAAATATATTTATTTTAAATATTATAGTAATCAATATGATTCAAACTCATTTGTATTGTGAATAATTTCATTGTAGAATGAGGAAAAAATGTTATTTACAATACAACTCAAAGGATCCATAAGCAGACAAGAGTCTTAATTAACACAACAATAAAACTGTGTGCTCTTAAAACTGTTCAGCATCTGCACTGGGCACAAATATCACTACCTTCTAAAAATTTATCTTATAAAATTATTATTAGAGCTCTTAAATTTAAAATATAATATTTACATATATATATAAAATAGAGTTATTTTAGAGCTAATATTATAAAACTGTAATACCTGTATGCAAGATATAAATGTATGCACAAGTGAAAGCTACTATATATTATGTAGTAGATAGTTGGCATATTTTTATGTATTATCATTAATTAAAAATTATACTTATTTGTATGGAAATATATCACAGACAGTTTTCCTTCCAACATGCTTAGGTCTAAGTAAAGAAAACAATAATTTTATTTTCTAAGGGAATCTTGAACCATATTCACTACTGTATTTGATTTCAGGATAAGTCCTTAAGAAATTAAAATTTTAAAATTGTGTAGGTAAATTTGCATATTATGAAGGCTGATGATGTCACAACAATCATGTTTCTAGAGCAAAATCAAAAAGCATATCAAAAAATCATTTCAAGTATGTATAATACAATAACTAAAATGTCTGAAATACGTGTTTAAGGATGATTATGAATCCTTAAGATTTTGTAGATTATAAAATAGTAAAATATAAATAATAGGATTAGAAGAAACAACATAAAATTTAAAATCTAACCAAGAGCATGTACCTAGGCCAAGTACACTAGCAGAGGGAACAATTTAAGTTCTTCTCCTTTAGTCAATAACACTTAAAGACTCCTTTTTAAGGATTAGTATATACAATTTTCATTATGCGTCTTATATGTGATTAGCATAATAAACCAAAGACAAGAATTAAATAAAAGTGACTGACTTTTCATTCCCAGAAATCAGTTGGCCAGGGCTTTTCTGCTAGCCAATCTGAGCTATGATAACAGACATAATAAAAATTCTAATAAGTAAAATAGATATATCTGATAGAGTGCCAAACAATAGAAGTAATTATTCATAACAATACATTCATTTGGGCTTCACTACCCCATTCAAGGTTCTCCTTGACACAGATATATTCTGGTCCTGGTACTTGCCCTCAATCATTCACAAAGCAGCTGTCAACTTTTTTTTTCTGGAAATTTGGAAACTATTTTGTATTTAATGTAAATCAGACATGCTAGGAGCATTGGAAGTATGAATGAGCTAATATTATAAGTCTAGATTTTTCTTTTACACCAGAGAGCTCATTGGCAAATAGTCACTGTCACTTGTTGCCTCAAGGAAAATTCGATTGAGGATGTTGATGCTGCCTAACTTTCTGTAACCCATTAACATCATGCTTTCTACATTTGTGTAAAAATAGGTGTATAGTAGACAAAGATATTGTATTTCTATACTTAATAATTATCTAACCATCCCAAGGATTATGTGATGCCATTAAACAAAAAATAAGATCCCCCCAAATACAGAATAAGTGAATGCATGTTCACAGAACTTGGATATGTGATTCATCTGGTATAAAGACAGACCAGGAAGGTGCATATGCCAACATGTAAAACATTGCATATTAACTCTGCCTCATTTCTGTCATGAATATATTCTGATTTTATTAGAGTAATTAGAAACTGACATTTCTTTTTAAAACTATGGGATTCTCTAATGTCGATTAGTTCATGTAAAAATACCTGTGCTATTAAATATGTTAGCAGATTGAAATTAAAATGTGAATGATTGGTATGTAACTCTTGTTCTGTAAGTAGAAAAAGGACCCAAATGTGAGTAGAGGACTTCTGGGGAATCAATCAGGGAGATTATTGACAATCAATACTATATGCTTTAAATTTCTACCAATGAAATACAAATGTTGAGTAGATGTTGAATAATAACATATTTAAAATCTTTCTTAATCATGAATAATACCTAGACATTTCTTTGATGGTTCAAGTGCAAACACTATTTTCTTATACAGCTGGATTACTGACGAGAACAAAAAGCATTCCAATTAAGCACTGAGCTAAAAGGCACACCACTGCAAGTATTTTCTTAGAGACTTGCAATTGAACTTAGGTTAATACAATTGAAAAATAAAGATTACTTCTTGGTATTGCTAAAATTGAGTTCAAAGTCACCAACTTAGAAACTCAGATTGAGGGTGTTTATGATACATTCTCTAGAAACTTCCTCAACTCTGTCATCATGAATATTTGTTTCAATTCTATATATTTACAAGAGAAAACAAAATTGACACTATGTTATTTCAACAAACACCCAAAAAAATCTGTGATTTTTTTCTTACACTATGTCATAATTACCAAACTTCTTAGACATAAACTCAATCAATAAAACCATTATAATAATGCTAAAGTATATTCCATATACAGAAAATTTTATTTATTCTGAAAAATTTTGACTGACAAAGTGTAAGAATGGCTATTTAGTTATTATATAAAATCTATTTGCTCTCTGAACAATTAAACACTGTAAGCTTCTTACTTTGTCTTTAATTTCATTTACAGAAAATTATTTCCAATGAGGGAGGGTTGAGTTCCATGAATAGCACAGTACACTATCCATCAGTTCTCCAAAAGAGAGCTTGATTTTGCTCTGCAGACGTCAGCTGAATGTCTAAGCAGATAAATGAACTTGGATTTAATGAAATGCTTCAGAACACAGTGATCAAAATTGAGCTATTTCTTTTTTAGTTGGAAAAAAATAACCATTCACATTCTATTTTTGAATTATTTGAAAGTTCTCTATATATTCATCAGCTGTGCATAGGGTACTGATGTATTTACAAAGCAATGATATATTAATATTTTCAACATAACTATATTTTAAAACTATCCCTCCGTTATCCTGAACTGTTCTTCCCACATTTTATATTCACCCTTAGCAATGGTGACAACTCATATAACTACTACAATAAACTATTGTCTTTGAATGCTCTCAGGTGTTTTAAGCATTTATACATTTTTCTCGTCTCATTTAACATTTCAAGACATTTTATATTGTTTTGCGGAGAACAGTGGTTACTACAGGGTCCTTAACATGTAAGTCTGAGGTACGTGGTATGATTGTATGACCATATTCCCACCCACACTCACACATGTGATGAATTCTTGAGTTTTCTTAAGGTAAATGATGGGGGAATTTGAAAGATTGCAGAACTACTTTCCAATGTCTGAGTATAACAAATAACAAGCTATGTAAATGTTCCCTAATATCATCAACAGCCAGCTTAGGAAGTCCCATCTCAAAAGGTCAAGATCATTCAAGTGGTAGCAAAATTCCCCCAAGCAACTTATGTTGCTTAGTCACGTCCGTCATGCCTGGTGGATGTAAATGGCATACTAACCCAAACTGCTGGGGAGGATTCTGGATGCCAGCATCATACACTCCCAGCTCTGGGTGGCATCAACTTATAACAGATTTTTGTCTAAATAAATGCCTTTTCTATTCAGCTCTATTGGAAACTCTCAGAATACTGTGATCCCTGCATTTCTTCAGGATGTAAAGCCCTCATCTTCATCAACGACCTCATTGTACAGATCCCAGAGAATAGCATAAGGAAAAAATAGGTTTTCCATTTTCCTCTTTACAATGGCTTTTGCATGTTTCCCTGGCAAGGACAGCATGCTTCCTCATTATCAGACTGTCATAGTGAGCACTCCAAGGATGTATTTCCTCTGTAAACAAAGTTAAATGAGAAAACCAGAAAGAGGAAATGCCAAACCCACCATACATCACAGTCGAGAGAGAAGTGGGATTCATAAATCTACCTTGGTCACACATTTTCAGCTACAAGTATTTCAAAAGATGTTCCTCTCCAGTTGTTTTTTGTTTTTGTTTTTTATGTGTATGTATGTTTTGGTTTTGGTTTTTTGTTTGTTTGTTCTTTTGTTTTTGGTCTTATTACTCCTTTTTTTTATTACTCTTTGAAGCATAAACTTGAGGATGTAGCATTAAATACCTTCAATCGTAGGCATTTTAGTATATGGGGAATTTTAGTATTCAGTATACTTTATACTAAATTCAGAAGGACTAGTATTCAGTGCACTGTTATGACACAGCATCAGAATTGGAATTACTGCAAATGCTGGTCTGTACTGCCATCTGACCTTTAATCCTCTTTGGAAACTCCACTGTGACTCACTGACCAGTGAGAGCTCACATATCCCAAAGGATGTAACTCAAGTCCTCGCCAAGTCCCTTAAACTAGCAGTCCCAAATTACCTTCCCCACTCCTTGCATAAGCAGCTGCTCTGTCAATCTGAGAATTCTGTCACTTGTGAAAGCACATAAATTTGTTATCTTCCTTGAAGGTTCAGACCAGTCACAGCTCCTGGCCAAAGAAGCCATCTATATCTTTCTAGTCAAGAAATGGCCATGCTATGTAGCAGGGGTGTACCCTTTTATAATATATGAATGTTTGGGAATCAAGTATTTTTACCACTGCAGTGATTCTTTTTAAAGAAAAATATCATTTTTTATCACTTTGTACATGGTAAATAATTTCTAGAAATATATCTATATCAAATATTTCCTGTAAAATAAGTATCTTAGCAACATTTTTGATATAGGCATATTTTTTCAGAAAAAAAAAAGAAAGAAAAGCATTAGTCATCTCAGTAATTATAAAATGTTAGCAGTGCAGATCTTTGCTTGTGGGAACTTTTCTTACATGATGGGCTAGGAGGCAATGGGATACGTCAGTAAACTCCCTAAACTTATAAAAGAAGGTTTACGCTTCACAAATAAAATTATAGACTAAGATATTTTCCTCAAACATTAATGAATTCTGTATAATGGTTTCAAGCTTATCTAAGAAACATATTTCAGATCAATGTTTGGTATGCAAATATTTTATATGTGACAATGAGATTTCCGTGACCTTATAAACTCTATTGAGAGTAATAAGATCTTCAATGCAACGTAGAATTAAATTAGAACTTACATGCAATAAATCATCTCACTTTAAATAAAATAAATTTGAGAAAAGAAAAATACATTATTTTCTATTAAACTGAACTTTGAAAATGTTAATAATATAGCATTGGTTCTCCTGTTCCAAATGCTGAACTATAACCATTTAATAATTGTAACCATTTAATAATTGTAGCTATTCACCTTTGCAGTTTGTACAAGTGGATTTTGAATCTCTAACAAGACAATTTGAGTCTAAACTCAATTCTTTTTGTTTTGTTTTGTTTTGTTTTGTTTTGTTTTGCTTGTTTTCTTTTTTCCAAGACAGGGTTTCTCTGTGTAGCCCTGGCTGTCCTGGAACTCGCTCTGTAGACCAGGCTGGCCTCAAACTCAAAGATCCGCCTGCCTCTGCCTCCCAAGTGCTGGGATTAAAGGCATGCACCACCACGCCCAACCTAAACTCAATTCTTGATATTAATATTTAAATAGTTCTGACAAGTTTTATTGATATTTACTGCCTAAATGTGAACTAAATAAAAAGTTATCAATGAATATGGCAAACTGAATGAGAAAAATCCCAGGAGGCCTGAACGCTACACAAAGAACTACAGGCAACTGAGTAAAGTTGGAGACCTCTCATGGGTAGAGCACACTTAATAATTATCCATTAAAAATGATTGCCCCTGTAAACATATAGGTAACCTTATATGGACTCAATATGTTTTCTTATGAATATATATATAATTCATATAATTCATAATGAATAAATATATAATATATGCAATATACTTCTTATTTTATATATGTATATATTACATTAATGAGAGAAAGAGGCAGTGAATTTCAGAGCGTACAGAGAAAGATACTTGAGAGGGTTTGAAGGAAGCAAAGGGAAGAGACAAACAGGATTGAAAAACGATCTCAAAAACAAACAAAAGAAAAACTGTCATAAAGTCAAAGGAAGCATTGTCCACAGAACTGATTAAAGAGACTCTGTATGCGTCATGTTCCGACAAATTCTTAGTTATTGTGTGACATGCCGCTTTCCACCTTTGTGTTCTGCAGAAGAGTGAGCAGATCCCAGTGCTGATGTTGAAGAACAGTGTTTCTTTACCGGAGTGTGCTTCAAGCAACGTAATCTGCATTCACTATGGAAGCAATCTGATACTGACAATGAAAATCTACACAGTCTGAAACTAAAGCAGTAAGGCTTGGTAAGAACTGACCAGCAAGGGAGGGACCGTCCTTCCAGACCTTACATCTTCCGCCATTTGACTCACCCACAAGGTCATTCTGGGAGTACTTGGGGGACAAAAGTAAGGCAGAGCTTGGACTTTGTAACTGACAGTTTAGGCCACTAGCATTTGACTGACACTCTCATCAAAACTAAAATTCTTAACAACGGGATATAATTTATCAATATTACTGCTGTGTTGAGACCTGTGAAAGCAAAATGCACCAAGTGTTTGCTTATTTTCTTAGAACAGGAGACTGATTTATTACTCATGTGCTTCTGGAACAGAATCCCACCTCGATGCCTGTGAAAGAGTTGTCTGCAGTTGGACATTGTCAGAATTGTTACCAGGAATGGGAATCTGAAGAGCCAGGACCTCCATATACTTTCAGTGTCTTACACTCAAACCACACAAATATATCCAAAAGGCCTTTGCAATTATTTTCCTTGTACCCCAACTTAATGACTCTCTACTATGGATGTTTTATAAGTAATTTACATTTCACAACTCATATATATGAAGTTTAGGTAGTAATTCTATCATTGAAACTAAAAGCATTCCGAGTACTCTTTCACTGAACCACCTCCTAAACTGCTACTTTAAAAAGACTTGTTGGATGCTTGACCCATAATCCCTTTTAATATACTTATGCAGTACATCCTTATGCCCATTACATACGATCATTAGATACATTTTGCTGTTTGCTTGAACCCCGTAACTGATAATTTAATGTGCATATGAATGTTCCAAGGATGCTAAACACCCACTTACATATAAATTAGACTAGCTGTGCAGATTAATTCAATGTTCCATCTACACATTATTGTTCCTCCTTCTTCCCAAGAGTTTAGAGAAACATGGGAGTTTCTAGGGTTGTTTGTAAACTTTACTGTTATTAGAAAAGTGACTTGTACTAGTAGAAGGATGGCTTGGTTTTCTTTCTAAAGACAGAGAAAGAAAGGGCTTGAAGTAAGATGAGTGAGGAGATGGGAAGGATCTTGAAGACATTATGGATAAGAAACCATGATTGCAATATACTTATGAAAAAAAATTCTTTTCCATAAGAAAAGAAAAAAAAACGAGTGAAAAACGGTAGAAAGACAGCATAAAAGCAAAATCATGTAATGAATATAACTTATGAACCAAATTCATCTGTTTCTTGTAGTTCTTTCAAATAACCTCTTCTCTGATTACTAAATTGCAGCCAAGAAATTTGAGAAAAAAATCAAGGTCTCCTTTTGACTTTGTGTGTGTGTGTGTGTGTGTGTGTGTGTGTGCAAGCACATGCATGCCTATGGGTGATCTTCAATATGTAAGTACAAACTATTTGGTGAAGTTTGATTTGTATTCTTGTATGTATGTTTTCAGGGCTGACATTTTGGTATTGAATAGTTAGTTCTGCTAGTTACTGAAGAACACTGTTTCTCCCTCTCTCGAGCTTCCTTAGAAACTTGTAGTTATTTGCCTGAGATTGAGGACTTATGGCCTTGGCCTTTCCTTGTTAGTGCTTAATGCTCTCATCATTGACCACTCATGTTTAAGCATCATACTTGTGAGACTTCATGGGTAAAGTTTCTGTTATTCTTATGATATATTGTGAAGCTTAAATACATCCACTAAGTTTTTAATCATAATTTGCTCTTAAATTTTACCACTGTATTACCATAGGAAGATAAGTTTGAGTAATCATCAATTTTACACCTGACTATATACTTGGACCAAACTGATCCATATCAGATTTATTAATTGAATTACTGACAGAATATGATAATTGGTTCTCATTATTTGAATATAAGCCTTTGAAGGAAAGTTTTCCTCTTCTTCACTATAATTATCCAAGGAGAAAATAATTGATAATTCTATGTAGATTAAAAAGTAAGTGATCCCCTCACTTTTATTAGTTTTGTTCTATCCTTAATTGCTCTATAGACAACTCCCAGCCAAATTTCAAAGTGCTGGTTGTGTATATGTTTGGCCTTTTTAAAGACAACATCCTCATCTCTACCTGGATGGCCCATATCCAATGAAACATATGTACAGACAACTTAAAGTTTCCTATTTGTATTTAGAGATATGAGTCAATGAATCCCTGCTCTTATGAAAAGTAGTAACCCATTTTAATGACAAACTATAAAAAGGACAAGTATGCCTTGTGAGAAGAACTTAGAGAAACAGAACTCAAGCCATTCCTGGGAAAGGAATCAGAGACAAAATGTGTGTTCAATGGAACTATTAAGCTGAGATTAACAAAGAGAACCCAAACTTGGCATAGAGCAGAGGGACAAGGAATATCCAGGAAGTGGCTCAGGATATTTGCATAACAAAAATGTACATTGAAAGTTTCTCTCTATATAAATAAATTGTATAAGTAGAATTTCTTCCCAAATAAAATATGATTTCTTATAGTCCCAGTGGGAAATGAGTAGGAGTTTAAAAACTATGTCATTCACAATTTGTTCACATTGACTCCACCCACTGTGAGTGTCTTTTCACATATAAGACATTTATATTGTCATATTTCCTAGTGTAGTGTAAATTATGGTAGCTGCAAAGAAATAATAATGTGCCTAAAGTATAACTAGATTAATTCATTAGGAAAGGTTGTTACTCATGTATGCATACTGAATATTCACAGAGAAATGGAGATATTTATCCATAGAAACTGTCTTTAATTTAAACCACCAACTATCATTGCCTTGCTAATCAAAAAATATTAAGCTATGGCACATGTATTATGAAGAAATATAGCTATCCTCCTCCACATGGGTCAAAATGGAAGCCATATGGGAATGTTTAGGACCAGCTACAATAAAAACAAGGAAGCCATTTTCAGAAATTACTTGGAGTGAATGTTTTCCTTTCCCAAGAATTTTTCCTTTCAGTGACTTTGAATTTATTTAACACTCCAAAACAATCTGTTTTGAATGCCTACAGTGAATTCCTCAGGCGTATCTAGGAGATATTTCTGCCTATGCTCGATTGGACACTCTGCTGGGATCTGGCCTGATTCAAACTTCTAAAGTGAAGCCACTTTTTCCAGAGAGAAGTGCCTTATATCCACACAGTATTTCATCAATCTTTGCACATGTTTACGTGGGCAGATTGCCACATCTGAAAGACAAACTCAATAACAGAAATGTGAAATAGGTGTCATTAGTAAAATTGGAAAATAAGTTTGATTATGTAAGGTATGTGGAAATTGTTTTTGTTGTTACTGTTAAAACCTATAACTCTCATGGGTTCTAGCACAGTAAGTACTGTATCTTTTTTTTTTCTCCTTTGATAATTTACAGCACAAGGATAACTTCTGTAGGGATCTGGGGGCAGAAATGGTCTATGCTTTCTTTCTCCTAACTTAATTTTTTTCTCCTACTTTAGCTAAGAACTATGTTCCTGTGACATTTATAATTTAGCAATATTGGCATTTTTAAGAGTAGATGACAAAGGAATACATCAATTGCCCTGTAAAATTCCTGAAAATGTTAAAATAAAGCTGTCATCTTCAACATAATTTTATGTGAAGAAATATGTAAAACAAGAAAGACCAATGCAGTTGACACAACTGTACATGAGTGAGAATAACATGTTCTATGCTGCAGGAGAAAATAATTTTAAAAAATTAGTCAATTGAATAACTAATATAAAAGAATATGTTTTAAACACAAGATGAAATGACCAGAAATAAGTTCAAGTAAACAATTACAATAAAAATAATATAATTATGAAATGTCAGAGGGATTTTTGTTATATATCTGAAATGGACAAAATGAATTTCTGAGAACTGGGAGAAATTCAAGAGTGCATTTGAGTTGGCAATGTATCATAACTAAGGGAATTTACTGAACATTGACACTATGTTTCATATGTGTTGTGATTTAGGTAGAGTCTCATTTTTCATGCTGTACAGCCTTGTTGTATAGCACAATCTTTCTTCTAACTGAAAATTCTACTACTTCAGCATTTCCAGTATTACTATATTATGTAAAATAGAATTAACATATAAAATATATTAGCATATTACTTATACTATATTGTGTTATTAATGCTATACTTATGGAAAGAATGTATACTTAATTTTTTAAAACATGTTTACTGCATTTTAATATCTATGTTAGAAATAGTATGCTTCGTGTGTTGACTTTTCAACAGATTTATGTTTATACATAGAGATATGATCTTTTAAAACTTACTTTTTATAGATATTCACGGGAGGACTAAACTCAGGAACAACATATCTATCTGCCTAGCATCTCTCTGTTTATTTGTCTGTGTGTATGAGTGTGTGTATGTATATATGTATATGTATATATATATATATATTTATGTATATATATGTATATATAAATATATTTATTTTTATATGCATATAAATATAATTAATATACATACATTACATATGTATATTAACTTCTATGTGTTTATACATGCACAAGTTTGTATACATGTATGTGTGAATAAATACATCTCATTAACCATGGGAAAAACATTGAATAGTTTAACTTAGTAATAGTTTTGAAGTGAATGAACCATCCTTTTGAGGCAAGGACTCTTAAGAGAAACCCAAAATAGACTTTAAATGAAAATATTTATGAAAGATGCATATGGTTTCATAATTAAAAACAACAAAAAATTCAATAGCCTTTTTAAGAGGCTAAAGCCAAGGAATTCCTGAGAATATTTAAAAAGACTTAGCACAAAAGTGAGCATAATTTGACATTCTTACATATCCTATGTTCAGAGATTTAGAGTTTACAATCAGTAAACTTTGATAGTTAAAGTCATAAACAGTTTTATCCCAAAACAGCAGGGCTGTGTTACATATTCCTAAAAAACAAAATTCCTTTAAAAAATTCTAAAATATTCTCTCTCTAAAAAAATCTTATTTGAAAAAAATTCACAATGACTCTAAGAGACATTAATTAAATTTTATCTTACTCTCCCCCACATGTTTATATAAACTTCCATCTTTAAAATGCCATTGTGAGTTAACAAGTGATGATTAAGACTTTAAAATTAAAATTCTGCACTTAGTGAAATGTGAAAAATTATATAGTTGATTTTCCTTATTCCTGCCCAGTAAACTGACAGCCATTAGATTTTAATTCAGATTTGTTCATCTCTTACATTATCCTTTCATTGTTTTGCAAGAGTTTGCTATATTTTCCTCTGACTTCACTTCATATGACATTCAAAATCATCATACATTTCAACAAATTCTAACCCTATCCTTGTGTGTCAATACTTTGATTTTTTTGGTGTGAGAAACAAACCAAGAATTAAGTCAGTGTGTAAAGTTAGCAGTTTCACTATTTTCATAGGATAAAATTTAAATACTGAAATCTGACTCCGTGGTGATTTCCAAGTTATCCTTAGCTTCAGGAATCTTGAGGTCTATTATCACGTACACATGTTCATGTTGAACGATGGCACTAAGAAAAGCCTTCACACGTCAGAGTCATAGTTATGTTCTAAAAATGTGTGCTCTGGCCCCGTAACCTTTCACCAATAGTTCAACCCCAGTAAGCAACAGAGGATCTGAAACTATTTTGTTAACGCTTTTTATCATGGGGTTTTCAGATTACTAAGCCAGTAGGACTAAGCCAGTAAGTGCTCGGAAATAAGTAAGACTTAACAGATGTTTTGGAGTTTGATGTTGTTAATTTCAGGCGTGACATATTCTTTTGTCAGTGATTTTCATTCTTGGCTTGTTAGTGTTTGTATTTTACTATTCTTTTTCTGGGCTCTAGCTTCATAAAACTATGTTGAAATGATTCCCTACCAGTAATATTAGTTTTATAATGCCATAAATGAATTTACTTTTGACACACCATGTGTGTAAGTTTCTGTGCTAATTGAAAGATGATTGGATACCCCAGAACTAGTTTATATGCATGCCACCTTCCGGGAGTCAATCTCTTTACCTTACTGGAGGATACCCCATTATATGAATAAGAACACAGTGATACACCTTCCAGCAAAGTCAACAAGCACACCAGTCAACTGGATAAGACATGGTAATCGCAATTTAACATGTCACACTTTGTATCTACAAGTTTTATCTTAAAGTCCTTTGGATGGCAGCACTCATTAATTATTAAATTACTTTTCAAAGTCATTATGGTACTAAAGTAAATAAGATGAAACATAAAATACTTATACTTGAAGTAAAAATAACTGGCATTTATTTTTATTTTATTTTAGTTTTTTACATTTGAATGTTTGTACAAGGTTAAATAGATGTGCTGGTTTTCTTAGTTACTAGAAAGGTGAGGCAGGAGAATAACTTGGGTGACCCCAGGAGTTACAGGCCAGTGTGGGAGGTAGCAGATGGTTTTGAGCACACAAAGAAAACAAAGTTAACCCATGAAAGTATCCATAAATGCTTCCATTAGTATTTTTAAGTACATGTGTTTCTAACTGGCTAGTAACTTCAACTGTGACTCCTCTTTTGGGTTCTGCTTTTGCTATTGGGTTAAAAATATATTAGTCAGATATTACTGATTATATTTTAATTTAGTGGTTCTATTAAAATTCCTTTATGGTTTCTTGAATCAGGGAGTTGAATATATGCTTTTTAGCCCCGATCATCTATCACTGGACGATATGTAGCTATATATAGAAAGAGATCTCTTTTTCAGAATAATATGATAATATGAGTTTATAACAAAATATATTCTTATTCTACTCTTTGCTAACGATATGCCATTCTTTTGGGTCAACTTTTTAAATCAAAGAATATTTACACATTTAGAAATAAATATTACCTTAGTTATAATCTAAGTGTGTGTGTGTGTGTGTGTGTGTGTGTGTGTATTCACGGCTAGGTGAATACAGTAGTAACTGTTGAATAACTTGATCCAATCATGACAAATTTAATTGTGAACAGAAAAGTATGGTGTATGGAAACCTTGAGGCTAAACAGGAAATGGTGAACCTTTGCAGGGAAATATTAAAGAACAAAAATTAAAAATAAAATGAAACCATTTGAACATGGTTTCTATTATTCAAAGAAGGCTACTTTAACTCTGAATTTAGATGTTTACTTCTCTTTTAGAAATTCTAGGAGGAACAACAATGAACTAACCAGTAACTCTAGTTGCATATGTAGCAGAAAATGACCTAGTAGGCCATTAATGGGAGGAGAGGCTCTTGGCCTTGAGAAGATTATATGCCCCAGTACAGGGGTATGCCAGGGCCAGGAAGCAGGAGTAGTGGGGAACAAGGTGGGGGAGTATAGGGGACTTTGGGGATAGCATTTGAAATGTAAATAAAGAAAATATCTAATAAAAAAAGGGAAAAAATTCTATCACTATATTTATTTGTTATTCTAAACTTAGGTTTGTTTTTGTTGTTGTTTTCCATATGTACCATGTTCACGGTATATCTTTGTTTTTCTATGAGCAAAGTAATTAAATTATTTGTTCAACTGAAAGATGTGCCATCTCAAATTCAGAAATGACATTGTTCTTGATACAGCCATATCCCAACTTGAATTCGCAGCCTGTTTTTCTGTGCTCACAATGGACTCTGTGCATACTCATGTCATCTCCCCATACTCTGCCCCTTCCTCCTTCCCCTTCTCTCCTGTCTTATGACTGTGTCTCTCAGCCTCTACCTCCTTCTCCTTCTTTGTTTCCCTTCCTCTCCCTCCAAATCCTAAATTATTTGTCACTCCAGCCTGTCTTTTCTCCAGCTTTTTCCCATCTCTCATTTTATTAATCATTACAATTATTATCATGTTTTCAAATCACAAGCCTACCTTTGAAGCCTTGTGAACGTGAGGGGGAAATTACACATCCCTAACCAAAATGCTCTGTTACAATGTTATTGGAATGACATAGGCCCATGCGTTCACCAACAAGGCCTGCATTGATTTTTTTATTTATAATATGTGGTGCTTAAAGCACATTCCTAAGCCTACAGAAATATCTATCTTTGCTCTATTTATTTAACATACTGTGTACATAAATACCCTTGGCCTTTTCGTCATCTCTCATACTTAAGCAATAGATTATTCCTTATATGGCTTTAATTACAAAATATTATATTGAAACGGAAATGGTACCTTGAGATGGACATCTCCTACTACTTGAATTCTTAGCTACAGATATACCTTATTTGCTCTTCAAACAAGGCTAGTGCTTGCATGTCCATCACATTTCCTACCAGACTCTTAGACTTTTGGTTGCAGCCTGTCATTCTAAATCACCAATTTTACTATGCATTCTTATTATCTTTTATTGCAGGAAAAAAACCCAAAATCAGTAGTCTGTTCATGAGCAGGCGCGAATGTCAAATTCAGCAATCTGTTTTTTCAATGTGGTTGAGCAGAAAGACTAAGTACATAAAATGCATATTTGAAAATATAGAACTCATTATAATGAAAACGTTGTTTATTTCTGAAGATTTAGCGGTGTTCCTTTTCTCAGAGACACTCTTTAGTTACACGTTCTATTGTGTCAAGGACAGACTGGTCCTTTCCAGCCACTTACCCTCTGACTGCATGAATAAGTCTAAGTGATGGATAGGCAGTTCGCACTTGCAGTTTGTTCTTAAGGATTAATGCATTAACCCACTCCACGTGCTTCTCTCCTCCTTTGACCATGAAGGCAGGAATCCAAAGGACGCTGTCATTCAGCATGGAGAGTCTATGCACAAATTTTTCTCTGTCACTCTCATTCCGAAAGCCTCCAAATGCTCTTTGCACAACTGATGGATTCATGGTAATAAAATCTGATTTAGTCCCCACATCAGCAGCGAACTCCACCACAGGAGCTAGATTGCACCTGAGGAAAAATTAATGGAAAAATGGAAAATAAATATGAAAAATTCACCCATAAAACAGCGTGCTCATGAAGAACAAGGAGCCATCAGGTTTTCATCAATAGGCAGTAGAAAAACAAAACAAAACCAAATCTCCCCAATTAATCTGCCTGGTAAATTTACATGTAAATTAAGTAAACAAAATGTTAGAAATATTACTTTCAATAAAGATGCTAACTCCCAGTAGAGCTCCATTTATCCAATCTGTTACTTTTTGTTTGTCTTCACAAATCCATACATTAGCAGTTCATAATAAATGAATTTATAATGGTGAGTGCATAGAGACTTTGTTGCTATGCAGAAGGAAATCTTAACCGCTTGCTGTATAAGTAAAGAAAACACAATGAACTTGCTGGTCATATCTGTCTTGTTTGCCAGGTTTGAGTCTTTTCAACATTCTTGGATGTTCCTGAATCATTTTGAGTTTTTAATACTCTGAGATAAAGGAGATTATTTTTGCAGTACTGTCCACAAATATATTTACAATTGCCTTCAGGAGGCCTACATTGAAGAAAATGAGAAAATGGAATTGATGTCTTTAGCCTGCCTTTCAGAGATTTCCCTTGCTATTCCTCTGGATTCTGTAGGTTCCTGCATTCCAGGGTCATCTGCATCCCTGTGTGCACATGGATAAAAGGCAAGGATTCTGTGTTTCTGACTTTGTCCATAGGATCAATATGCTATAAAAACATCCTATACCTAATTTTATTCATGTGATATGATCTCATCTGTGTATTGAAAGATAACTATAGATAGCTTCTTGAATATGTGCCCAACTGATTTGTGACTCTATTAACTCTTTCATATTAATCGTGGATACTCGACTTGAGATATCTTTAAATAAGCTTATTGTAGCTTCCTTGAATGTATGTTTTCATTAGTTTGTAAATGAAAATTTCTTCAAACAAGACTTAACTGTCTGTAAAAGAAAAAGGTCTTTCAAATGTATCCAATCTTCATATTCATGAAAACAAACCTACACATACATAAAAGATATTTTCCCTCTTTTTATCAATCTCTCAAAAGAATGAATGTAGGGTAGTATAGCTCATTAGTTTGGAGCGATTATATTTCTTTTCCTGTGTATTTTGTTGCATTAATGAAATTTTCAAACAATTTTTACTTTAATTAAAGAAGAAAATGTGTGTACTATTGTAAAATTATCATCTTGTACGTCCTTCCATATATCTCTTAATATATATTTTTTCATAGATCTTAACAATTTTGCCTATAATAATAAATCTTTTCCACCTCATCATACTAAGTAAAATCTTTATTATCATCATACTAAGTAAAATCTTTATTATCCAGCATTAGCTGTTAAGAGGGAAAGAGAAAACAAATATTATTTGCATATTAGAAATTTAAGTTTTTTATGTATATATCATTTTTCACACTAATCATATAATAGAGATGTTAGCTTTTCTTATTACATGGCACTAATTGAGAAGATATAGCAATCATTTCCCTTATAACAAAGGCAGTAAGAATAGGATAGTCCTGAAAAGCTATTAGTACTGAAATACTAAAACTCAAGTTAATAGGAATCTGAAGGGTGCTAAACATAGGAACAGAAAACATAGTTCACTGACATATCCTAATGTGAACACCTATGAAGAAAGTACCCTGTCATGATATTCATGGGTTAGTGAGCATCTGATTATTATTTGTTTGGATTTACTGGCTCCACAGTAGTTTAGTCCACACATTGTCCTTAAACACTAATATAAACACTTTTAGCTTTTAACATATCTATTGTAGAGGGTAGCCACTCCAGATCCTTCTACCCCTACCTCTCAAAAACTAAGATATCAAATGTCCACAGAAGTATCCGAAGCTCTAACACTGGCTGCATACCAATATAAAAAATAAGCTAAACTCTTAATCAACCTGGTTATAATATGTATATGGCTTCTATAGAGAAAATGGTATTCTAAGTATTTTATTACTATAGATAATACCTCATGTAACATCCAAGGATATACATTAAGAGTAAAATTGGCGTGACCTTGTCATAAGAGATGACAACATACTTATGTCACTGCTAAAATATATATAAAGAAATGGGAAAAATCCACAAAAATCAGAGCACTTCTTTCTCATTATAAATAGCATCTTTTCTTCATGATATTAATAATATAAAAATAATCAGGACCAATTATGCTGAAAAGAGTAAAAAAAAACTAAACTGTTAAATCATCTATTAGGAAGAAACTAATGATTTACTCTATGTGTATATTCTCTTACAGGGTAAAATTCCCTCATCTCATCCCAATACTCCCCAACATCCACTATTTTAACACAAGCTAAAATTGGTTTACATACATGATTACCTGGGCATGTGTATGGTAAATGGGCATAATGTTTAACTAACTTGTGCAATCTAACCCTGATACCCATAGATTAATGCATCTTTGAACTCTCGTTGGAGAGGCAACTCTCTGAAGTAGATTGTCATTACCACAGAGATCTACAACTGGACAAGATACACAGAATAAGGGACTGTGGCATGCTCAGCCCTACATGTAGCATCTATATCACATGCCCTCCTTCCGGTACTAAGGGTCATAAAAGAAGAAGAAAAAGTTTCTAAGACCTAGATATGATGGATAAATAAAAGCAAATATTGTCCTCCTGCCATAGTAGGGCAGCTGCACTCTGAACTCAGCAATTGGAAGAGCATGAACAAGCCCCATGCAAGCTCAAGCCAGATAAATCCTATAATGGAGAGGAAAAGTTGGCACAAATTCCTACCCCAGGAGCTATTTTCAACTGATAGCTGCTTGGAGAGGAATATCAGTTCCTTAAGCATATTGCACTTGGTAAGTCTGCCACCATACAGTGGAAGGCCGCATAAAAAGAATATAAGAATAGTGCAAATTAGACTTTATAGATGGGGAAAAGGGCCCAAGGTTGGGTGGATACTGAAGGGAGAGTATATCTAAGAGTGGAGACAGGGTCAGAAAGATCAAAATCCCTTGTGCAAAATTCTCAGAAGATTAATAATAAGTAAAAAATGGTAAGTTTGAACAGAAACTTAAAATTCAGTTAAGTGTTTAAAAGAAATTCAACAATTAGAGCTAGTACTAATTGAAAACACTTTCTACTTTGGAAGCAAAGAGAATCCTATAATATGTTTTTGTTTGTTTACTTGTTTGTTTGTTTGAGAAAAGGATTGATCTTAGAGGAAAAACATATAAATTTAAATGCAACTAAATATAGTTAAATGAGGACGGTGCTTACTTAAAGAACACTGTGTCTCCTAGTAATGTCAACAGATATACTCATGAGATCTCACCAGCATGACTGCTTAAACATGAGATGAGAAGAACAATACCAATAGAAATATTAGAGTGGATGGAAGTGGCCTCATCCTTACATAAATAACTGTAGGAATGCAGGCAGTGGGGGACATAGTCATCTTTAGAAAAGAACACACCAATCTTATTCCAATTCCAAATGGCCAGCTCTGAAAGCAGATATATGAGTAGCACGACACAGACTTAGCATGTTATATCTAGGAATATATGCATCCTTACAAATATACTTCTAATGAGTTAATAAACCAAAGTAGTGATGGTATGAAAAAAATCAGGGAGGGGTTTATAGGAGAGTTTGGATGGAGCAAAGGAGAAGAAGAAAGACGTCATTTTATCATAACATCAAAAATAAAACCATGGAAGAACAACTAGGGATGGAAGAATAAATAATAAATTCATGTATAGTATTTTGCCAACTTGAACATAGCCCCATAAGACTTCAAGAAGAATGACAGTAAATGTACTGAAAATAAGACAGAAAGATACATCATAGAATGTAGCTTGTGTTGGCAAGAAAAGGGCAATTTGTCACTCTTCTGGGAGTGAGTAGCATGCTTTTAGTCTACTGGAAATGAAGAATAGAACCATGTCTACGTGTAGGTGACAAATGACTACAAGGATAAACCAGATATCTAGCTATGTAATTAGCAAAATGTGGTACATTCAAAGAAATTGTAAATAAGCCACTCTACTGAACCTCCGGAGCTTCTCCACAGCATTTCAATGGACTAGTCCACAATGGTGAGCAGCTCATTTGCTGAGAGAAAGGCTGTAACTGTTTTCTCAGTAAAAAGCTTCAGTTTTTTGAAATATCTTCTTTGAAACCAAAGCTTTCAGAACAAAACAGAAGGTGACTCAGAAATTTATGAACTGCTCTGTAAAGTTACTCAGATTATTCTTAACATCCTTAATGTTGGCCAGTTTCAAAATGAAACTCTCTTTTTGTTGTTGATGTTCTTTTCAGCCAAACTACTGTGTGCAGATATGAGCAGTTAATAACTGTGAGTTCCTTTGTCTTTAATCAAATCAAATTTTGTGCTTCCCATTTATTTTCAACAAATGAAAACTAAAACAGATATATACACAACAGATCTTAATTTGTAAGTTCTCTGTTGGGGCTGGTCCTACATCATTGATATAGCATTGGCAGGAGTGAGGATAACTCTGACATTAAGAATTTGAATTCTCTTCTGTGATCCCACACTTATATGATTGTTTTTCTACACACCTCATGTTAAGTGAAAATGTTTTCATTTTTTCAAGGCTATATAAACTATTTACCACATAATCCATGAAGAAAACGATGCTTGCTACCTGTTTGAATTCTAAAGAATTATGGAACTCCTTGATAAGAAAGTGCATTGTGGATTTGTCAACCTCGATGTTTTGCTTATATTCTCTTCCTACAATCTAAATAAGTAGGGCACTTGTCATTTATGCATTCATTGAGAGCTCAGTATTCAAACTCAGCACTGTGTTCAAAATGCCTCCCTAGCTGTTTTGATGACCATGGATATGATAGACCCCAAATATAGCTAGATATTACCAATATCTATAGATATCTATAGATAGACCCTGGTTAGATATTACCAATACCTAACCAAAATATGGGTCGCTCACTTAGCCATCTGTTTATCCACTCCAGTTGCTTAATTTTCAAGTTTATATTATGTACAGAATTAATCATTGAAGACTGTGGGGCATTGGGCTATGCACAGACAGGCTGGTCTCCAGTCGAGCTGAGATGCTGAACCCTGGGACCCAGTGATCATAATTTACCTACATGGGATGGAAGTTCTCTCATGCTCCTAGAACTCTGGCTCCTGTTTAAGTTACTGCCCCCCACAGCTCCCACAAGAGAAGCATGGCTAGAAGTCATGTAGGCAATGTCCCAAGCTTCTGACCTTCAGGCTAAACTCCTCCCCAGTTACCTAACAACAGAAAAGATTGCAGCTCACATTAAAAGTGGCTGTTCAGTTCAGCCCCTCCTTGTCTCTCTCACTTCTGTCATTCCTTTGTTCTCTTACCGCTTCTCCCACTCCCCTCCCCTCTCTATTTGTCTTCTCCCCTCCCCTCCTGTCCCCTCCCCTCCCTTCCTCTCTCTCTTACTCTCTTTCTCTCTAGTCTTTCCTCTCTCTCTCTCTCTCTCTCTCTCTCTCTCTCTCTCTCTCTCTCTCTCTCTCTCTCTCTCTCTCTCTCTCTCTCCCTTCTCTCTTTCTCCCTGCCTTTCTACAATCAAGCTCTAAAACCATAGACAGTCTTTGCTCATCAAGATCCACTGCACTCACTCTTGCTGGTGTGGGAACCTCTCTTCCCTCTTCCCTCTCTCCCATAACCCCAGGGTACAGGGTGTGGCCCCTGGACCCCCAGGTTGGGTTGTCTCTTGTTCACCCCTCCCCCATCGAGTGGGTCACAGACTTGGATGCCCACCCGGGACTGAGTGGGAAGCTTCTGGCAGCCTTCCTGTGTCTGCCTGTCCAGAGCATAAGTGGAACTCTGGCAGAATGTGGGTCCTTCCTCCCCCTTCTTCCACAGGCCCCCTTTTTAGTTCCCACAGAAGACATTTAGGCAAAGGATAGTATTCTGTGTAATTGGTGGCTGTTAGATACTTATACAAAGTCCACTCGATTTAAAGAAACAGCATTGAGTAGGCAGTAGGCAGTATTTTTCTACACCTGCGACTAACATTCAAACAAGCTGCTATACATAATTATTTCTTTTATCTGCAGTGGCTAAAGCCACCTAACTTTCTTTGAGTTAACACTAATCTCTCAGCCCAAACTAGGTGCTACCATTTGTCAAACCAGTGGATCTTCTCTATTCTTTCCCTCAAAGGAAGCCTGTGAGCTGGTCTGAAACCTTCTATACAGCTTGAAGTGTGAAGTAAAGGGTCAGAACAACTCTTCTACCTGTCTGATTTTAGACATTACATTTATCCTCTCCATATTGGTTGTATAACAGGAATATATTCTCTGTCAGTTCCTTTGTATTTCCTGGATTGATGGTAGGAGGGTCCAAATAGACTTGAAGCTAGTTAAATCAAATGCCTCAAAAATTTTGAAGAAATTTTTTTCATGCATTAGTAAATTTCAAATAACCACCTGATAAGACTTTTTATATATGATTCATATATCCGTTTAGAGAGAGGTACTGTTATACCTAAACAAGGTGTAATTAAAAATAAAACATGGGCTGGGCAGTGGTGGCACATGCCTTTAATCCCAGCACCTGGGAGGCAGAGGCAGGTGGATTTCTGAGTTTGAGGCCAGCCTGGTCTACAGAGTGAGTTCCAGGACAGCCAGGGCTACACAGAGAAACCCTGTCTCGAAATAAATAAATTAATTAACTAATTAATTAATTAAAAAACGTGGAAACTCACTTTGAATATGTGTATTTTTTAAGTATGGTTGGGGCACGCAGGACCTGAGACTGCATTAGTTAGGGAAGAAGAAAACCGGCCTGAGTAGGGCCACAAGCCTCTTCCAGGGGTAGCTAGAGCACAGGGTCGGCTGACACTCGCCAGCTACCCACAACACCCGCCACAGGATTTTGAGACTTCTGGTGAGTGGAACACAGCTTCTGCTCCAATCCAATCGTGTGGGACCCAAGACTGCTTTGGTTGGGGAGGCAGAAAACCGGCCTGAGTAGGGCCACAAGCCTCTTCCGGTCTGACCTACACCAGGGTAGCTAGGGCGCAGGGTCAGCTGACACTCGCCAGCTACCCACGACACCCTCCACAGGATCTTGGGACTTCTGGTGAGTGGAACACAGCTTCTGCTCCAATCCAATTGCACAGGACCTGAGACTGCATTAGTTAGGGAAGTAGAAAACCAGCCTGGCAGCCGGAGGACAGTGGTCCTCCCTGCACGGGAGCGAGCACCATCTTGGTTCCGGGACTCCGCCGAACTTAGGAACTTAGTCTGCACAGGTGAGAGTGAGCACCACAGAGGCAGACAGCTTCTGGGACAGGCGGGAGCCACAGAGCCATTGAGGCAGCACCCTTTTGGGGCCGCAGACATCTGGCACCCTGCCAGCCAGAGGACAGTGGTCCGCCCTGCACGGGAGCGCCATCTTGGCTCCAGGACTCCACCAAACTTAGGAACTTAGTCTGCACAGGTGAGAGTGTGCACCACAGAGGCAGACAGCTTCTGGGGCAGGCGGGAGCCACAGAGCCACTGAGGCAGCACCCTCTTGGGGCCACAGACATCTGGCACCCTCCCAGCCTGAGGACAGTGGTCCACCTTGCACGGAAGTGCCATCTTGGACCAGGGACTCCTCTGAACTTAGGAACTTAGTCTGCACAGGTGAGAGTGTGCACCGCAGAGGCAGAAAGCTACTGGGACAGGTGGGAGCCACAGAGCTGCTGAGGCAGGACCCTTTTGGGGCCGCAGACATCCAGCACCCTCCCAGATGGAAGACAGTGGTCTGCCCTGCACGGGAGCCCACTGCCTCAGAATCAGGGAGTGCCATCTTGGATCCAGGACTCCACTGAACTTAGGAACTTAGTCTGCACAGGTGAGAGTGTGCACCACAGAAGCTGACAGCTTCTGTGACCTGCTAAAGCAACACAGCATCTGGGAAAGGTCCTGTTTTGGGCCTTCTTCTTCGGCCAGGAGGAGGTCCAAACACCAGATATCTGTACACCTTCCCTGTAAGAGGAGAGCTTGTCAGAAGAGAGTGCTCTAACCACTGAAACTCAGAGGAGAGAGCCTGTCTCCCAGGTCTGCTGATAGACAGTAATCAGAATCACCAGAAGAACAATCTCTAAACAGAGACAACTATAACAACTCCAGAGATTACCAGATGGCGAGAGGAAAACCTAAGAATCTTACTAACAGAAACCAAGACCACCCACCATCATCAGAACCCAGCACTCCCACTTCGCCCAGTCCAGGGCATGCCAACACAACTGAAAAGCTAGACCTGGATTTAAAAGCATATCTCATGATGATGGTAGAGGACATCAAGAAGGACTTTAATAACTCACTTAAAGAATTACAGGAGAACATGGCTAAAGAGTTACAAGTCCTTAAAGAAAAACAGGATAACACAATCAAACAGGTAGAAGTCCTTAAAGAAAAACATGAAAACACATCCAAACAGATGATGGAAATGAACAAAACCATACTAGACCTAAAAAGGGAAGTAGACACAATAAAGAAAACCCAAAATGAGGCAACACTGGAGATAGAAACCCTAGGAAAGAAATCTGGAACCATAGATGCGAGCATCAGCAACAGAATACAAGAGATGGAAGAGAGAATCTCAGGTGCAGAAGATTCCATAGAGAACATCAGCACAACAATCAAGGAAAATGGAAAATGCAAAAAGATCCTAACTCAAAACATCCAGGAAGTACAGGACACAATGAGAAGACCAAACCTACGGATAATAGGAGTGGATGAGAATGGAGATTTTCAACTCAAAGGACCAGCAAACATCTTCAACAAAATTATAGAAGAAAACTTCCCAAATCTAAAGAAAGAGATGCCCATGAACATATAAGAAGCCTACAGAACTCCAAATAGACTGGACCAGAAAAGAAATACCTCCCAACACATAATAATCAGAACAACAAATGCACTAAATAAAGATAGAATACTAAAAGCAGTAAGTGAAAAAGGCCAAGTAACATATAAAGGCAAGCCTATCAGAATTACACCAGATTTTTCACCAGAGACTATGAAAGCCAGAAGATCCTGGACAGATGTTATACAGACACTAAAAGAACACAAATTCCAGCCCAGGCTACTATACCCAGCCAAACTCTCAATTAACATAGATGGAGAAACCAAACTATTCAATGACAAAAACCAAATTCACACATTATCTCTCCATGAATCCAGCCCTTCAAAGGATAATAACAGAAAAAAAAAAACAATACAAGGACGGGAATCACGCCCTAGAAACAACAAGAAGGTAATCCCTCAACAAACCTAAAAGAAAACAGCCACAAGAACAGAATGCCAACTTTAAAAACAAAAATAACAGGAAACAACAATTACTTTTGCTTAATATCTCTTAATATCAATGGACTCAACTCCCCGATAAAAAGACATAGACTAACAAACTGGCTACACAAACAAGACCAAACATTTTGCTGCTTAAAGGAAACTCATCTCAGAGAAAAAGATAGACACTACCTCAGAATGAAAGGCTGGAAAACAATTTTTTAAGCAAATGGTATGAAGAAACAAGCTGGAGTAGCCATTCTAATATCTGATAAGATTGACTTCCAAACCAAAGTCATCAAAAAAGACAGGGAGGGGCACTTCATACTCATCAAAGGTAAAATCATCCAAGAGGAACTATCAATCCTGAATATCTATGCTCCAAATACAAAGGCAGCCACATTCATTAAAGAAACTTTAGTAAATCTCAAAGCACACATTGCACCTCATACAATACTAGTGTGAGACTTCAACACACCACTTTCACCAATGGACTGATCATGGAAACAGAAACTAAACAGGGACACAGTGAAACTAACAGAAGTTATGAATCAAATGGATCTGACAGATATCTACAGAACATTCTATCCTAAAACAAAAGGATATACCTTCTTCTCATTACCTCATGGTACCTTCTCCAAAATTGACCACATAATTGATCACAAAACAGGCCTCAACAGATACAAAAATATTGAAATTGTCCCATGCATCCTATCAGATCACCATGGACTAAGGCTGATCTTCAATAACAAAATAAATAATAGAAAGCCAACATTCACGTGGAAACTGAACAACACTCTTCTCAATGATACCTTGGTCAAGGAAGGAATAAAGAAAGAAATTAAGGACTTTTTAGAGTTCAATGAAAATGAAGCCACAACATACCCAAACTTATGGGACGCAATGAAAGCATTTCTAAGAGGAAAACTCATAGCTCTGAGTGCCTCCAAAAAGAAACTAGAGAGAGCACACATTAGCAGCTTGACAACACACCTAAAAGCACTAGAACAAAAGGAAGCAAATTCACCCAAGAGGAGTAGACGGCAGGAAATAATCAAACTCAGGGGTGAAATCAACCAAGTGGAAACAAGAAGAACTATTCAAAGAATCAACCAATCAAGGAGCTGGTTCTTTGAGAAAATCAACAAGATAGATAAACCCTTAGCCAGACTCAATTGAGGGCACAGGGAAAGCATTCTAATTAACAAAATCAGAAATGAAAAAGGAGACATAACAACAGATCCTGAAGACATCCAAAACACCATCAGATCCTTCTACCAAAGGCTATACTCAACAAAACTGGAGAACGAGGATGAAATGGAGAAGTTCCTAGACAGATACCAGGTACCAAAGTTGAATCAAGATCAGGTTAATGATCTAAACAGCCCTATATCCCCCAAAGAAATAGAAGCAGTCATTAATAGTTTCCGAACCAAAAAAAGCCCAGGATCAGATGGGTTTTGTGCAGAGTTCTATCAGACCTTCAAAGAAGATCTAATCTCAGTTCTTCACAAACTATTCCACAAAATAGAAACAGAAGGTACTCTACCCAACTCATTCTATGAAGCCACAATTACTCTGATACCTAAACCACAAAAAGACCCAACAAACATAGAAAACTTCAGACCAATATCCCTTATGAATATTGATGCAAAAATCCTCAATAAAGTTCTTGCTAAACAAATCCAAGAGCTCATCAAAACAATCATCCATCCTTACCAAGTAGATTTCATCCCAGGGATGCAGGGATGGTTCAATATATGGAAATCCATCAACGTAATCCAGTATATAAACAAACTCAAAGACAAAAACCACATGGTCATCTCGTTAGATGCGGAAAAAGCATTTGACAAGATCCAACACCCATTCATGATAAAAGTCTTGGAAAGATCAGGAATTCAAGGCCCATACCTAAACATAATAAAAGCAATCTACAGCAAACCAGTAGCCAACATCAAAGTAAATGGTGAGAAGCTTGAAGCAATCCCTCTAAAATCAGGGACTAGACAAGACTGTCCACTTTCTCCATACCTATTCAACATAGTACTTGAAGTCCTAGCCAGAGCAATTCGACAACAAAAGGAGATCAAAGGGATACAAATTGGAAAAGATGAAGTCAAAATATCACTTTTTGCAGATGATATGATAGTATATATAAGTGACCCTAAAAATTCCACCAGAGAACTCCTAAACCTGATAAACAGCTTCGGTGAAGTAGCTGGATATAAAATTAACTCAAACAAATCAATGGCCTTTCTCTACACAAAGAATAAACAGGTTGAGAAAGAAATTAGGGAAACAACACCCTTCTCAATAGTCACAAATAATATAAAATATCTTGGTGTGACTCTAACTAAGGAAGTGAAAGATCTGTATAATAAAAACTTCAAGTCTCTGAAGAAAGAAATTATAGAAGATCTCAGAAGATGGAAAGATCTCCCATGCTCATGGATTGGCAGGATCAACATAGTAAAAATGGCTATCTTGCCAAAAGCAATCTACAGATTCAATGCAATCCCCATCAAAATTCCAACTCAATTTTTCAACGAATTAGAAAGTGCAATCTGCAAATTCATCTGGAATAACAAAAAACCTAGGATAGCAAAAACTCTTCTCAAGGATAAAAGAAACTCTGGTGGAATCACCATGCCAGACCTAAAGCTTTACTACAGAGCAATTGTGTTAAAAACTGTGTGGTACTGGTATAGTGACAGACAAATAGACCAATGGAATAGAATTGAAAACCCAGAAATGAACCCACACAGCTAAGGTCACTTGATCTTCGACAAGGGAGCTAAAACCATCCAGTGGAAGAAAGACAGCATTTTCAACAAATGGTGCTGGCACAACTGGTTGTTAACATGTAGAAGAATGCGAATCAATCCATTCCTATCTCCTTGTACTAAGGTCAAGTCTAAGTGGATCAAGGAACTTCACATAAAACCAGAGACACTGAAACTTATAGAGGAGAAAGTGGGGAAAAGCCTTGAAGATATGGGCACAGGGGAAAAATTCTTGAATAGAACAGTAATGGCTTGTGCTGTAAGATGGAGAATTGACAAGTGGGACCTCATGAAACTGCAAAGCTTCTGCAAGGCAAAAGACACCATCAATAAGACAAAAAGACCACCAACAGATTGGGAAAGGATCTTTACCTATCCTAAATCAGATAGGGGACTAATATCCAATATATATAAAGAACTCAAGAAGGTGGACTCCAGAAAGTCAAATAACCCCATTAAAAATGGGGCTCAGAACTGAACAAAGAATTCTCACCTGAGGAATACCGAATGGCAGAGAAGCACCTGAAAAATGTTCAACATCCTTAATCATCAGGGAAATGCAAATCAAAACAACCCTGAGATTCCACCTCACACCAGTCAGAATGGCTAAGATCAAAAATTCAGGTGACAGCAGATGCTGGTGAGGATGTGGAGAAAGAGGAACACTCCTCCATTGTTGGTGGGATTGCAAGCTTGTACAACCACTCTGGAAATCAGTCTGGCTTTTCCTCAGAAAACTGGACATAGTACTACCGGAGGATCCAGCAATACCTCTCCTGGGCATATATCCAGAAGATGTCCCAACAGGTAAGAAGGACACATGCTCCACTCTGCTCATAGCAGCCCTATTTATAATAGCCAGAAGTTGGAAAGAACCTAGATGCCCCTCAATAGAGGAATGGATACAGAAATTATGGTACATTTACACAATGGAGTACTACTCAGCTATTAAAAAGAATGAATTTATGAAATTCCTAGCCAAATGGATGGACCTGGAGGGCATCATCTTGAGTGAGGTAACACAATCACAAAGGAACTCACACAATATGTATTCACTGATAAGTGGATATTAGCCCAAAACTTAGGATACCCAAGATACAATTTGCTAAACGCATGAAACTCAAGAAGAATGAAGACCAAAGTGTGGACAATATGCCCCTTCTTAGAATTGGGAACAAAACACCCATGGAAGGAGTTACAGAGACAAAGTTTCGAGCTCTGATGAAAGGATGGATCATCTAGAGACTGCCATATCCAGGGATCCATCCCATAATCAGGTTCCAAACGCTGACACCATTGCATACACTAGCAAGATTTTGCTGAAAGGACCCAAATATAGCTGTCTCTTGTGAGACTATGCCAGGGCCTAGTAAACACAGGTGTGGATGCTCACAGTCAGCTATTGGATGTATCACAGGGCTCCCAATGGAGAAGCTAGAGAAAGTACCCAAAGAGCTAAAGGGATCTGCAACCCTATTGCTGGAACAACATGATGAACTAACAAGTACCCCGGAGCTCTTGTCTCTAGCTGCATATGTATCGAAAGATGGCCTAGTCGGCCATCACTGGAAAGAGAGGCCCATTGGACTTGCAAACTTTATATGCCCCAATATAGGGGAATGCCAGGGCCAAAAGAATGGGAATGGGTGGGTAGGGAAGTGGGGGGTGGTATGGGGGACTTTTGGGATAGCATTGGAAATGTAATTGAGGAAAATATGTAATAAAAAATATTTTAAAAAAAGTATGGTTGGTGATATACAAACATACAAACACATAGAGATATCTACCACTATGAATGTAGCTATTAATATTACAACTGGCAAAGCACTCAACTGGATATGACTAGAATAGAAACATGACATCTCATGAAAATAAAGATAACCATGAATATAGACAATATCATTTTCACAAACTCGGGTATTCTTTTACATTACTGAAGAGGGCATTGAGAAGAGTGGTCTCTAATGTCTCATGAACCAAACTTTTGATTTCCTGATCAAACCATGAAAGTTTTATACACTAAGAAATATATTAGACTGCCATTTTAATATATTAAACAAAAATGGAAATTCAAGCATGCAATGATCACAAGAATACCATAGAATAATTTTATTTGACAAACTGGAGGGGACTACCCTATATGGGAGTATGCCAAGCAACTGATGGATGTACTGTACTGAAATAAAATAAAATGCTAAATATCATCTGATATCTAAGTCTCTCATTTACTTGAATTATCAGGAAGCCAGTTTCATTTTTATCTTTATTCCTCTGTATTACTACAGTCTAACTCAAACCTGTGCACATGTAGGTGAGTTATTTTAAGTCTACAAGATTGTAATTGTACTTTTGTAAAACTTCCTTTCTTTATATAAGTACACTTTAGAAAAAATCCATGAAATTATATGTACCTGCATCTATACATTATATATAGACATATCATAATTAGACAAAGTGGTTCATTAAGCAACAGTGCAAGTTTAAAAGGTCATTCACATGTTGAATTATACTTAAAAATAAAACTATGAATTGAAGTTTAGATAATTAGGAAAATAAAGCTGTCACATTGAAGCTTACTAACTCGTGAATGAAGACAGCACTTTATTGTAATTATGAGAACATTCATGGAGTGGGAACTCTTATCATGTGCCAGACGCCATTCTGTTGGCTATGTGCATAGCATGCTGTGATTCTCAAATAATAACCTAATAAATACTGTCATTATATATCCCCGTTGATATAAAAAATGAATTAAAGGAAATCTGTCATGGCTTGTCTATAGGACAGGCACTTTTTATGCTTATTATCTTACCACTGTGCCCTGGGCAAGGGGAAGTACCAAAACAAGAGAGAGAACTTGGTAACAAGTTCCTTTGCACCTGATGGGGGGAATGAATGTGATTTCCATCACATTAGTGACTCCAATACGTGTTGACCAGAAAGGAGGTCAATTTTTTCTTACTCTCTGATATACTTCCCTTCCCCCCACCCCATCTAGAGATTTCTCAATACAACTTGGCTTTCTTTGGTGGGAGGCATAAGGAAATCTTATTTATGGAGTTTAATGTAAAAACCTACATAATGGATATTTGAGTTTCTCTTCCTCCCTTGCAGAATTTTATCTTATTAAAAGCATGGATATTATTTTTAAAATGTGTTCAATGTAAATGATGAAAGAATAATTAATTAATATTGAAATAAATGTATTTTTAGATGACAGATAATAAAAATGCCAAAATATTCTGTAAGGTGGATGTAGCAATATGTGTATAATATTAAATGTATACCTCTTTTAGGACTTCAAGCAAGATGCTTAAGTAAGGAAAACTGTTCCAAGATTTTAGATAAGAGCAAAACCAGACTGCTTACAGTAGCATTTTTAAGAGACAAGATCTGGGAGATCAGGCAGACATTATAAAATATTCTGTTACACATCCACAGTTTTAATCAAAGTCAAGCTTCATTTTATTTTTATTTTTAATTTTAAGTAGTATAGCTAATTCAATCAGCATTTGTTTTTAAAGAAAGATTGAAAAAACGGGAATTGAGGGAGATTGAAACACAGAAGTCAATAGAAAAAAGGGGAGTGGAGGCCCAATGTGGACAATGATTGGCAAAAATTATGTTCCTCAAATTAAACCTAACAACAGGTTACTTAGCAATGAAATATGTGTGGTATGCAGTATTGGACATAAAGGATAACTGCCATTTTCTCCATGTGTCTCAGCATTATAAGGAAATTCTGAAATGCTAACAGACCGCAGAACTCATAGTGTAGCTGCTAATTGTCCTCATTGCCTGAGAGGGTCATGGTCTGAACTCAGGGAATATTCTTCTCTCACTCATCAATAGTCACAGGCACAATAGCTGAAAAATATATATATATGTATATATATAAAAAATAATCAAACTGTCAGAGTGGTATTCCTGAGTAAAGTTCGTCCTCTTCCTCTGATGTCTATGTTCTCTGAGAATTGTTTTGTTGTTTTGTTTTTTTATTTTCTGCTTCTACTCTCACTTTGCCTGTTTGTAGAAAACAGCTGACCATCTCTTGTAACTTAGAAGGGGAGTGCTCTATTGGAAGCATGGTAAAAATGCCATAAACCCCACAGATCTGTTCAGTCCTGAAAGGTAACAAGCGTTTTTTACTGCCAGAGCACTCCTAGACATTTGGAAATCTCCGTCTCTTCAAGGCTTCCTCTTATTGTTTAAGGCCACAAACAGGAACATCTCTTTACAACACTTTTGGTCAAAGAGCCATCTAAAGAATTAAACTAACCACTTTGTTTTCGTTTTGCAGTTCACCACATGTCCTTCCTATGGAAGCGCGTTTATCCCAGATAATGAGACTGGTGAGTCAGACTCCATGCAGTTCCAGAGAACAACAAACGTTGAATTAGTCACTACTTAGCTTCCATTAGCAGTCGCTGCCATTTTCTAGAGATGTCGTTGTCGATGTGCACCTTGCCTCTTAAGTGGGCTGAATGATTCATCTTAGCCCTTCAATTAGCCTGGTGAGAAAAAACTCCACCTGTAAGAAACTCTCTAGCACGAGGTCTGATCAGCTTCTGAATTCCTCTTGCGTGATCCCTGAAGCCTTTCAGCTGAGCAGGAACATAGAAAAACACTGCTGAGCGTTCTTTCCTCTTCTTGGCAACTTTACTGTTTCCTAAGACTGTAAATCTCACCTCTGTTGCCCCCGATTATGGGAGCATCCAACAGGCTTCTTAACACTCTTCTCTCTTCTTACACTCTTCTCCTTTCTTAGGCTCCGATAGACTCTGCTAATGCTCCTTGGTACCCTCGCCTTCACTTGCCACTGTTCCATTGCAGGTCTATCTTGCTTAGATTTTTGCTATAACTTTAGCGATTTTGTAACTGACTTCACTCATTTGTTCACATGTGCTACTTGTGAGCATCCTCATTCACAAGCCTTCAAATAAGGGAGATTTATATTCTTATGTTCCAGAATTTATCTCGGGATTCTTTACAAATGCAAAACTTGCTTGGTTAAGCTTGCGAATTTACTAGAAAGAGTGGAACTTCAGACGTAAGTCTCAAATCCTAGACTAAGTAAATTCACAAGGAAGTCCAGGGAAGATGTCTTCTTTCTTGCTTGTATTTGAATCAATGGTAAAAGAATTGTTTAAACAATGATAAATAAATAAGTAAATAAATAAATAAATAAATAAATTATAATTGGGAAGAAGTCATAATTATTTTAGAGTAGAATGTTGTATATGAACTTTAGGTAGATTCTCACACTCCAGGGCTCTTGCAGACCTGTAAGCTAGGCAACCTAAGGTCACCCTACTCCCCCACACTGTAATGTTTAAAATGGTGTGAATGCCTGGCTATGTCATTCAGGCTTTTGTTACATATCATGTCCTATTCTATATAGTCATTTATACCTGTATATATTTAATTTAAAAATAATGTATGTGATTCCTGTATAGGTATACAACCTTGACCCTTTTTACATAAAAACAAAATTATAACATTTTGGAACTTTGAGAGTCATGAGTGATGTATTTCATACTTGGGGCTGGGCACTGGGTAGTGTATTCGCAGTAAGTGTAACTGTATGTTCTGGGCATGACTGTCTGAGGCCTGACTCTTCCATTGAGCACAGCTGGTGAGAAGTTACTACTCTTTCACAGAAGTAAGGTCTGATTCAGCATGAAATTTATGACATTAAAAATATTCTCTGTACTAAATAGAGAAAAAGAACATTTATAGAATATTTCAGTTGCCACTCTAATTACCCATACTAGAAAACCTATCATTTTTCCTTTGCAATTCAGTGTTAATATACTGAGTCCCATGAGAGGAGTAGAAACCTTGTAGGAAGTGGATCTCTGAGATCTCTGGCTTTCAGTGAATATCATATAATACTTGTCAAAACTGCACTGCTTTGACAGTTTTGTGGCTTGTTTAAGAAAACTTTGAAACTGATTATTTTTAAAAATCCTTTTCCAAGTTTTGGGCTAATATCCACTTATCAGTGAGTACATAATGTGTGAGTTCCTTTGTGATTGTGTTACCTCACTCAAGATGATGCCCTCCAGGTCCATCCATTTGGCTATGAATTTCATAAATTCATTCTTTTTAATAGCTGAGTAGTACTCCATTGTGTGAATGTACCACATTTTCTATATCCATTCCTCTGTTGAGGGGCATCTGGGTTCTTTCCAGCTTCTGGCTATTATAAATAAGGCTGCTATGATCATAGTGGAGCATGTGTCCTTCTTACCGGTTGGGACATCTTCTGGATATATGCCCAGGAGAGGTATTGCTGGATCCTCCGGTAGTATTATGTCCAATTTTCTAAGTAACCACCAGACTGATTTCCAGAGTGGTTGTACAAGCTTGCAATCCCACCAACAATGGAGGAGTGTTCCTCTTTCTCCACATCCTCACCAGCATCTGCTATCACCTGAATTTTTGATCTTAGCCATTCTGACTGGTGTGAGGTAGAATCTCAGGGTTGTTTTGATTTGCATTTCCCTGATGATTAAGGATGTTGAACATTTTTTCAGGTGCTTCCCAGCCATTCAGTATTCCTCAGTTGAGAATTCTTTGTTCAGTTATGAGCCCCATTTTTTAATGGGGTTATTTGACTTTCTGGAGTCCACCTTCTTGAGTTCTTTATATATATTGGATATTAGTCCCCTATCTGATTTAGGATAGGTAAAGATCCTTTCCCAATCTGTTGGTGGTCTTTTTGTCTTATTGACGGTGTCTTTTGCCTTGCAGAAGCTTTGCAGTTTCATGAGGTCGCATTTGTCAATTCTTGATCTTACAGCACAAGCCATTACTGTTCTATTCAGGAATCTTTCCCCTGTGCCCATATCTTCAAGGCTTTTCCCCACTTTCTCCTCTATAAGTTTCAGTTTTCTAAACACATGAAACTCAAGAAGAATGAAGACTGAAGTGTGGACACTATGCCCCTCCTTAGAATTGGGAACAGATCACCCATGGAAGGAGTTACAGAGACAAAGTTTGGAGCTGAGAGGAAAGGATGGACCATCTAGAGACTGCCATATCCAGAGATCCATCCCATGATCAGCATCCAAACGCTGACACCATTGCATTCACTAGCAAGATTTTGCTGAAAGGACCCAGATATAGCTGTCTATTGTGAGACTATGCAGGGGCCTGGCAAACACAGAAGTGGATGCTCACAGTCAGCTAGTGAATGGATCACAGGGCCCCCAATGAAGGAGCTGGAGAAAGTACCCAAGGAGCTGAAGGGATCCGCAACCCTATGGGTGGAACAACATTATGAACTAACCAGTACCCCGGAGCTCTTGACTCTAGCTGCATATGTATCAAAAGATGGCCTAGTCGGCCATCACTGGAAAGAGAGGCCCATTGGACATGCAAACTTTATATGCCCCAGTACAGGGGAATGCCAGGGCCAAAAAAATGGGAATGGGTGGGTAGGCAAGTGTGGGGGAGGGTATGGGGGACTTTTGGGATAGCATTGGAAATGTAATTGAGGAAAAAATGTAATAAAAAATATATATATATAAAAAGAAGAATATCGCTACCTAAATGGAGAAACCCCTAGTCTAAATGGAAATAAACAAAAGCCAAACAGTTAAAAAAAATCCTTTTCCATTGCATGTATGTGAATGCACATGTGTGTGCATGTGTTGAAACTACAATAGAAACTTGAAAATGTGTTCTTACATGGAATATATGATTTATTTAACAGTGGGTCCCAGAAAGACAGTGTAATTCTCAGAAAATTAAGATATTCTCATACTATCTAAGCTTACGGGAAAATATCAGGTCATGAGTGTAGAAGCAAGGACATTTTTATTGCTAATGTCACAAGAACTTCACATCCATTACATTGTGTTTATCCCAGCAGCATGTTGCTTAGACATTTTAAACAGTTGCATATAAACAGGACTGAAAGGCCTGGATCCCTCGCCCTGTTGTTTTGTTCTTTTCATACTTCATCCCTTACAAATATCTGAAAATTCTTTGCAGAAAAATTCCCCTAAATACATTCTGTCTTCTTTAGTCCTCTTGATATTTTCTAGGGTGAGGCACCCTCACATTTCTTTGAACTATTATTGCAATTAGTTTCTAATTAATTTTGTTCACTAAGCTAGATCCATTGGTGGATCATGAATTAATTTGGGGTCATGAATGAGCAAGTTTGGAGAATTAAAGAATATAGTAGATTAGAATAGAAAAAGACAGTGTTCCCTTTCCATACTTTATGAAAATTTGGTATAATCATTTTAATTACTGTACGTGTGCCCTAATACAGTAATTGCAGTAGTGGGAGAGACAGCGGGAGTAGATAATGATGCACAATACATTATTTATAATTCACCATTTTAACATTATATTCAAAGTCCTGGTTCTGAAGAATCTCTGTCTTAGGAATTCTGCCTTAGCAGTGGTGTCCTGCTAGTGAGATACACATTTGATCATGCTGTTCTCCTAACTCAAATTGTCAGTGGC
The DNA here is from genome assembly GCF_978045245.1 of Mus caroli. Taxonomy (NCBI): domain Eukaryota; kingdom Metazoa; phylum Chordata; class Mammalia; order Rodentia; family Muridae; genus Mus; species Mus caroli. The sequence goes on from NW_028227256.1 coordinate 92,189,870, forward strand.
TGAATCCAAGACTCTAATGATGGATTTCATCACAGACTTCAGATTCCCCAGGGTTTTCTCTGCATGTCCACTTTCATATCTGATATTGTAATGGCATTACCTTGATCCATATATGATACAGTTTATATCCCTCTATGCATATCAATGCATATATTATCCATTACGTGAAAATTACATGTCCTGTGCACCTTTAAAATAAGCATTAATCCCTGTTTTATCATTTATGATGATTTATGAAAACCCAATTGCACTCATTTCTTGGCCTCCTCTCAATTATTTATTTATACATTAATTTATATATGAAAATGACCAATATAGCAGGTTGTATAGAAAAAAATTAATGAATTTGGAAAACAAAACAAAATGATGACCATCATCTGGTGTATTTTGTACATGGATGTATTCATCAAGCAACCCACAAGCACTTCTCTCGAATTTTTAGAAGCACTATTTATGTTCCAAGCCAGAGTTTGAAATGCCTATTTCTACCCAGATGTTAACATAGCTCTTACAAAATGAGTAACTTTTCCTAGATTCATCATTTAAGAAAAAGACATCTTTGACCTTGTATTGAGAATGGCCAATAAAGCAATGCTACCACATTGTTGGAACCCTAGCATTTCAGTGTGTAAGCCTGCAGTAGTTCTTCTCATTCTACGCATAACCTCTTCAAGTTTAAATCCTTTAAATCCCATGTAGGTGTATATGTCTGCATGTAGGTATATACAGATGAGTGCAGGGGACCACAGAGGCCAGGGAGCTCAGAATTATGGGAACTGTAGCTACAAATGGCTGTCAGCTGCCTACAGTGTGTGCTGTGATTTGAACTCAAGTCTTCTAGTAGAGAAGCTAAGGCTGTTCAGCACAACGCTATCTCTCTAGCCTGTGATTCAGGCTTCATGTTGTTTTCAATGTGCATTTCTGTGCTGTGCACAAAGAAGTGATGAGCTAACTTTAATTTTAAAGGTAGTGTTTAATGGTCTCAGAAGTGGTACTAATGTAGACCATGATGGTTTAAAAAGAACCTTGCATCTGGAATTATTTAAGTTAAAATAAATCTATGACCTGGCGCACCAATGTACCTATTATAGGTGACAAGTTGAGTCTATGTGTGTGCAGGACCATTCAAAGCCAATCAAGGAAACTAGACAGTGCTCAGAACTGGTAAAGGCTTCCCCTCAAAACAAAACAAAGCAAAACTAAGATGAAAAACCCTGTAAATCCCAATACATTCTTAAGAAGAGTTGACATCTAAGTATTACCAAGCACTGTCTAGGTATAATGATAAGTAGAAAATAAATTTCAGTTTATAAAATAATTCCAATTTTTAAGGTTTCCCTTTTATTAAATTGTAATAGTTAAATTTTGCTCCTTTTTGTCTAAATTTTGTCTATTTTGCTCCTTTTTGAAGAATCTATCTAATTCCATGGGAACTGAACTTTTAGAAAAATATCAAGCCTGGTCCCTTGGTTGCTTTGACTTTCTGCCTCGTCATGTGATTTCTTTCACACTTATTCACATCCCTGTGATGCCTTTAGCCATTGGACTCTCTATAGACATCATTTATAAACAACATTTTCAGAGGAGCTATGGGAAATTTTCTATTTATTCCAGGAAAGTCACCAGTGATAGACTAAATCAATTATCCCACTATCTATCATGGTGTACCAGGGAGCTTCGTGGAATTTCTTATGGGAACATCGATGAAAGGTGAAAGGAACATGGGGTACCTCAAAAGAGCAATATCACCAAAATTTTCAGTCCAGAAAATTTGATGAGTTTCATAATTGCATAGATGAAGTTTCCTTTAGTTAAAAATACAACCTCTAGATACTCCATCATTTCTAGAGACTGTAGAAAACTGGAGAAGTACACAAAGCTGTGGAAGGCAGGAAAGACAGAAGAAAATGAGGACTAGGGTCTCACAATCATCTATCCTGGTTAGTGTTTTTGTCAACTTGACAAAAGCTAGAGTTATGTGAGAGACAGAATCACAACTGAGAAAATGAAACTATAAGATTAGACTGTAGGCAAATCTATAGGACATTATTTTGTTTAATGGTTGATGTGCGAGTGTCAAGTCAACTGTGGATTATGCCATAGATGAATGAACAGGTGGTCCTGAGGTAACCTAGAAAGCAGGCTGATCAAGCAATGGATATAAAGCCACTTAACAGTGTTCCTTCATGGGTTCTGCTCCAGTTTCTGCCTCCAGGTTCGGGGTGTCATGGACTCTGCCTGGAGTTTCTGCCTTGACTTACATCAATGCTAGACACAGCTTGCAAGCTGAAATAAACTGAGTCTTTCTCAAGTTGCTTTTCGTCAGTATTTATCACACTAGCAGAAGAAACACCCCAGAGACCTATCAAACTTGCTGGAGCCACACCTCTTGGAATCCTCACCTTGAAAATCAATCAACCAACATATGACAACCATACAAACCCTATCCAAATATGGCAATTCCCAGCTAGGCAAAGGTTGAAGTCTCCTTGACTATCTCTCAAGATGTGAGTTAGCTGTCTGCACAATATCCTTAGTTCCTTGCTGAGGACAATAAAAGTTACAATTCACATTTTAATAAAATGTGTGTTTTTTAAAGTCAAAATTTCAAATTCTCATTTACTCAATTCAGAAGTCTGCTGTGCCAAACTTCACAGATCAACATACAATATTCAGATATGGTAAAAAATCTATTACATTAAAAACAATTGCCCAAGAGTTGGAAATCTTCTTAGCAGATAATTAAGGAGGTGAGAAACAGCTTCAATATAATGGGCACCAAATTAAGCATTCCAAATCGGAACAATTTTTCTGTAGTGCATATAAAAAATTGTATCTGAGGAATCTACGGAAGTTAAAAGGGATCAGGGGATGTATTTGCAAAGTTAAAATTATAACAGCTTTGTGATGTTAATAATTAATAATCAAAACTAAAAGTGATTAAAGAAAAAGTGTATATTCCTGCAAAATATTCCATTAACATGGCATGTACAAAGCACAGCTAGCAAGAGACACTGTTGATTGGTAAAATTAATATTATAAAACGGAAGCACGTTCATGAGGAAATATGAGAAATTTGTGGAAGTGCTGCCCTCTTTTCCATTTCCTACCAGAATCACCATCGTATACAGAAGTCTTTTTATAATGGATTCCTTTGTCTTGTTTTGAATAATGTTCTATTCTATTTCAATTACTGCTGCCATGGTATTGTTATTGTGTTATTCCTCTTTACGTATATGACTCTCCATATAAAATTGAAACTCCAAATAACATGCATCTTTAGACTTATAACACTTGTAAAGCCATCTAAAGCTGGATAGTCGCGGATGTTTTTGTAACAATTCATTGAGTGAATAAAACACTAGCAGCATAAATGGAACAAATTCATGGAATAATTGCTTATATTTTTAAACCTGAATCACTATCATAATATGATTGCATTTGTGAATCTTTGTACAAAATTTAACTTCTATCTTTTATGAGATTATATGTTTTTGACTCCTGACTTTATTGTTTGTCTGATCATTTGTGTAAGTCACTAAACATAAAGGAATCAGTTGCGACCTTGTACCAGATGGTACATGTGTGAATTAATGAGATCTTAAAACCACATATTTGATGAAGAATTAGTAATAATGTTTTATTAATGCAAAAACATGCCCCATTGATTTGCAAATCTTGGAGACTAGGGTTTAAACTACCCACTGAATCAAAAACATTGAACTCCAAACTTACCTCCAAACTTAAAATTGGAAATGGTTTTCTGTACTTAAATAATATATTCTACCTTACAAAAACAAATAAAAACAATCAATACAGTATCTACAACAGTGCTATAATCCAAGCATTAATACATAAAACTATAGTTCATGAAATCTCAAAAATTCAATACTTAATTAAAAAGCAGTTCTTTGGGCTGGATAGATGGCTCAGCAGTTAAGAACTTTGCTACTCTTGGCAGATGCCCAAAATCAGTTCCCAGCATTGATGCTATACGGCTCACAAGCAATTGTAATTCCAATCTCAGGAGGACCCAGTGCCTCTGATGTCTGTGGGCACCCCTCACACATGTGTACACCTCCCCCACTCTCACATAAGACATATTTAAATTGAAAATAAGTCTTAGCAGAACAACAGTGCTCAGTCTCTTTTTGTAGAAACTCTAAATCCAGTCTTTCTTACTCTTTATTAGGTGCAATGTTTCTATGTACAATGTTCATAGTTTTAAATGAACTTTTCAATTAAAGCTAGTATTTTACATTTTTAAAAATTTGGATTCATATTCACTGCACAGAGGATATCTATTTATTTTATATGCACACACACAGAGACATGAGACCATAAAAATTGAAAACATTCTAATTAATAATAAGGAATTATTTCAAAAAATATTATCCTTGTAAGTCCTTTCCAAATAATTACTTAACAGTAATTATTTGACATCATACTGGCTATTAATTCATATTTTTACGTTTCTAGTAATAGATGAGTCAATTGGTATTTCACAACTGCATTTTATAATTCCAGGAATTTTAATTGTTGCCAGTAAAGTAGCAGATACAGTAACTAGGTTATACCCCCAAGAAAAGTGCCAAGGTCTTTTCCCTAAAGCCACCCTGAGTGATGATGCTGTACAACTACTTCTCTTTCTTTGTGTAGTTCTTGTTGTTGCTGGTTTTTCTTTATACTTTTCATATAATCTATGAACTCCCTAGAACTTGATCACATCTCATTTACATCACACCTCCATGAATCCTTGAACGTTGGGATTGTTTTTCTTCATCTAACCAGATGTGATCAAATCCTGACTTTACATCTTAGGCAGCTGTCAGGCATTCATCAGAAGGAAAGCAACATTTCTGAGCCAACAGAAACAAGAACCAGATTAGGGACCATAACGATGTGTGTTATTTCCACAACTTTGCTCATGGGGAAAGATGTTTGTCTATAAACTGTGGTAACAAGAAGGAAAAATTTCTAAACAGTGTAAGCCCACAGGCCTTGTTGCGAAGACATCCATGAATCATAGGAAATCACAGGGTTTAAGAGTCAGAAATGAGTTTAGGAGGCCATTGAGTTCAACTTCCTCATTAGGTGAGTCAAGAAAACGAATCCCAATGTTCATTGTCTCCTTTGTTAAGAGTTACACTTCATTTAGAGCAGCAGTAGAATCCAGAGATCTTTGTTCTCAAATGACAATCCTTTAAACTGTTATTTCCTGTTAGTGGTTATCCTGTATAGCACAATGGGACAGTTAACTATAAATATTGGCATCTTCTGTGTGTATGAGTTACATTTAGGATGATCACAATATAAATGTACTGTGTATTAATCAGAAGTAATCCAAAGGATACGATCTATTTATTGAATAACTATGCTGAACACTTTATGCTATATTTGTCCTAGAAACCTTCATTATACTCCTAAATGCAGACAGAATTATTAAGTATAAATTATTTTCTTTATACTATTTGTTTTTGTTTGAATTCTCATTAAACCAGAGAGGTAATACATAAATGCATGATTTAAATTGTTGTATAATTTTGATTAAGACATTTAGGCATTTAACTTAAAGCTCGTGAGTGTCCTGGTTACTCGTCTTCAAGATATTTAAATGTATTTTTTGTTCATAGAAAGAACTTAACAGAAAGACAGTCTCGTGGTTAGACCATATACCACAACCTATTCAACCATATACATTTCAACTTGATGGTTTTAACTTTGGGTTTCATTTATTAAAAGTAAAGTTTTATAGTCCTAGTCCACACTTTGAGTAATTATTGCTGCCCTTTGAAAGTATCAGATTTAAAGTGGCATTCTTCCTTCTGTCCACCATGGTGTCACCAAAAGTTAGGACATAATTTAGAGATGTCCTTAGTTTCACAGTAGACACACAATTAATGTTTCTCAATGGAGAACATTCCTGACTTATCTTTACCATTCAAAGTTCTAAATGGGTTTTGTTGTTGTTGTTGTTGTTGTTTTAAATGTTTTTAGTCTGTGTAGAAAATACTGGTGGGATTTGACTAGAAAGAAGGCTGTGTTGTTTTTTGTTCCACATACTGACTACCTCCAAAGAAGCCCTAAAGTTATGGGTCTATGAGGAAGTATACAAGGTTGACCTCTGTGTGAAGCACCTTTAGACTCAGATAGTACAAATTCAAATTCTCCATGATCAACCTTATATTTAATATATGTCATGAAATGTCTAATCTTTCCTTAGAGTTTCATACTCATCTTGCTGATTATATTTTTCTTATTGTCTCCTCCTCACATCTGTAGCCTCTTTTCTTATCTCATCTTGGTACCCATTGTTTTCAGCGTCACCTTTTGAACAACCTAGACATAAAAAGCCTAAATGCTCTAAACCCTGCAAGCCATTTGATATCTTCATGATATTATAAGTGATGCATCATAGTCAAATGCTGTGCTCTGCTAATTTATTAGAAATACCTTCAGGCAATTTCTAAAAGGTGGTATGTAAAATGTGTCTATGCTCAGACAAGGATCCAAACCTAAAAACATCTCATTGAATATATGCAAATATTCTTAAATTTGAGAAAAACCATATCAAATTGCATATCATATACAATTATTATTGTATGATAATTCCTTTTCAGCCTGAATCAATTGTATTCCCTCTGAGTTAATTGAGTTACTGGTTGAAACATCTTCATGAGCCTCCCAGTTTCTCCTACAGTTGTTTAGATGAATATTTTCCCAGAACATGTGTAAAGGTATGGTCAATCTTCCTTGGTCCTTTCGCTCTGTATTACAAGTCCCACCGCCCTAGTCATTCTTAAGAGTTCTCATTAATCAACATACGCCTGCAGTGACACACTAAAACCACTCTCCTTGTCCATGAATATTGACAATGCTATATCCTTCTCCTTTTTGTCCCTTCTTTATATGCCAGCTGCTCTTCACCATTCAACTCAGACACAGCCCGCTTAAATGAACCTTTCCCAATTGCATGACCCTTTCCCTCCTCCACTTTACCAGTGTTGCAGTTCTGTTGAGTATTGACTTATACAGCAACTTGCATATGATTACTTCATGACCTTATGCCCTTGCCCCAGATTCTGTTCTCTCTGAATGTAGACATTAGTTTTCCTTAAATAAATCTACTTCAGCCTAACTTTGATGACTGATGCATAAAAAATTAGTTAAAAATCCAAAGCTATTATGTACTAAAATTTTTTGTTTGGCTTTGGATCAAAGTTTTTAAATATAGCATCCATGCAGAGAGGTATAATAGGTGAATCTTCTAGTTTTAAATAAAAACTGAAACCATATTTTTAAATCTATGGAGGAGCTAGTAAACTGGACATTTGGTAGCACTTTGTGTCAGAAAAGAAATTTCGTGCCACAATGAATCAATTTTCTTTCTCCTTCTCTGCTCTGACCTAAAATGCAAACTTGCTTCCTCTAGTCACTCTTATTGAAGGGCTTTTAAATACGGCTTCTACAGTGTTTTCTTTCCATTTATAGATGCTTATGTCTAGCATTCTGAATCTATTCCTCTTCATCTATAGCAATTACAAATATAATAAAATTAATTAAATTAAAACTCCAAAGAACTATAAGGATCTTTCTTGGGATATTTCAAAATGTCATGGAAATAATTAATATCATATAATTTTTCTTCAGCATCTACTTCCAAAATTGCCACTTCTTCTTGCATGTAATCTTCATTATGAACCTAAAAGAAAAGTAACCCCCAATCACGTGATACCTTATGACCCTTGAAAACACTTATTATTTTATTATTCTTTGTTCTTCTACCTCATATTTTTGCACTCCATGTGGAATGACTAATATCCAGTGATTTCTTAATTTCTTTTTGTGCACTCTAACAATGCTTTTGTGCTTAAACAAAACAGGATTCATAAAACTAAAAGTGTCAAATGTGAATAATTTTAAGGTTCTTAGAAGATATTATCAACTTGATTTTGGAAAAAGTTCTACCTATCTATATATCTGAATGTGTTTTCCTGAGATATCAGTTAATCTTTTACTACATATTATTTTCTTCAAAACACTACTACATATACATATGTAATCTTTATTTTTTTAAATTATTAAACATGTTTTAAATAGTTTTAGTATTTTCCATTTTCATTATGTAATTATCTGATCAAAGGTGACTTTTGTCCAATATCTATCTGAAATTATTATTAGAGCAATGGATTAATTAATCGTAAATCTTGTTACTGTGAGTTCCGTTTTCAATAACAGTATGCTCTCAGATGCCTTCTATGCTTAGAAAATGACTGGGGCACTTAGTTTTACTTACCAGAAGGCCATCCAATTTATAGTCAACATCAGCTCACAGTAAAGACACTTACGCCATTTACTTTTCCCATTTTACTCCCCCAGCAGAAAACTACTGGAACCTTTGTCTTCCATGCTATACACTATAATGTATAGGTAATAAAAATGTTAATTTACTTCTTAATATAAATGTGAAAACAATAAAAAATAGAGTTGATGCCAAATAAAGATTTATCTTTAAATGTGTTATTATTTTTGAAGTCAGAGATCAAGTTAAACATGATACTTAGGCAAATTCAATCTTAAGAACTTACTAAATTAACAAGTGCCCTATGGAAGCAAAGTAGACCTAATTCCCCTCTCTCTCAACAAACCTATTATCCACTAGGAATACTTGGAAACAAGTAAAGAAACTGAAAGCATGAGGTGGGCTATTCAAAGAAAGCATCAACTCACTATTTGTACAGCTTTGCAGGTGTACAATGCATCACCAAGTGGGCTGTTTGTCTAAAACAGTTTAAAAGTTCTAGCCGGATCAATATAGACAGGGAAGTATCTTAAGGAAGAATGAAAATTTCAATAAATTCTAGCCAAATAATTTTTCTGAACATTTAAGGGAAATAATGTCACTATTGCACAAGAATACAACAATAAAGGTCCAGAGGTATTTGTGGAGTTCCCACGAGGGATAATATTATAGAGAGGACAACAACTCGGCAGCAGGGTCCCAGAGAGGAGTATACAACATTATCAAATGATTTTTGTTATTGTTGTTCAAGAAAACAAATTAGAATTTAGTTTTCCTAGGATTACTACCAGAATCAAGATATCTAAGAGTAACCATATTGAGTCTGTTAAAAACAAAAGAAATATACTAAGTGAAAGATAGTAATACAAGAAGTAACCAAATATCTATAGACTGACCCTTTTCAAAAGTGTAGAGAAGTTCATTGTTTTTTATTAAGATTGTCACTATCTCAGTCTCTAGCCTGTGTGCCATGCTGTGTATTTAAATCTCTTATGCCCACATCTTTCGATTATCAACTACACAACAGTATCTTTGGGGTAAATTTGATTTACTTTCATTTTCTATGGGAAAATACAGTTACATTTGGTGATTTTACTTCTGCCATAATTACTTATTTTCTTTTTCCTAGGTATTTCAAACAACATCAAAGAATAAGTAGTGTGGATACTTGAAGAGCCTACTTCTTCAGCCACAGGAGCAGACACAATAGAAGTGTACTCGTTTGAATGAATTCTTCTCATTCATAATATGCAGGATACAGCATGGCATACCCATTGGTAACTGTCTTTATTCACAAGTGATAATGATTTTTTTCTTCGCATCTATTATTCTTACTTTCTTTTCTTTTTTTCTTATTCAGAATAATACATTTTAACTGATAAGTGATCCTTGGCAAAACCAGCTGGTATTTCATGGTAAACAATTGCTAATACCCTCTTTATTGTCTCATTTAATAAATTACTACTTTCCTTCCCTGAGTATTGAGATCAGGTTCCAAATATGTTCTTTCAGATATTCTGTAGAGTATAACAAATGGCTTCCCTACAAATCTCTAGTACAATAAAGACCAAAGGAATGAACTGCTATTAAATTAATGGCCCCCTTTAGAAAGCAGAATGCTTTCTAAAATGAGCACTTTTAAAATTGTTTCTTGAAAAGTTGGATAATTTTTTTTCTCTTGGGAAAATCAGAAAAATCTGAACAATATTTTCTCAATATACCCAGAATTGGAGTGCACTGACTTCTATTTTTGAAATTATTAAAAATGTACAAAATAGGAGAGAAAGGTTACTAAGGTGCTTCTTTCATTTCCTTTATGAACATGTCTTATTTTATAAATAATGCAAAAAGCTTGTATAGTTTGTTATTATTAAATTCCTACTAAACACTAAGCAAGCATAGCTTGACAAAGAGCAGAAATGCTTCTAAACCTATAGAGCTAAGGGGCCTTGACGAACTTAAAGACCCAAAGAGCAGTCAATGATTTGTATGTTGAAAGGTTGCTTAAAAGCTTTTTCCAATGTTAATCTTCTATATAGTTGACTTGTACCTCTCAATAGATTTGGCCCAGTTTTATTATCATCTTTTAAAATTCTGTGATCTTAGGGGAATAATATAACAGAGATGAGAGCAACTTAGCAAAATAAATCAGCTATGAAAAGACTTCAAATATTCACATACACATTAGCCTTTTTCCTGCAGACTAGCTCTAGGCTACAGAACACTAAATTTATGTAGATTCAACTTTATAAAAATTGTTTCATAACTCACATTTTACAAATTTCTACTGAGAAAATATAATATTGTAAGTCTGAAAATGTTTTCATGAGAAGGATGAGTCAGTCAACAGAGTTCTTCATTTTTTTTGTGCAAAAGCAAGTTGAAATAAAGACAAGAGATAGCAGTTCTATGATCTTTTACCCTAGAAAGATAGAATCTATGTATTCTAGTTGTGAATACAACCAATAAAGGCATAGATTTGATTGACATGCTGTTTTTATTAGTTAATGGATTTTATAGAGGGTATTAGCAGCCCAAATGTTATAACTTCATTTAATTTTAGGCCATAGAGATAGATATGCATATGGATATGGATATATAGATGTAAATGTAGATATAGATGTGTATTTATATGCATACATATGTGTATTGTATTCAATATAAAAATATATATTATATTACATATTGCATTTAATATAATATATGTACATATATTATATATATAATTTTATATACATATACATATACATATTATATATGTATATATATATATATATATATATATATATATATAATTCCTCTTATCTTTGGTTGTCTCTCGGAGGTTGTAGAACCATATTGCTAAATACTCCCCATATTTAGAACAAAATATTCAATAGATTTGGTTGCATACACCATGAAAACCTCCTTGAAGTCTAGCTTTTATAGTACCAGAATTAACTATGCAAGCTGCCAAAAAAGGGATGTAATGAATAGTCCTACCTGTATGAACCACAATAATGACCAGGGTGGCAATATATCCCAAAAGGTACAGTAGTGCTATCCATATGTTGATGGGAACCAACAATTGTCTAATTGGACTTATGGCCTAACAACAGTAGGAAAATCAAACCTCATACTAGAACCTAGAAAACCGCCTAGAGCTAGCGAGGTAATGGATCCCATTCACACTTACAAACACCACCTTGCTAAAGCAGCAGAATTCCTTAGTGCACTCTAAAGCATCTCTTTCTACCCACAGAAAAGTGTAGCTCTTATCCCTCATCAGAGAAGAACATGACAGAAAACCACCAGTTGGAGTTTTCTATATCACAGGTACAAATCTCTGATATAACAGAAACCAACAACTTTTGCATCTAAGGCTTAATAAACCGAAGGAAGAGGGAACAGAAAGAATATTAGAGTCAGAGGAACAAAGAGACAGTCATGATTTTGTCTCCTAGAAATCGAAGGGATGCTACACTGTGACACTCCAACAATGTGACTAACTCTGTAAGACCTGAACACAGACATACATCAGCATGGAAAGTAGAAATCTCACTGGGTCTCTCCCATAAAAAAAAGATTGCACACAACTTAAGACTGCTGAGCAAATTAGGCTCACAAGGATGAGCCTCCTTATTGGTTTTCCAGTACAAAGTGGTCAGCCCTAAAAACATATGCATGCAAGCAACAAAACCAGACTCACAAGGTTATGCATATATTTGTAACAACAGTAAAAAGAGGCCATAGATTTGAGAGGGACTGGGGAGGCATGGAAAGAGATGGCAGGAGAGAACATTACTGGGCTTTATGGGAGGAAAGAGAAGATGGAGGAGATGTAATTACATTTTTATTTCAAAATATTAAAGCTGAGTGTGGTAGCACATGCTTTTAATCCCAGTACTTGGGAAGTAAAGGTAGGCAGATTTATGAGTTCAAGACCAACCAGGTTTACAAAATGAGTCCAGGTTAGCCAGCACTACACAGAGAAACCATGTCTTGGAAAACAACTAAACAACTAAAACAGCAACAACAAAAGAAACTTCAAATGAATGAATGACTAGAATAAAATGGAAATTCAACAAAAACAGAAAATTTTTGCATATATGTATGTTTGCATATTTAAATTCATTTTAAAGTCAAAGGCAAACATACAGAGACAGATTTCAGTAGTGATAGTGTTTCAGATGCTGCAAGTAAGGGGTAGTCTACTGCCAGAATAAAGGAGTAAGCATGCGACTAGAGACCAGCTAAGGACTAAGTCCTAACTATGAGAGAATCTTTCAACTCGAAGATATCATTTATCGAAACTGCTGATGTGCTAACAGTCCAACACTAAGGACAGTGAACGACAAGGCTACTTTATGATAACTGTAATTGTTCCCATGGACCTCTCCATGAAAAAGAATGTGAAGCTTAAAAAACAATTTATGTGTTTTTATTTACCATAATAATAATATAAAAGTCAGTAGAAATGAATAACAAAGCCAGGAAAGAAAGTGACAACCATGAGTTGATATAAAAGTGATCAATACTGGTGACAGGCATTTGTCACATAGAAAGAAGTCTTCTTATCAGCATCCAAAATAGGCTATGTCCACTTAGTTACCGTGACATGCATATGTTTAGACTCCCTCAACAAGTGACGCCTGTTTGGAGCAACTATCTTTGGGATTAATCACACTTTGAAATCTCCTTCTTCATGTCACCCACTTATCCTTGTCCTGAGTTATGTTAGCTGCCCTAAGATCCTATGCGTGTGGGAATGTTTGAATATTCTTCACAACTGTATTTCATCAAAACATCACTGCTTAAAGCTCACTGTGGTCACGGTATATCTATTCATTTATTCATCATTTTTCCTAAGGATCTAAGACATAACAAAAACCATACAGGCACTAGAAATGGACATTAAAAATTGCTTAATGTCTTTGGCTATCATCTGTTGCTTACTTCTTTAAGTTAATAAAAGATTAACCAAACACATTATATGTCAGATACCAAATGAGTATGGTCAGTTATGTGAGAAAACTAAACTTGTAAACATATAATTTCAGTAGAACAAATAATGAGTAATAAAGCCAATCTATTGATTCAGGACAGTAAATACAAACACACAAACTTAGCTTTTTTTTTGAAGCTGCAAAGTAATTAATAATAAGTAGTAAAATGTATTTATGTCTGTGACAGCACCACAGAGTAATCTTCAGTCAACAAATTAAGTTACACAAAACTAAATGATGGCCAGGGAAGTTGCCTTAGGAAAATGGGTTGGGGTTAGGAGAGGGAGAGAGAAAGAGGGAAAGGGGCCTAAGCACAGATGCAGAGATGGAGGAAGGGAGGAGAAAAGAAGAGTAAAGAGGGGGAGGGAAAGAGAGGGAGAGGGAGAGGGGTGGGGGAGGCCACATCTGGATTATGTAGGGAGTAGCCTCTGGGGGAAGGGTAGCCTGGAAAGATCAGGGTTGGGGGCAGAGTATGCCAGGTGGATGTTGGGAGAATCTGGAGGCCAGGTCTGCTTTGATATGTAAAATATGCATCTCATTCCCTTGTCCAAAGTCTAAAACCAAGCATTAAAGATTAAAAGAAGTATAAGAAACTATTGATTGTCTCCGTAAGTACTAATATAATTAACTTATTCTTGCCCATATCTTTAAAATCTCTTGTGAAGTGTGGCAAGATATTCGACTTTTCTTCCAAAGATACAGTAATTAAATTTCTAATCCAAAATATAGGGTCGTTTAAATACATCACCATAACAGACATTCCACATAAATGGTGACGTTCTCAATCATTCTTAATGTTAATGTGAATTTTGAGCATTTCTTACAGTATTCTAGGTAAAATGATGCTGAAGTGCATGCAGTCTCAAAGAACAGCAGGATGCTCACCTTATTACAAAGTTGTGGCTGTCAATCTCCTTTCCACATCCACTGTCTAGTAGAATGCCGGAATTTCCAACAACTGCACAGGTCTTAAACCTGCGGTTTTTCATTGGTGAAACTTCAGGCAAGAGGCTATGCAGATTGTGAGAAATATTTAGTGTCCGGCGTCTGTCCAGCACGTAGTGTATGACATCACCAGGCTTAAAACTGCTCTTGACCACAGATACGTCACGTTCCGCATCTAAGAAACGGAGAATGTTCTTCCTGTATTTGAAATGCAAGCGAAGCTTTAGATTAAGGGCTGAGTATCTAAGAACCAACATCCTCATTTCTACCACAGTATATGCTATCTAAACTGGCAACTACTGCTCTTAAACTGTCAGATAAATAAATCAAGTAAATGCTATAGAAGATATGTTTTTGTTAAATCCTATGTGAGCCTAGAATAATTTCATAAATAGATATAGTATATACATCTATTGCTAAAGTGAGGAAATCACTCCATTTGTGAAAATATACTTAAGAAAGATTTCACTAGGTAAAATACTATTCATAAGGATGGCATTTGTACAAGTAGATCCTTGCCTAGTGGTCTCAATTTTCTAGTCATTGCTTTTATTTAATATGGTACAATGAGGTGAATAGTACTAAATTGAAATTATTTTGAATTAGACCATTGACAGAAATTAAATTATTATGAATCCTCCCAAAATACATTTATACAAATGGTGCATTAAATATGTCTGTAATTTTTCATTCATTCATCCAAGATGTAAGGTGGATTCAGTACAAGACATCCTGGTTAGACAGAGCATCAGTTGTATGTATGAAAGATATTTAATGATTCTTCATGTTTTTTGTTACCTTCTTCTTTGTCTTTAAACATTCACTTGTGTTGTGGTTGTTGTTGTTTGGGTGGTTTGTTTGTGTTTGTCTGTGGGCCCTTGATAATCAGTTATGACCTTACCACATTTTTAAAGAAGTCTAGTCATTCGTGTTTTGGGGTTGATCTTTTTAAACTGGATGTAAATGCTCTTTTGTGTGAACAGAATGTATGAGAGGAACAGAATTCCAACTCATCTCATCACTGCATTTTACACTCATCATTTATTAAAATTTAACTCTTCCTATATCTATTGTACAAATTAATAATAAGATATAAGGTGCTGAGCAAATATAAATATGTGCATATCGTAAATAGATGACAGACTATGAGAAAGTCGTCATAACTGGCTGGAGGTCAGGGGAAATGTGGCATAAGAGAAAATGATAATGTGGTTTGTCTTTTAAACTTTGAAAGCTTAATATTGTACCTAATAAATTGACTGGTCATGGAAACCTGGTTTAAAAGTATTTAACTGTTTATGTTTTTTAAGCTGTTAAAAGAGGAGAATCAGACATGAAGTAGCCAGGTGGCAGGCCGTGAGGAAAGAAACCTGTGTCTTCACAGGCTCTGTGATCCAAACTGTGAGGCTATGCAATTTGTAGCCATCATCTTTCCCTGCACCCTGCTTGGTAAGAAATGTGAATATAAATTATAGCTGTCCAAACAAAGGTGATAAATTACCTTTCCATGTACAAAGAGAGATTTAACTGATTCCCACGAGCTATCTGTGATTGAATTATGGGATGGAGATCTGATTTAGCATGGTTTTAAAATACTAAAAAGGAGCCTGTGTTCAGGAGAAATCTTTGGAAGGATCCATTCATGCTTGTAATAATACACGAGGATCAAGTAGACTTTGAGGAAATAATATTGACAAAATCTCAGGATATGGCCTACAAGAGTCCAAAATGATTTAATTCCAAAGCTACCAAACACAAAGCAGCAAGAAGCAATCCGAAAAATTCTGTAGTAGAGGTTGGAAAGACAGATGTTATTTACCAATGTGCTCTTAAGTCAAGCTTCCAGCTTCACAGGGACAAAAATCAGTTCCTGAGAGTAATATGTAAGATAAAAGAGACATATTTTCCTTTTGTGCTACTATGGTGTATGCTATATGACACTGAGTAAGTTTCATTACTAAGAACAAAACATTACAAGAATCTAGTTATTCTCCACAAACGGTAACATCTACTATCAAAGGGGCACCATAGTCTTCCATACTCATTTATTAACTCCCGCTTAATTACCTGGGGGGGAAATGAGAAGAGCTTGACACCTATATTTTAGCACTTTTTGTTTGCTGTGAAGATGACAAGGTTGTCTTGTAGATAAAGACTGCACGGATGTGGTTAAATCATCGAAGAGGGTGATGTGACCGTTTCCCTTTGAACAAAACTGAAATGGGCTGTCACAGATGCATTTAAAGATTGTGCTCAAAAGCAGTAGCATGTTTGGCAGCTTGAAATGAATAGATTGGAGCTGTAGGTATTAAAGAAGATTCTGTAGCTTAGAAATCCAAAAGCAAAACTCCTTTCAGGACATCAAAACGTTACACTTGCTGGTATGTGAACTGACAAGAGGGACTTTCCTACAGAAATGTCTTTTCTTGGTAATAGAAACTTAGAAGCCAAATCATTTCAAAATGTGCTGCACATGTAAGCAGAACACCAGTGCTTTATACAACCTTAGGGGGAAAGTCTAAGCAGTGCTCGAAAGTTAAACAAAATGTTAAAGTAAGTAGGCTTACTAACTTTCAGGAGAAAACAGTAGTCAATGAGATAAAGTTATTAAGCACATATGCCAATGTTATAAATTTTTCTAATTCTGAATGATAGGTTTAGCAGTAATTTATTTTTACAAAGCATCAGTCAAAAAAATAACAAAGTACCTTTAAAAGCAATGAAAATCCAACTGTTCTAGACTAATGAAAATTAAAACTTAAAAAAAGGTTTTAAATAAAATTTAAAACATATTTAATGTAGAATGTGCAATTTTAACCTGGAAAACTTTTTAAAAGGGACTTTGAAGTATTTTAAATGATTTTTTGAATGTTTTACTCCTTATGTTTAAAAAAAACATTTAATTCCCAATTTGGGGCTGAAATTTATGCATAAAAAGTTATTGAAGATAAAATTGTTGATAAAAGTGTGTAAGATGCTGGTAATTACTATGAATGAACAATATTGTGACTTAGAAGCACAGCTATTCTTCTCACTTTAGGAGGCTAAAATCATTTTATTAGCTTATATATGCAATGGAATATAAGAAATTCTGTAAATTCCCTAAAGACAGTCATCGCTTAAACGATGAAAGCCTGGAGGGAGAAAAATATTACATAAATGTAATTATGTAAATACCACAGGAAACCAGAAACACTCTTCTTAGAGTAAACTGAAAAACTTTTAGGTTTCATCAGAAAGACATGAATGGTTACCTTTAGGACATAATATGAATTTAATTTTGTTTAACACCAGAGTCAACAAACTTGCTTTAGAAACAAAGGGAAACCCAAGCTCACAGATTTGGAGTTCAATAAAAGTGTATTTAGTGTTCAAGCTGTAACTTTGCAAGTTTTATCAATAGGTGGCCAAGCCAGTAACAGATATTTAAAGTCAGGGATTGTGTTTTATATTTAAAAAATAAATAAATAAAGGACAAGCGATTTCTTAGATCTTCAGCTGTCATTTGCTTACTCTGATTTAACTTCCTGCCTTCTTAGTTAAGCCAACATCAACTTTACAACTTGTTTTAAAATGAATGGTAACTGAAAAAAATTTAAAACGTTTCGTTTTCAGTGAGACTGAAATATTAGTCACAAAAGTATATTTTTTTCTAAAAAGCAAAGTTGGTTTCAACCAAAAGGTTTGTGGACTGTTAAACTGCCAGGAAAGATTCTATACAGAAATTGCTCAACCGAATCTTCAACCAGAACTTCCCTTTCAATACCAACCACAGCTACAACAGCAGCTGCAGAGGCCTAGAGGCTTAATTTACTACTCATTGTTTTTATTTGTGAAATGTTAAATATAGCTAACCCACCACCACATGCCACTCTTCCGTATATTTTGTACCAACAATCTGTGTTGTAGCAACTGCAATTTCACTGAAAGTGCATTTGTCTCACCAGAGGCATTGAGTTAACACATATCGCAGGAACACATGAAAAGTTGAATGTCAAACTAGGTTTTATATATACAGACATACATATTGTAATGCAAGTAGTTTCAATTTATTAGAATAGAGGAGAGAATCAGTGTGTCTAAATTTGATGGTGAAAAATAACATATTGATTGACAATAACACAGCTCACTGAAAGAAAAGGAAAGAACTTTGCCATTTCTGTGTGCTTTATTGTGCCTACGAAATGAAAGAAAAATCCTTACATGACTTTTCCTAAATGAAGTCTTTTTATAACTTAATAAGTTGGGGCTTAGAAAAATGTTAGGGGAAAGATATTGTAATCTGAAAAAGAAAAATCCTAAACAATCCTATCACATGAAAACTAAAATTATTCCCAAACATGTGAAGAACACTGTTTTGTTTTGGTTTTTAACTTCACTATTTCAAACTTGGCTATGAATTGGATGATCAAAATTTATTTTTATTTTTAAAGCAAAAACATACCATGTACTTCATAAAGAAGCACTCTATATTTAGTAATAAAATATGATTTTTCACAACTTGCTCTATTAAAGGATGGGCACCTTAAAATAAAGCACTGAAGGGGACTGTGTGCTCCTGCTAACTAAGCCTCTTCAGCTATAAGCGACACTATTGTCATTTGCTGAGCACAGTAGGTAGACGATGGTGTAAGACTGCATGTGCCATGTTCCATGAAAGAAATCTATAAATGGAACAGCATGGGTTTTTTTTACACGAAACACATATAAACCTGCACTCATGTTTAATTCATAGTCTTATACGATTAAGAAATATTGCACGGAGAATCAAAATATTTCACTAATTATTGGCTAGACTGCTTGGAGGAGGAAAGCTGAGATCATATGTCTCTACACCCTTATTTGGCATTGTATTTTTTAGGGTTTTGTTAATATATGAAAACTGTGAAAATAAAGAACCAAAATACAGAAAATAGGTTGAGACAGATGGTAGACAGAAACTGACAACATTCACAGATTTAGTCACAAGTAATGAAACTTAAATGTGTCATCTCTTAAGAACATAATATCAACAAAATCTTCACAGTACAATGAAGCCATTAAGAACAAGGTAATAATATTGATTGAGACTATGACTATAAAGTGCTTTAACTCCTTAAACTTTGTGGATACTTCAAAATACAGTGAATTCAAACCATCTGAGACAATTCACCACCATACAATTGTTTCTAACTTACCACTGACGTGTTTATCAGTGTTGCAGACCAACCAGCAGAAGGACTAAAGAGTACAAACAAAATTCACAACCAATCATAGAACAAAACGACCTACACATTACATGCATTACACATGTTAATGCAAATTAACAAATCATTTACTAGAAATATCGTCAGAATATTATAAATATAATGGTAACTTAAAAATAAACAAGACTATAAGGCAGGATTCAACTGTTTAAAAAACAAAAACAAATTTAACGTAGAATTTTGAAAAACTTGAACATGATCCAGCCACCCTCTCACAGATGTGCTTGCTAACTACACACTTGTAAATCCTGAGCCAAACAACAAGATATTTTCATATCCTCAATCTTTTAATACAGGTGTCAAACTGATTAATACTCAGTAGTCACTGCTGCCAGAGGCAATTGTAATTTTTATGAACTGTTTGCACATTGCGCAATAATGAACTTACAAATTATTCTTTCCTTGCAAATGACACCTTTGTATATATTATTCAATATTTGTTCACTGTTGTATTGTTTACCTCTTAGCCTGTGAAGAGGAACAATACAAACATAGTGGGTACTAACATTTCATTCCTATTAACAGCTCTTAGCTGAAAAAGCTCACCTTCACAACTACATTTGCAGCCTTCATTAGTTTGTAAAGTTCCATCAGATGAATCACTACAGTCGGTTTGTATTTAACGTGTTTAGACTGGATACCTTACTATAAAGCAAACTGTAAATGTAATGTTCCACGAATACATACATTATTCATATTTGAAAAGATATTAGGATTGCATGAACTGATGTATTAATTATGAAGGAGTACTATTCAATGAATAAACTTTAAAATTTTTCACATACATGACACATTTTAAGCTTGGCTAGACATGATAAGTAAACTATTTTCATTTTGTTTTGTATGTCCTTTATGCCATCCATGCAACCTTACCTTCAGTGACTCCTTTCTAGCCTGACCACTTTTTCTTTTAAGGCATTATTGTAAATAACTTCTTTTCTTTACAATCAACCACTTTCTCTTTCACCAACCTCTGAGATTTAATGTGATGCCTGTCTATCACCTTGTTCCTAATCATTAATTCATGGCTAACATATTTTAGACTTAAATGAAAAGCTAGATATGGGAGCCAGAGAGAAAGAGAGATGATATAGGAATCAAGTGAGGGCCAAAATATCAGGCTGAGAAGTAAATGAGACCCTCACTTTTTAATCACTCAGATACTGTTAACAAAATTTCTATGTTAATATCTCATTAATGAGATATTTACATATTTAGTATTTCATTAACACTAAAAAATGAAATGATTTTTTTTATATAATAGATATGTTCTCCCAAATTTCTCATGTTCTGAATTACCAAAATGCTCTAGTCTAAGCATACCAACAAAACCAGTGATGGAATGAAAGTGTAGGGAAAGTCAGATTCTGTCCCCCTCCTTACTTGGGGATGTAGAGCTCATTTTCTCATTACTTTTAGGATGGAGATAGAAGTGAGTGCTGCAATGGATGTGAGGAGTCATTGGGTTTATTTCATTTTAGCTTAAAATGTCTGTGTGG
This sequence comes from Mus caroli, assembly GCF_978045245.1. Lineage (NCBI taxonomy): Eukaryota > Metazoa > Chordata > Mammalia > Rodentia > Muridae > Mus > Mus caroli. The sequence continues at coordinate 92,210,847 of NW_028227256.1, forward strand.
AAAAGACCAAGCCAGAACTGGAGCAAGCTTATTTTCTGACGTTTTATTCCCTTTTTCACATGAGCTTATACCAGCATAAACATTTAATAAATCAAATCAATCTACATTTAAAACACAATAGGAACTGAGGAACCTCTGTTCTATGTAGTTAAATGTCAGATCAAATTGATGTCTCAATATGGAAAAGTAAGAAAATGATTACTAAAATGAATGTTCATTATATGCAATGGAATAAAATTATGTGAAAGGTTAGTACTTAGCTCAATATTTTGCTCTATTGCTAATGGGATAGTATATTAAAAATTCCACCATCCTTGAATAAAAAGTGACTATTCAATGATTTTGTTTTTATGGTTCCACATTCTTCCACGAGGAACATTAAATATAGCTGATCCACTTTTTCATTAAGCATTTACACATAAGCCATAAATCAGTGTTCAGCCAAACCCAGCTTCTTTAAGGACATGATGTGATGGTTTTCAACTTATTAAAAAAAACTCACCTTATCTCCAGGACTAAAGAAGAATTGATTTTCCAGCCTTGTACAGAATGTTGGAAGATGGTGGAGCCAGCCTTCCGGATGATTTTATCAGAGCTGTTGACAAGTGATCTGCTCAAACACAGTTCACCATCTCTGAAAAGACAGATAGGCCAGCTGTGTGAAAATCAGACCCATTTTGCTTAAGTGACACCATACATGATTATATTTACATTAAGGTGTAAGCATGGGATATTATTTTCATAATTTAGTAGAAAGAGTAGACATTATCATAGTAAACCTCTACCTTCTCTTTTTTGAAAAATATTCTATTTTTCATATAATGCATACCTCATGATTTTTAAGAAAATATAACTCTCATCAAAGCTACAATACCAACTACCCCCACTGCTTAGACAGTAAGAGCCAGGATGTTTGGTCAGTAACTTCCTCTACAAGCCTACAGCTTTTGCTGCCAAGATTAATTTTGTTTCAAAGAAGACATAGAAAAGAACTAGAAATATACTTTGCTGAGGACTACTAACTAAATCATGTGCACAGCAGATCAGCATGTGTAATTGATTTTATGGTGCATTTGCATTGTGTTTTGAGCACTACATCACTAAGGTCACTGTGGTCTTAACCTTGACAAACAGCAATAACATTATTTAATATGCAGGGACCATGGTGGTTATGGGGTTTTCTGTATCACAAAGAAACTTTTCAAGCATTGTTTAAGTACTGTTTTAAAAAGAATTGGTTTCTAACATTGTAAAGAGGAGACTCACAAAAATCAGAGAAGAAAATTCTTTCAGTTCATATGTCCATTGCCTTTGTATTGTACTAAAAGTAACTGATTCTTACAGCCAGTCATCTCTAATACACCATTGGCTAGTACACCATGTAAACTGGTAATGTTAGGAGTTTGGCCCATGTATGATGGAGAGAAACATGTCTCATGTCATTTATAGTATGAGGACCTGTAGATCTAAGCAATTCACTATTGAATAGATGTTTGTCTTTGTGATTTCTGGTAAAAATAAAAAAAGATTCAGATAATTACAGAAGGCAATCAACTATGATAGAGGAAGCAAACGTTTAGCCTTTTCAATAGCTGTACTGCTTTTAACTCTTTCCTGCTAATAGCATTGCTAAACAGTATTATGATTGTTCAAAACCACCAAGAATGAATGTGTGTGTGATACCTAGAGTACTCTCTCCACTAATAATAGAGACACTGTCTTTTAACAGCTGTTAGGTGACTCCAAAACTGGATGCTTATGGTTTGGTATTTGCTTTGCATTATTTTCTTAATATGTAATTTTAATTTGAAGCAACTCCCTGTGCTACTTATGAAATCATATGAAAAAAAAAAAAACACTCCCTGTGAAATTTGAAACTCTATAAAAATTAATATTTTTACACAGTTCTACTGATGAAAATTATACATTTGCATGTCTGTTCAAGGCTAATAATAGTCATTTTACAGAGGTCATCTAGGGTGTTAGGAAACAGAACACATTTTACTATGCAGTGATGGAGTTGTCAATTTCCATATTATACTTCTAATGATAATAATTGCCTATGAGTAAGATTGTGGATGTGCACGAAGTTAACCTTCACACTTTGGTGTACACCTTTAAGCAGGCATAAATTATCATTATTTTTTATGGGAAAAGGCAAAGATCTTTCCAATCATCACTCCATTAATGACTGCCAATATCATTTTTTCTACCATAGGTTGCTAAGGTTCAAATAATAATTTTGAGACCTAGTATATTTTTATGGTGTTAAAATTATTCATGCAATTGAATTTTTTAAATTGATATAGTATTGTGGCACTTAATGATGAATATAATTTCTACCTGTACAATGGTTCTTATGATGATATACTTAGTCCTATGGAACGTTAACAGGACAAATGTGTATTCTGAGAACACTGGTACTTCCCCATTTGAGCAGCTTCTATTAAATTGGTGATTGGCCATAGGTCAGGCTTTTATCATTGGAAAGAACCTTGAATGGAAATGAGCACTAGTAGTCAAACTTCTCTTTTACACTCAAAGGAATCAGCTCACGCTATAAAGCATACTTTTTTGTTGTTGGATATTTTTGTAAACCATCTTGGTTTTACTGTCTGAAGAAAGATTCCCTTCCCATGAATTCAAGGCATGAAGAATATTGTCACCCACTGTTTGCTTCTCATTCTACTTTGGACATGACCTCCAAACAGCTGCACTGAAAATACTGTTTTGCATAGAAATATCTTCAAAACATTCAACACGCAATTTTAAAAGGGGAAGGAACAAAAGCCATCAAAGAAATCACTCAGCACTAAAGAGTGTGATTTGATAGTGTTTCTGCTCCTATGGTGTTGTGAAAATTCAACAAAGATGATCTTACACAAGATCGCACTCTGAGGAATATCTGTACTTATGCCTGTTAATATCTATGAGTTTCTGCCTTTGCAATAATTTATATTGTCAATTCTGAGATACACAACAAAGGTGATTAAATACACTTTTGGATATTAGGTCTCAGTATCTTAGTATTTTAGGATACTGATTACTTAGCTGTGGAATGAATGTGACTAGATTAAGCTTCTTCATTAATTGAAACTTTTAAAAAACCATATCAACAAAAGACTTGAGTCAAACTAAGTCTGAACTCAAGCAGGGAGCAATTCTATATTTTATTCCCAAAGTATCAAACAAATAAATATGAGATATAGTGTAGTGTAATTGAAAAATTAATCTGGGAATTAAAGGGCAAATGATGGGATACTGTTTTACAAACCCATATTCTACTTTGAAACAATTTAAAAGTAAGTTTTTCTGTGCAGTTTTAATCTAAGCACTGGGTGTTCAGCTTTACTATCAACCTTACACATAGCAGAATTCAAAACTGTTGATTGTTTAGTAATATAATGTAAGGAGCCTTAAGGGGGAAAAAAGACATGGATAGCTATACTGAAATCTCATTGTAGTTCTGCCAAGTAAGTTTCAGGGAGTCTCACCAAAAGTGGCATCTATATATCATTTAACTTTGCCACACATTAAATTCTTTCCTCACTAGAAAGGTTTGCTCAAGTAGTTGTGCATGTGGGAATCTTAAAAGCCGTTTCCAGTACATTCTGGTGAGTATGCCAACCGTGAAAAAGTAGTGAAAAGCCTGTGGGAGAAAGTATCTCAAGAACGATCCACTTAATACTACCAGTAGTCTGATGTAGACAAAATCTGTCTATCAATAAAGTTTATCCAGAAGGAAATGGCAGGTTCAGGTGGTCAGTGATTGTCACTCACACTGTAGGGAGTAATCCCCTACTCTTGTTGAACACACTGCTAAGGCTCCTCCAGAAATAGAGGACAGCAACCTTTCTCAGCTACTACTTTCATTTCTGCGTACAATGAGTGCTTGATGCTGAAGACTGAGTGATGCGCCATTGGCTGTGCGTGGGGACTCTGCTAAAGAAGAAGTGGTTGGATAGAGAAACCTCCTGTCTAGTGGGAAATATTCTGGTGTTGGGGACTCTGAACTCAGAGAAATGTAAGAGTAAAGAACTTGGTTGGAGCTACTGCCAGCCTGTAAGGCTTGCAGTGCCCCCCAAAGGCTGTAGCCTGCCTCTATGGTCTCACTTTTAAATGAAGTTTTGATCTGGCCTTCAAGGCCCCTTTAATCTTTAAGTCATTTCAAAACTGGCCTCCCCATAAGCTTGCACAGAGAGGAGATGGTGGGTTAGCTGATGAATCAAGTGCTCCACCAGAGGCACTGTTAGGGAGTTGAAAGAAATCATGTGCTCAGGTCACCCCCCTGAACGTTTCATTCAGGCCAAAAGGGGATGAACATCCAGAGACCCCAGCTACGCTGCACTGCTCATGGTAACACTGGCCCCACCCTGTGCCTGAGTCTGGAAGCCCAGAGCAGTCAGGATTTCTCCAGCACGTGGGTGAGGATTGTCTCCACAACCCTGTCTCTGCCTTGTTCAAAAAAGCTGCAGTTGCGGGCTTTAATTAAAGAGGAGGAGCTTTGAACATGAATTTTTTTTGTTTGTTTGTTTGCTTGACTGTCACAAATGAAGGCAGGCTTACTTCTTTCTGAAATGATGCACGCACACACACACACACACACACACACACACGAAACACACACACACACACACACACACACACGAAACACACACACACACACACACACACACCGGTCTTCTCATTATCCTGCTCTGACTACTAGTTCTTGTAGAAGAAAGGGTAGACACCGGGACCGGGTACACCTCTCTTCCTGTTTTGATAACTCAAGCGCTGGTCTCAAGCCTTCTCATAGGAACTGGGAAGAAAGAACTGGCAGCTCAGCTTGCAAAGGGTGCGGAGGCACAGCTCAGTAGAGCTAACCCAGTAGCTGTGTGGCTGCAGGGCTGCAGCTCCTCTGATACCAGGGCTGTGCCGACCCTCCCTTGATTTCCAGAAAAGGCCAGAGAAGAAATGTCACTGTGAAACGTGGAGTGTCCTGGATCTGATATTTTTCTTTGGGGCACCCGGGATACAGGCCTCCTTCCTGGAGGCAATTTATTCCAGCAAGGGAATGGATCCTTTGCAGGGTTTGGACATAGTGCTCATCGCCACGCCCACTCCTGCTCGCTAGGGTCCCAAACCACTGGAGTCCTGTAGAAGCTTGGCCGCTTTGTCTAAGCGCCAGCTCCTTGGAACCCAATCAGTTCCGAAGGGAACAAAGAGCCTCGATTCGCAAGCCCCAGCCTCCGCCTCTCCCAGGAATTCCCACGCGCGGGTTCACCACCTTCAAGACCCCTTTGTCTGCCTGGCAAAAACAGGTCTGCTGGGGATATTCACACCCCTCCCAATTTTTCTTTTCCACCATTGACATGGATTTTCCAACCATCCACTTCTAGGTAAAGGACTTCACCTAATTATTTTTATTTATTTATTTATTTTTCCTCTCATACAGACCTTGAATAGGTTTGTTGAAGCATAAGGACCATTCGGCCCACTCCTTATTAGCGTTCCTTTCTCCTAGAGTCCCCTTTGAGCCTAGTACTATTAAGCTAGCTTTATGCAGAATAGCAAGTCCTTCCGGGAGGATACACCTGCGTCTTACTCACTTAATTGTGACTGATTACTCAGAGAGGAGCGGGGATATTAAGAAAAGAGCTGCGTAAAGTTTCCTAGTGTGTGTTTGAGAAGCTCTGTGCCCCGCCCCCCACACAAAACCGCGCACACACAAAAATGCCAAAGCATCCTTCTTCGTTTCAAAGATGTCAGAGACAATGTAAAAACCGAAGGAAATCTCAGCCAGTGCAGTTTCCGACTGTGGAAAAGCTCCGAACTTGGGAGGATTTCCGAAACAGGACTTTTAACAGAGTTGACAACAGGGCCACATCCTCAGATGTGCGCTTCCAAGCCTTGTCAGAGACAAGAAGTTACAAATCGCTCTGCTCTGGATAGACTTCAAAGGCAGAGAAGCCAGGGGAGAGAGGAAGGAAGTGAGATATTTACAGAACTTAATGGGGCGGAGATTTTGAACACATCTTGACAAACTCAAAAAAGAGCAGATATGGTCTGTAAAGGCGCAGTCCCTAGTTCCCTTCTAAAACTGTAACCATGAAACCCGGGAGTTTTATCCGTAGAGGAGTGAAAAGGGAATTTTCCTTATTGATACTGAAATGTCTAACTTGAAAGGAGGAAAGAAAGAAAGAAAGAAAGAAAGAAAGAAAGAAAGAAAGAAAGAAAGAAAGAAAGGAAGGAAGGAAGAAAGAAAGAAAGAAAATAGATCTTACAGGCGTCCCCTCCCCCAACAAAAACAAACAAACAAAAAAGAGTAAAGACCCATTTCACTTCTGTGACCATAAACTTTGGAGAAAGCCGCTTTTTATGGTGTCCTCATAGACTGGCAGGACACAGAAGGAAAGAAAGAGAAGGCTTGAGGAGTAAAGACATCTCTGAATTCTGCTCAAGCGTTAAAAAATGACAAGGGCACACGTTCTTTGTTGACACTTCTGCAGTGACTTCTTTGGTGAGCTGCACCCTGTGCCAATACATCTTTCACCACCACCACCACCACCACCACCACCACCACCACCACCACCACCACCATCACCACCACCACCACTGCACAGGGCAAGTTAAACTCATCCTAGAACCAGCATGGGAAACACGCACACACACCTCCAAAGAGCCTTTGTTATTTAATTCATGACACTCTGCACAAGCACGCCCAAACCAATACACACAGCACTCCAAACACATCACTCTCCCGGCTCTAAGCACACTTCACTATGGCTTGATTTGGTGTCATATCCTTGAACATGCATTTACCCGATGAGTTGCGTCTCTTGGTGCTCCTCAGTTCTGGCTATTTCTTTTGTCTTATAAAAGATCAGGAGTAGACTTATAGTGCAGATGGTCCACCGTTTTCTAATTGAGCGCATCTTGGGTGCCCGGGAAAGTCCTGGTTGTCCCAGCTCAGGCACCTTCTCCTGGTATAAAGGCTCCGTTTTGGGATGATAATCAAGGGGGAGAAATCTGAAAATTGCGAAGGGAGCGTGCAGCCGAGATCCCAGAATCAGGTCGCTAGGATGTTCAGCGGTGGAGCTCTCCGGGTTCTCCAGCGCTGCCCAGCGCCCTGCCGCGCAGTTAGCGCTTGCGGGGCCCGGGTCGCTCTGTGCCGCCTCCCTGGGGCTCAGGTTTCTTTTCAAATGTGACACCTTGTGCATTGGAGGTGGCGGTTTCTTCTGCAGCTGGGCTCGGGGGCGTCACTGGCCCTTTCCTCGCCGTAGCAGGGAAACGATAAGCAAGGCCAGCCAATCACCGTGCTGAGGGGGCGGAGGCTGCTGTTGCCTTGCGTTGCTGGCGGCTGCTCGGAGAGTCGTTGTGAGCTCAGTCTGCACTATACCGGGTGGAGGAAGCTCACAGTCGCACGCGGACGCGTTCTTGCGCACATACCCCCAAACCACAGACACACACAGAACCACACTGTCTCCTAGGACGCCCAAACGTCAAGACTCCAGATCCGTCAGCTTCAACACTAGCATGCATCTCATCTGAGAAAGATGAGAGACTCATCCCACCAGAGGAACGCAACGGCTAGGGCTAAGGATGGCTTGAGAAAGCAGCCTATCATTCAAAGCGTGTTTGCTAAACATACGTAAACGCACGGACGAATAAACCCGACCGAAGCACAGTGAAATCCAACAGGGAAGTGGAAGGGGAACGTTCATTATTCAGTGCACAACTCTGTCTGGAAAATACGATTATTCACAGGAGCCCATGAGCTGATCTCGCCCGCAGAGTGGACGGGTAATGAGGATCCCAGTTTGAAGCTTGAGGTAAGCAAGTAAAGTCAGAGGCATCCTTACGAACATTATGGATACTTCTGTGACCCACGCGTTGTCGTTTGGAAACTCCTCACGAAGTGAAGGCAAGTCCAATGCCATTTAAACTTCACTGCTAAGACCAGAATTCTGAGAAAAGGCAGCGTCCTCCGGCACACCCACCAACACATTCATAATCCTAGGGAAGAAGAAAGGAAGGGTAAAAAGCAGGAAAGGCAGGCTCCTCTTGAAAATCCAACTGAAGTGTATTGGGCTCTGATTTTTACCCCTCCTCCCGCCTACCATTTTTTTTTTTTTTACTTCTATTGTATTGTGCAGCTGGCGCGCTTTCTGAGTATTCTAGCTGAGCACCTCTCCATTCCTAGTTTCTGGCACATCCAAGAGAGCTGACTGCTCAGGCTTATCACACCTAACATCTACACGCTTCCTCAGCAGGAGACAGAGCCTGGAAACCAGACTCCTTCCTATCTGTGTGCCTTGGCCCCAGGATCCCAGAGGCTCTGAAGTCTGACTTCCTGCTCCTTCACTGAGCAGCACCTTTGCTAGTCCATTAGCCCATTAAGTTTGCACTTTCCACATCAGCAAATGAGAAGGCTCACCACCAGGATTTGGGTTTCCTTTGGATTTAGGAAGAATTCAGAGTGACTCAAGGAACAGCATTAAATAGAAAGACATGACTCTTGCTTAAAACCCGAGGTTCTAGAACCTTTGCCTAGCTGCTGAGGTCTTTAAAAGTAAACCAACAGAGCTTAGTGTAAGACCTTGTTTATGTGTGTCAGTTTCTATTCAAGGTTTAGGAAGTTAAGTCTCCTAAGTTTCGAGAACCTAATCTCTGCAGGACAGGCAACCAAAGAGCCAAGTCTAAAATGCATCAAGGAGCAAACAATTATGAGTCTTTATTGACATTACAAGTGGCCTGCTGGGAGCCTTTCCAGTGGATTGATGTCCACGCAAATCCTGCTTACCTTAATGCATTTTAGTTACACAGACTTCTCAAGTAGCAGCAGGAAGAAGAATAAAACAGTTTCTCATGGGTTAAAGGGAAGTGGTATTGCCTGAGGTGTATAAAAATGCTGTTTGTTGCAAGAAAAAAAAATCATGTTCACATGCAGAAAATATCATTTTCATTTTTCCTCTATTAGTTCATTTTCTCTCATGTAAGTGCCCAACTTAAAAAGCCTTTTGTTTTTATATATTGACCTTTGCTTATGTTTCCATACATAGAACCAAATATAATACATGTCTAATCACAAAAGACCTTGACTTTAGCTAGAATGCAGAGTCATAAATGAGTGAAATTTCTCCCAGATCAGGAAATCTATCATCATTATTCTCAATTCTTCAGTATCGGCTGGCTTGGGTAATTGGCAATACTATTCTTTTGCATACAGTGTAATGGTTTGTAAGCAAGCTTGAACCTTTTACAATGGACTACCACTTACAGACTATCAGTTAAATAATCTTCAATTTGTAAAACTCAATTCGAAGATTGTCTTGTTAGATATATCTTTTTCACTTGTGCTGTTCAGAAACACCTCCGTTCATAAGAACCATTTTAATTTCTTAAGGCTCACATTTTAATTATCTCTAGACTCTTGTTTCAGCCTAAGGGTTTTATTGTTCTATTACTATTTCTTATCACAGAGTCTTTTGAGATGTTAAAAATACACACAAACACACACACACACACACACACACACACACACTGCATCCATGTAGCATTTTTTCTCTCTCTCTCAAAAATATGCTATGGAATTAATAAACCAGACTCAGGCCACTGAAACTTTGCTGGTAAATTTACTCACCATCAGTCCTAACAAAGGAGTTGAATCCTTAGGATTCACATGGTAGAAACATAGCATGGATGTCTGCAAGTGGTCCTCTGATCTCCACAATAAAATACATGCACACACACACACACACACACACACACACACACCAAAATCAAAACCAAAAACCACATAGGCCTTCCTATCCTTTGAGTGACAGTTCTGTGGAGTCAATTAGCAGTTGTCTGGTCTCACTTTTTATAACTTTTTTTTCATAATTTTTATTTTCTGCTTTAATCTACTGAGGACGGCTCAGTTTGTATTTAAATATACAAAGTAAGAAATTCTATTAAAGGTTTCAGACTGTATGCCTTGACTGTTGCTATACTAAGATTGTAGAAATCTCAACTTTTGGAAAATGAGTACTAGACAAATGAATAAATATAGTACTTACAAAGGAAAGTTCGAATTCCAAGCATAAACTTGCCTAATCCATTAGCAGCAACTGCTTCTGGGGAGAATGGATCAATAGACACTTATTGGAGAGAGCCGTTGGGAATAAGAGAAAAATAATGAGTCTATTTCACATCTGACCTGTAACTCCCCAACATAAAATAAATAATTGATCTTCCTCTCTATTACCACAATCATAATTCCCTATATCCCACTTGAGAAGTGGTCAATACTGATAGATAGCGTATGCATTGTGGTTAAGCACACATTCTCACATCTGTCATTGATGCAATTGGGATGATTTATACTAACAGCAATGACAATTCTGTCATTAGACAAAATTTGAGTCGTTCTGCAGGGAAGATAAAAATAGAAGGACTTTTAATATCTCTTGTATGACCTAATTGTAGAATCATTTATTTCTTCAAAACATGCTTTAGAATATGAAGAACATGTAGTGGATTTATCTACTTTTAATCTTCTTGACAGGAGACTCCATCTACATTGGAATTTCAGAAATGAATGCTTATTATATGTAGCATTATATGTAAAATCCTGTAGAAATTGTCCTGGAGTTGATGAAAACTTCAGAGTAGTTGTGCCCCACATCATGGAACCTGTAGGTTTGTTCTATGGTGTTTTGCAAATGAAGGGTCTTTCTTAATACATGATGAAGTCTTTTTGAATATAGAATCAACGTCAAAAGCATCAGCAAGCTACACAGTAAAATAAGCTAAAACAAACATAGGAGTTTGTATAAGAAGGCATCTTATAAGAAACAGAATTCTGAGATAATTTTGTAAAAATCCCAGAAAAGAGAATTTAATTAAGACATGTAGCACTACTGTATCTTTGTGTCTTAACTTTTATTTTAAGAAAAGCTAACTCTATGTGTATTGTGGTGATGGTTTGTATATTCTTGGCCCAGGGAGCGACACTATTTAGGAGGTGTGGCCTTGTTGGATTCACTGTGGGCTTAGGTTTTAAGACCCTCATCCTAGCTGTCTGGAAGTCAGTATTCTGCTAGCAGCCTTCAGATGAAGATGTAGAATGCACAGCTCCTCCTGCACCATGCCTGCCTAGCCACTGTCATGTTCTTCCTTGATGATAACAGACTGAAGATCTGAACCTGCAAACCAGTCTCAATTAAACGTTGTTCTTAAAAGAGTTGCTTTGGTCATGGTGTTTGCTCACAGCTGTAAAACCCTAACTAAGACAGGTATATATGATCATATTCAATAGCAATCACTGTATCAGGTTCTAGTCACAGGAAACATATCCCTGTGATCAAGCAGTGTTGATACTTTACCAGCCAACTTTAAAAAAGGAGGGAACATGTTACTTAATAGTGTGATAAAGCTCTTAATATTAAAAGACAAACTACCATGTTTAAGATACAAAACCAGAAAACTGAGAATTTTGATCGTGAAATCTAAACTTCAGTGCAGTAACACCTCCATTTTAAAGGGAGATAGAGAAAGTAAGGTGAAGACTTGAGGACGTGTGCCACTTGGTTTCTGGGGTGCGTGAGCAAAACGGGAAGATCATCTGAAGTGAAACCAAATTTGCTACAGGTAAGAAAGTGAAGCAGCACAGAGAGATTGCAGGTCACCAGAAAGGAGAGCAAGAGGAAGTATAGACAGCACAAAGGACACTGAGTCATTAAGAGTAAATGGGTTAGTAGGTGAGAGAAGGAGAGGTAGAGGAGGGGAACAGCCAATGGCAGTACTGCCGTGGGAAATGAAGGTTCTTGCTTACATGCTGGGTCATAACCTGCCTAATACAGCTGACAGATCCAGAAATCGGGGCATGCTGGGGAAGGAAAGAGCTCCTTAACCGTCTGTTGACAAGACTAGCTGATTGCTCTTCAGTTTCATAACCAAGGGGCAAAGATATTCACTTCATAACTGGATCATTGATTATGGCTTCCTTATCTTGTATTGCTGTAAAGTGTAGATGATTTTATCTTTGTTTGTTCAGCATAGTTGTCACCCAACACATCAGTTCAAAATTAAGTCAACTTTGTGGTTTTTATTTGGTATTGAAGTACTTTATTTTGGTTATTTTCTAAGCTAGAATACGAGCTTAATTAGTTGGTTTTTATTTAACTGACAAACCACACCCCCAACCATGAAGGTAACATATACTAATTTCTTCTTGATGATGTGTCACCAGCTTTTTTCTATGGCTCTGCAATACTTGTCTCCTCATCCCAGAGGGAAACTCTACCTAAAACATTAGCAAAAGTCAAAGTAGAAACTTCATATGTCATCCTCAATTTGTTTTTTCCTAAGATACATCTGTACGTGATGATGTCTCCTCTCATGTTTACAAAAGTTTGGCATATGGTCAAGTATAATGTCATTAAAATAGTGAAATATCATCTCCTTCTAGAGTTTCTTGTTTTCCCAAGCATCAGTAAATGGGTCAGTAAAAAATTTTATTAGGAAAAGACAGAGTAAATTCTTAACAAAAAAGAAAAGGGGAAAGGAAATAAAAACAGAAAGAGAGGGAGAAAGAAAGGGAACTCAGACTAAGCCTGGAAAACATAATGCAATAATCTTTCCTCTCTCTCTCTCTCTCTCTCTCTCTCTATATATATATATATATATATATATATATATATATATATATATATATATACATATATATATACACACACACCCACATACACACACATAATGAGTGTGTGTGTGTGTGTGTGTGTGTGTGTGTGTGTATTCAAAACTAAAAAGCCCCAACGAAATAAAGGCCACATGGTCTGAGTGATATTTTTCTGCTAAATAGTCAAATTGCAGAGTCTATATTGCCCGTTTAGTATTTAAGAAGAAACAACTCTTTTATAAACTCTTTAGACTATACAGTAAAAAAGTAAATATGGTAGGACCATCACTGTTGGAATAGAAGACCACCTGTTCTGTATTTTTAACCTCCCCTGGCCAGAAAACCAGACAAATGCAAACAGGGACAAATTTTCATGATCCAGGGTCTCACCACTGCAAGCACTAACTCAGTCATACCATTTTATTATCATTTACACGTATTCTACATATCCAAGGAGAAGTTTATGTTATTTAACCCATACAGCTAGTAACTTTTCTGATTCATCTCAGTGTGTGAGCACATATGCAAGTCATATCGTTGTGCTTGACGGGTTCAGTCTATGCTCCCTTCCCACAAAGACAGTTGGAATGGGAGTAAACAAAATTTCTTGTTTCCTTGCTCTAGAGTTTTGGTTTTAATTTTAAGCCTTTCTTGTTAGCATATTTATTCTGTAGAATAATCTGTGGTGCAGTTTCTATACAGCTATCATGACTCATTCATATGTCATGATGTTTTGGTTCTTCCTTTTAAAGTGTTCTTTGAGGAAACAACTGTTACAGGCACTGCTTTCCAAGCACAGAGGGTTTCCTTCCTAAGACTTCCAGAGATCAAAGATGATGCAGGCAGAGTCCTGGAACCTTTTACGTTGTTTCCTCATAAAATTAATAATATTTTATTTGGAAAATATTCATCAAAGGCCCTGAACATAAAAACAAGAACCCCAAATATTCCACTGATCAAGTAGAAAGACTTAGAGAGAAATTAACTGTGGGCCCTCGGATGTTCAAAAGGCAAAAGAATCAGTGTACTCTTATCATCTTCTCAGAAATGTATCTAATAATTTTTACTTTCATTTATGTAACTTATATTTAGTAGATATTTGAGTTTGTTAATCTTCCTTTTTGTTTTTAGACTTAGATCCAGTAGGTGTGTCCTTGTTGGAAGAGGTGTGGCCCTCTGGGCAGGCTTTGGGGTGACAGGAGACACACATTTCCTGTGCTCCCCATTCTGCCTTGTGGTTGTGGGTCAGGATATAAATTCTCAGTTGTTCCTTAATTCAGTGATCGTGATTCTATACCCATAAGCTGAATTTAACACTTTCTCCTGTAAGTTGTCTTGGTCATGGTATTTTTATCACAGCAACAAAAGAATAACTCAGAAAGAAGTATATTTATTTATGAGTATAAGTGTTCTCTTTGCATGCATATTATCTGAGGGCCTGGAACACACAGAAGCCTACAGAAGGCTACAGAACTTCTGGAACTGGAACTACATTGTTCTTAAGCGTAAGACAAAAAGCAACTAGCACGTGTACAAACCCCAGAAAAGTGGGAAATGGTAGATTTACTAATAACTTGTTAAGTATTTTTTTAACCTGTATGATTTTGAAGAGAGTTTTCAGTTTTATATTTTCTAAAATAGTTGTTAAGTTTTGATGTTGAATGTTTAAGTAGAATCATAAAATAAGTTGCAAAATAACTCTCTGATTTTAAGAAAAGATTTTGACAAGGGTATTCGTTTCCTGATCCACCAGTTTAGTTATAGAAATGTCTCAGATTAATCATTTTATAGCATGGAGGCAGAGCCAACATTTGTTGATTTTTGCATATATTCTGTTTTGCAAGAAATTTCTAATTTCATATACAGAGTTACATTATGCAAAGTATTTTGTTGGCATACTATTTAATTTATTGGCTAGTTGTAGATTACAGGCATCCAACTTTTAAATTTCTTACTAAGCATTTTTATTTTTTGAGATAAGATAATGCTGTGTAACCCAAGCTTTTTTAAAAAAAATTATAAACATATATCACAATATCTGGTTTATATTTTGATTTGATTCTAATTTTGTTAGTAATCCAATCATAGGCGTACAGTATTTTTTACAACATATTAACCTTTAAATATATTTAAATATGAGACTTTGATAATGTCGATGTGTAATGTACCATGATTAGTGTTTAATCATGTACTTAAAATAGTTGTGCATTCTTTAGTCATATGGAATGTTGCTATGTTTTCTATGTCATGTAGGTTAAGTAGAGAGCTCACACTGATCTGTTTGTTCTGTTCATTTTGTTCTACAGTGTTTGAGATAGAACAGTAATTGGTCTACACACCTATAAAATCAGGCCTGGTAGACTGAAGCAAGAAGATCATAATTTGAATACTGCTTGGAATGTATAGTAAGAACTTTACTAAAGCAATCTGTCAATCGATGATCTAAACAACCAGCCAAATAGACTAATGTTAACAAAGACAATTATTGCTCATAACTTAGTACCTATTCCTGTACTCTCTTAAGTTTTATTTTTTCTTAAACATATTTTAAGTCCAATTTAAAGGACATTAGAATAAAGTTGTGTGTGTGTGTGTGTGTGTGTGTGTGTGTGTGTGAGCGCATGCACGCATGTGTGTATTCTTACTAGGTATCTCATTATTACTGTGACCTTTTCTTTCATCTCATAATATCAGCATCCTTTTAAAAGTTATTCATTTTATTTTAAGTGTATGAGTGTTTGCTCACCAGGTATGTGTGTTCAGAAGACAGCAAGAGTTTTAAATCTGGATCAGGACTGAAGCTACAGATGTGGTGTTGTTTTTCTTTTCTTTTCTTTTCTTTTCTTTTCTTTTCTTTTCTTTTCTTTTCTTTTCTTTTTTCTTTTTCAGCAATCATGTAGATGCTAAGTCTTGAGTCCTCATTCTCTGGAAGAACAGCATGTGTTCTTCTGCACTGAGCATCCTTACAACCCACCTAACATTTCCCTCAGTGATGTCTGATCCAAGATAGAGGTTTACAGTGCCAAGATTTCAGAAACATGTTCTGCCCTTACTTTCAACTTGTCTTTGCTTGTATGTTTAAGGAGAAATATATTTTGACAGAATATTATTGAGTCTTGCTTTGTTAAAGTCAAATGTTTCTTTTTTGATCATACCCATTGAGTAAAGCTTATCTTAAGAAATTCCTTTTTCTTGCACCTCATGTATTGTCTATTTTCTTTGAGAAGAAGACAGCAAGACAGGATTAAACATAGAAAAGGGTGGAGCAATGGAAGGCATCCTACAGGAGTGACATTACTGCTGTGAATGTCAAGAAAATTGATTATAGGAATGGTAATCTGAACTTGTTGTATAAGTGTTTAAGTCAAGCACATAGAATGTTTTAAAATCAATTTGCCCATCAGATAGGATAAGTATTCCAGCTACAATCAGTAATAGTTGGTAGCACTACACATGAAGTATGACACAGATAGAAACACAGATTCAGAAAATAAACTTGGCATTTTGCATCTTGAATACTTTTTGCAATAGTAATCTGTTAGGGGTTGGTCTGGTGCTGTGTATGCAAATGGTAAATTCTGATCCCCAACACCTGGTTGTTCCCAGAGAAGTGAATGCTCATGTGCACCGGTCTTTGTTGTGCAAACCTTACTCTGAATGCAATTTAAAGCTATTGGCTAACTAAAAGTGGCTATAGACAATCACTGAGAATACAGGTACATGTGGCTTTTATTACAGGACTCACCATCACAAGTACAGACCACAAGAAGGAGAGAAGAGAGAAGGAGGGAGAAGGAGAAAGGAGTCAAAGAGAACTTGAGGTCTCCATTAGACATAATACACTAGAAGCACATGGCCAACTAATTGCCCCCTGAGGACAGTCTAATGGAGCAGAAATACCCTGGGTGAGACTCAAACACCAAATATTTGGGAGCACAGTTGTAGAGTTAACAATCTTCTGTATAAAAAATATATATTAGGTGTAATATGCCCAGTAATGGGGTTAAAGCTGATATAAAAAAATCCATAGGACGCTGCCTCTATTATTGGAAGTCTGGCTGGGTTATACTAATAACTAATAAAGTTATTAAATTACATTAAAAATATCATTTACCACACCTGAGTGGCATGTATCATGTCCTGACATTTGTGCCTTCCACAGGAACCTACTTTTTACCACAAGTGTTCAGAGAAGTCCCTCTTCTAATATTCTCATGGCCTTTGATATATGAAGGCACACTTTGGAAGTAGTCAGTTGATTGAAAATATTCTCCTTTAGAATTTCATCTATAGTATTTATTATTCAAATGTATCATTATAATTATTATTTTAAAAATATTCTTTTATATTGCATAATATTAAGTAGTTGGGTCTTTGAGCCAGGGTCCTACATTCTGTTCAGGTACATGCTATTTGCTTACTTATTATATAGCTAAATGTCAGCTGCAAATGGACAAACATTAGTACCACTCATATTAGTTAATACTGTCTAAGAGTGAGAAAACAAGGCAAGATCAGACTAAAAAATTTGTATTGGAAAAAAAATTCCATGACAAAGATAGAAAGATAGAAACAGACAGGAGACATAGGACAACCCCATAGGATTAAAAAAAGGGGGGGGGGTGGAGTATGGACAGTGTAGAAATATGTGATTTAGGCCAAATTGTTCTGGTAAGTTTTCTTCAGTATCTAATGTGAACTCTTCGAGTGACAGTTGCCTGCTATGTCTTACTGTGAGTGTCTAATCATTTGCTGAAAACAGCTTGTGAGAAGGACGGCCTCAGCATGGACTGGGCACCGGATTCTGCTCATAGCCTCCGGAACTGTCAATCTTTCTTAGTCCCCAAAGAAGGATATCTGATAGCTACTGTGGTAATATTTTTCTGTTTGTAATGCTTGTATACAATTGTTTGATATTTTATTATAAATTTTATTGTTATTAATTTGGAACAGTAAGTTTGACACTTTTATTACAGCTGGAAATTGTACCCTGCTAGTGTTTGTGTTTTTACTTATTATTCTTCATGACTTTGAATATATATACCATGTCATGATTTTGACAAGTAAACATGACAATGGAAATAATGGGGAATCGTGTGATTAATGTTGTGCCCCATCATACCACACTGATTTTCTTTTTAATTGAATTTTCTGATAAATACCTCATTCATCTGATCTTATTTTGATATTTTCCTGTAAGAGTGGTAATAATGAGATGGTACCAAGTTTAACCCATCACCAAAGCAACAAGCACAAAACCAGCCTATTTCATCCCACACAAATGACAAAGCACGATGAACTCTGGAGTGTTAGGACTTTATTTGAAATCTTTCTGTGGTTTGAATGTGCATGCACCTCTTCAACAACACTCCGACCCTCATATCATGAAAGTTTAATCTGAGATTATGATAAAATCAGAGATTGCAGCTCCTGGAGGCAATGGTATCAGTGGCCTAAGGAAAGCAGCCACGTGGAGCTAAGTCTTTCTCCTATGTGTGCCTTTGAGGTTAGAGGAGAAGGCAGATCTGTATGAAGGAGTTGGTGTGTCCTCACTAGACATGATTTTTGCCATTGCCTTGATCTTGAAATCACCAAGCCTGAGAACTGTCCGAAATAGTTTTGTTATTTACTCTATGACTTTTTGTTAGAATAACACAAACAGATTAAGATTCCTTAAAATATTTATTCATGTTCCAAGATAATATCACCTGATATTATCCTGAAAGAGAAATGGCTTGCTACAGAATTATAAATGCATACCAGTTTTTATTATAATATTTTTGTTTTGAAATTATAATATAATAACATCATCTTTCCCCTTTACTTTCCTCGCTCTAATTCCACTTATGTTCTCTTTCAAATTCACAGCCAGTTTTTCTTTAATTGTTTTATATATCTATAATACGTGCTATATGCATGTATTTATGCATATATGTATGTATGTATTCCTAAATATGGAAATAAAACATGCTTAATCCAATTAATGCTATTTGTCATTAAATGTTTTCTGGATTAACCATTTCATAATTGATAGTCAGTTGATGTGGCCTTCCCTGGGAAAGGCTATTTCTCCTGCTCTCAGGATTCCCCAGTTGCCTATAATTCTTTGTCTTTGGTCAAGGTCTCCTGAGCTTTTCCCCTCCCACCTTAGCATGTTTATTGCTGTCATCATTGTTCAGGTCATGGGTAGAATGGTGAGATTCCATGGGTATAGCTTCTCTGGCATTTCTAGGAGACAGATCTCACAGAAAATGTTTTGTTCTGCTTTTAGTCTTCTTTCCCCTCTTCTGAAATGATCCCCAAGCTTTAAATGCAGGAGTTGGGTTGTAGATTTATCAGGTAGGGTTGGGTTTTACAACTCTATATTTAGATAAGATGTGACTTTCTGCAATTATGTCTGTTGCAAAGAGAACTTCTATTGATGATTGGGGGAGAACTGAACTTATCTGTGGATATAAGAAGAAATAATTGGAATACAATTAATTATTATACTGGTTTAGTTAAGTGATGGTTGTAGGTTCTCTTCCAAGATTCATGACTTCTCTAGCTCAGAGGAGTTGGCTAGATTTCCAGTAGCAGGCACTAATTCCTTCTTACTGAATGGGCCTTAACTATAATTAAAGAGCTGCCTTTTGGGGCATAGTCTTTTATCTTCATTTTCATGCAAATCACAAATTTAGGAAGGTATCTGTGTTTAAATATTAAGAATTATGTTGCCTTTGAAGTAGAGAACACTCCATCATTATTTTATATATAAACTTGGCAAGCTTGTCTTTACTAGTAATGATGAGTGTTGTCTTCAAACCCATGGTGGTCAACAGAACTGGAGATAAAAGTTTTTATTCATCCACACAAGATTCACCAACTTGAAGATCGAGATCCTAGATGTTTTCATTCTAGATCTCAAAACTGCTGTAACCTTTTACAGAAAACCTGAAAACTTAAACTTCTCTAGAAGCCAATTCTTGAACTGAAATTTTATTTTCTCCTGGAATTTTAGTTCATGACCACTATAATATACCATAGATGGATTTTGAGTTTTGCACTTTAGCTCCATCAATGACTAATCACATACAACACTTTCTGATGCTTTTCCCTGTGCTACTCAGTAATAATATATAATGTGATTTCCATTAGTCATCAAAGATATTGAAAATATGAATTTGGAGTTCATTCACTTGGACCAGTGTACCATTCCAACTCAAAACAAGTGAGAGCATAAATAATTGCCCTCCCATAAATTCAGTTTCTTCTTTCTGCGACTACAGCATTCTCTTGTGTGCAAATTATGCTTTTCATTCCATATAAATAAACCTGTTTACTTTGTGGTGAATTGAGAATGCTTGGCCCAAGCAGGGCAGTGGTGGTGCACGCCTTTAATCCCAGCACTTGGGAGGCAGAGGCAGGCGGATTTCTGAGTTCCAGGACAGCCTGGTCTACAGAGTGAGTTCCAGGACAGCCAAGGCTACACAGAGAAACCCTGTCTCGAAAAACCAAAAGAAGAGAGAGAGAGAGAGAGAGAGAGAGAGAGAGAGAGAGAGAGAGAGAGAGAGAGAGAGAGAGAGAATGCTTGGCCCAGGGAGTGGTATTAATAGGAGGTGTGGCCTTGTTGGGGTAGGTGTGGCCTTTTTGAAGTAGCTGTGTCACTGTGGGGGTGGGCCTCCTAACCACATTTATCCCAGTCTTCTCCTAGTGGCCTTCAGATGCAGATGTAGAACTCTCAGATCCTCTTGCACCATGCCTGCCTGGACACTGCCATGCTCCTACCTTGATGATAATGGACTAAATCTCTGAATCTGTAAGTCAACCCCAATTAAATGTTGTCTTTATAGGAGTTGCCTTTGTCATGGTGTATGTCCACAGCAGCAAAACTCTAACTAACACAGAAGTTGGTACCAGGGGCTGGGGTATTGCTATGATAGGCCTGACCATGCTTTTGTTTGGAAGAATATGAATTGGGGACTTTGATTTGGAAAGCAGTGGAATGTTTTAAGTGGGGCTTAATTGACTATCCTAGTAGGAATATGGAAAACTTTGTTGTTGAGTGTGATTTGAGCTGTGCAGACCAGGCCCAAGAGGTTTCAGTGGAAAAGAATTTCAGTATGTGGCTTAGGGACTATTTTCATGGTATTTTGGTGAAGAATGTGGATGCTTTTTGCCCTTGTCTGAAGAAATTACTTGAGAGTAAGTTAAAGAGATTTATATTAATTGCATTGAGAAAAGAAGTCTCAAAAAAGCCCAGCAGAGACTTTGTTCTCTGGTTTAGTCTCCTGAAAAACATTCTGACCAATCATAGCAAGCTTAAAAAGAAAACATAAGCAAACAAACAAACAAACAACCCCACAAAATGTATGGTTGAAGCAATAATCAAGGGGTTCCAGGAAGTGAAATGGAGCAAAGTGCTGTGTTCAAGAAGATAAAGAGATTAAGGGAGGAGTGATCTCAGGGAAAGATCCCAATTATTTTTTGTGTTTACAGTTGAAGAAGGAATAGTTTGGCATTTTAATCCTTACAGTGGCTATGGGCAAGCAAAGGAGTTTCTTAGTAGAGAGATATTTGTCCATATGCCTATTGTCTATCATATAGAGCTACTGTGAATAAAACAGTATTGCTTATGTCTTAAGATCATGCTTATAACAATTTTAGGGTCTTTTATTTCGTGTTCTCCATATAACTGTTAAAGTAATATTTCTTACATTTACTCTCCACTGTCAGTAAAGGTAATACATGTGATGGCTATTTTCAGGGAAAATATAGGATTCTGTTATTTGAATTTCTCTGAGAGGTACATTATTTTAAGAAATCCACATTTCTATGACAAAAGGAATTTCCATCGTGTTTCCAACACCTGACTTCAGCATTTTGAATATCACTGAAGGATTTAGGAAAATAAGTGTTGAATTGGTACTTGAAAGCATATAGGAAAATAAAATGAACTAGAAGTAAAGTAAAACTCACTAGGAAATTTTATTGAACAAGTTATGTTCAAACAGTATATTCTGATCACAGTTTTCCCTACCCCAACTCCTCCCTGCTTTACCACCTATAGAACTACATATTTCTAATTTCTCTCTCTCTTTAGAAAATAAACAAACTAGCAAAAATGCTCCAAAAACAAACAAGAATAAATATTAAGGAAAACACCAAACACATGTGCTTGTACCTGTGCGCACATAAGTGTACACACGTGCGTGCCCGTACACACACACCATTGAGTCATACAGTTGGAAAAATTAAATATAAGCAAAAGATCAGTTAGATTAAAAGTGTCCAAACAGAACAATATAAGACCAAAAATATATCTACAAAAATACCATTGAGTTCATTTTGAGTTGCCCATCTACTGCTGGGCATAGGGCCTACCCTTATAGGGTAAATTAATATACTCAGTGAGACTCCATTGAAAAATAAATTGTTTTCTATGCAGGCAGATGTTAATTGGAGATAGCTCCTCGGCTAGTGATGGAAGTTTGTGTCTATTTGTTGCTTTCAGTGCTGCGACAAGTGGCTTGAACCTGGGCAGGCCTTATGTGCACTGCCACAGTCTCTGTGAGTTTATATGTGTCTCAGTCCTGTTTTTGTTTTGTTTTGTTTTGTTTTGTTTTGTTTTGTTTTTTCAGGAAAACACTGTTTGCTTAATGCCCTTCACCCTTCTGAATCTTCCAGTATTTATGCATCCATTTCCACATACTTTCCTGAACTCTGAAGGGTGTGTTTGATGAAGACATACCATTTATGACTCAGTATTCCAAAGTCTCCCACTCTCTCTCCATTTTCTAATTGTGGGTCTGTGTTAATTCCCACCTATTGCAAGAGGAAGCATCTCTGATTATGACTGAGTGAGGCAATCTTTGGGTATAGAATAACTTCATTAGGAATTATTTTATATATCTTCTTTTAGTACAACAATAGTATTTGGTTTCCCCTAGGTTCCTATCTAGTCATAGGTTCTTGGCTATCCAAGCAGTATCAGGCATGGGGTGAGTCTTAAACCCAATCAAAGAGTGGATGGTGATTCTTCATCAGCATATCACCCAGGAAGGTTGTAGATCAGAGGATCTGAAACTGATCCTTTCTCCTCTTACCTGAAGAGTCTGTAGAGTAGTTTCTAGTCTCGTGAACACTAGTCCACAGAGGTGGGGACTCTAGGTAGGAATCAGTTTAATTTCTCCACATTCAGTGGGTTATGTAAGTGCTGTATTCAGCAATATCGCCTTACTATTAGTTTGTGAAGAGGGAACTATAGCCTGAGATATTCAAGGGTTTCCATATAGTCTCTCTGTCCTGTGACTCAACTATATGTAACCCATTCCTAGCAGTGGAAGTTTCATTTAGTGATGAAAGATGTCTTGTTGGAGTTTGTCTTTCATATTACTTGTGACTTTACTTAGACCCATTAGATATATGTACATACTTTAAGATTCTTCTATAACAGTAAATTTTCATATAACCCTTCAAATGCATCTAACTGCCAGTTGTCTCTCCAAAATATTTCCTACTTACTCTCCTCTTCCATCTGCCTCCCCATATAATCCTTCTTCTCCCATATCCCCTGTATCTTTTCATAACTATGTATTTTATTTCCTATCCCATGGAGATCCTCATCTGGCCCCTAGGCTACTACTCTGTATATAATCTCTATATTTATACATATTGTAAGCATATCTATTGAAGACTTGGAAGCGAACATTCACATATAAGGGAGTACACATTATATTTCTCTTTTTGGTTCTGGGTAATCTCTATTGGGATGACTTTTTTTTTAAACCCTATTCTTTTACCTATAAATTCCATGATTCTATTTTTCAATAGCTGAATAATATTTTATTGTATAAATGTGTCACATTTTCCTTATCCACTTGGTATATTTAGATGTCAATTTTGGGAAACATGATAAGTTTGAATGCTTCTACATGAAGTTATGTTGTTTGACAAGCCCGATTTGTTGAGGATGCTGTTTTCCCAGTGTGTAGGCTTGACTTCTTTGTCAAAAGAAAAAAAGTAACCTTGGGTGTGTTCAATTCTCTAGATGTCTTTAATTCCATTCCATTACTTAATATGTTTGACTTATGGTGATGTCATGTTGTTTTATTACTGTAGCTCTCTAGCTCAACTTGAGAGTGGGATGATGATACCTCCATCTATTTATTATTCAGGAGTCTTTACCTGTTCTCTCCTAGCAACTTTAAGTGAATTTTGCTTATCTTGCTGTTTGAAACATGTTGCTGTTCATTTTGGACATTTTATAGAATTTAGCTTTAAGATCTCTTTGAATGCAAGGCCAGTGATATCTGCTGTCTGCATTGAACAGTAAGAACAATTGTCTTCGTGGCATGCATATCTGTTCTGCTAATTTCTGTGCAATGGGGAATAAACCTCGGCTCCACTGATCAAGACATCAGCATGTGAGAGCATCACATGGCTTATAGCACAATATCCTGAAGATGATGTGCAGAATCACACAGTAATAGAAATATTTAATAGCTCCATAGTAAGTTAATGTATAACATTATGATTGGAAAAGGGAATACTTTCAGCAAGAGATTGCACATGGAGACATATTGAATGCTCAATATGGCATTTATTTGCATGAGCAATGAGAAATTCATATAAATGTTCACAAATGATCACATGGTTGCACATAATAGCATTCAGTGGCACTTACCTGAATGTTTTCATATTGCTCTGAGACATATGCAGACAGCAAGCCTGAAAGCGTACATTACAGTTTATGATAAATGTAAATAGGTTCTGTTTATAGGATTCCAGATCATCTACCTGTATAATTTTCTGTTGGTCTCTGCATCATTTTTTTTTTTACAAAAAGCCAAGTGTGAAATAATAATTATTTTAAAGATCTTTCCTGAATATTTATGACACAAAAGTACAAAAGTACAAAGGATTCAGTAATCATCTTAGTATATTTTTATAGTTTAATGAACTATAAGGATAGACTTTCACATAATGTTTTAGAACTTTGTGAAAACACATATGACCCATTTACCTTGAAGAATGTGGAGAGAGCTGGTTCTGCACAGTGCTTGGCATGAAACACAAATTCTGGTTGTTTGTTTCCATCATGTCCACTCATGTAGACTCCTGTCTGGACCAAACTATTCCTGTCTCTGATTAAAGCACTAAGGTGCTTTGGGGAAGATGGCTTAGATCCAAGTGAGCACAGAAATTTACAAAATTTACAGATTCTAATGGGAGGAGAAAATTCTTCAAAAAAAAAAAAAAACCCTTTCTTTGTTGTTTTTTCCAGCTTTATTCATTATATTTTAAGTTCATAATTTATTAAATTAACATGTTTGCCATCTTCTGTAATTACTATTTGTGTATGTGAAATAGCATTTAATGACAAAAATTTTAGTGAATTCCAAGTGTAAAATACACTCAACTACCAGTACAAGGCTTTATATTTTACCCAAGGACACATTCTTTTGCAGCTAAAACGGTTTACCTCTTAACCACAGCTACCACTCCACTCAGGACCTCTATGAATTTGTTTATTTGAAATTTCACATAGACTTGAAATTATACTATGTTCTTTGTCTAGTTTTATTTAGTACAGTGTTTTCCATGTACATATAAATAGTTGCATGCCGCCTTCCGAGTCTGAAGTGCTTCACTGTATACAGACAAACACACACGCACATACACACACACACGCACACGCACACACACGCACACGCGCACACTCATTTACACTTACTTCACATATCACATTTTCTTCATTTCAATTATCAATAAATATGCAAATTGTGTTGCAGCTTGAAAATTGTGAATAATACTATACTATGGGAATCATTACTTGTCTTTTGGCATATGTTAGATATACATCTGGAGGAAGGTTTGGAATCATCTGCAAAGATAATAAATCTCCACTTTTTCCTGTATGAGTGATACCAATTTATATTTCCATCAGTTGCATACAAGAATTCCTTTTTTTTCTCTCCTCATCAATATTTGTTACTTCTCAGTTTTGATTATAAAACCATTATAAAAGTATGAGGTGATATCTCATCTGGCTTTATCTTTCCTTTCTCTGATGATACTAACACTCTTCCATTTGTATTTTTCTTTTAATATAATCACAACAGTAAAGTGCTGTCAATTAAAAACACAAGAAGGGTTAAAAAGATGCTTAAGCAGTTAAAAGCATTTGCTGCTCAGACAGAGAACCTGGATTTGACACAAAAATACAAAGGATTCAGTAGTCATTTTACTATATTTTTGTAGTTTAATGAACTATAATGATAGAGTTTCACATAATGTTTTAGAAATTTGTGAGAACCTATATGACCTATATTCAGTTCCCTGCACCCACATGATGGCTTATAATTATTAGTTTAATTTCAGGTGATTTGATGACTTCTTCTGATTGCAGTGAACACCAGGCAAGTGTGTGGTACACATACATATAGGTGGGCAAAATACTCATGAACATGAGATAAAATAAAACTTAAAATAAGTTTTAAGAAGATACATAGAGGAATGAAACAAATTAAAGTCCACAAATAAATCCATATTTCAATGGCCACCTGCTATTGTTACAGCTACTAAAACCACACTTGGGATAAAAGATAATGTGTTCAATAAAAATTGAAGAAATTTTAATAGGTGGAAAAATGATATACTTTTACCATAACCAGAAATCAACAAAAAAAGATTAGAGATTTATGTATATGATTTGTCAACTATCAAACAATTAAATTAATACAAAAAGAAATTCACTTGAAAATTTTCTGGGAAATGACATTTTTTATACAGTGCTAAAAACACTAGCAATCACAGGAAAAATAGACTAGGGACATTCCCTTTAAGCTAAAAAGTCTTCTGTATAGCCTAAAGTATAAATATAGTGCAAAGTTATGTATAGAATGGAAATGAATTTTTGAATTTCATATCTCATAAATGATGAGTTTCCCAAATACATGTGTATGGACATCACACAATATAGTCACGAAGAACAAGAAGTATCCTTCTTATAAAAGACACTGATTCATAAGTTCTTATTCTAAGACTGGGTGGGGGAGAGAAGACAGGGTGGGTATCAGCATTTGCAGACCTCACAGAAGATCTTGGTTCCATTCCCAGTATACACAGTCTGAGCTCATTCTCCTATAATTCCAGCTCCAAGGATTCTCATTCCCTCTTCCTTCCTCTATGGTTAACTGCACACTTTAATTACATATGCATATGTTCAAGCACTCACATTACACCTGCAATTTTAAAAATTTAAAAATTTAAAAAATTATAAATGAATAAAAGGATCATGATTAAATAAACAAATGAATTAATGAATGAATGAATGAATAAATAAGATTCATGCAGCTTTGGGCAGTAGAATGTGATTTTGTTTAGAATACAATTATTTAATTACTGTATAGTGTTACTTGTATGATATTTACATCAAAGTGTATTTTTTCGTATCCCTTATATGATTATACTTGTTAATTAAGACATGCATTGTAGTGATTTCAACCATTTTTCTTTGAAATATCAGGAGTCTGTGCTTCTGACAGTTACAGTGTCACTGATACAAGTCCTTTGGGACAAGAGCAAACTCTCTAGAGATTTACCAGAACACAGGAATTAGCATCTTGTTCCCATGGTCTCAGCCTCTTCAATACTTCCTGTTTCAATGAATTCAATCTAGTATTTTTCTTCCTCATCATCACCACTTTTTCACTTGGCAAAAATAAAATTCCTGTGTAGGTTCACCAATCTTGTCCCTTGTAAGTTTTCAATATTGTTTGAATATTTTAGTTCTCTACAAAGGAATACAAATGCCCTTGTTAAGGTTCATTTGTCAATAATTTAAATGTGTCCATTTAAAAGGTTATTTTTGATGAGAATAACATTGAAGGTGTTTGTTTGGAGTAGCATAGAGTATACTCGCTACTGCAGTGGGCTTCATTAGGAGGTCTGAATACTTAACTATAGCTGAATCCAGCATCTGTGTGCAGATGTGACTGCAGCTCATGTGGCTGTACAGTAGCCCAGTCCTGGATCTCAAGAGTTTCTCTCTTCCTGGGTTTTATAACTGAAGAGGTGTCTTTTTCTTATCCAGGTCTCAACTCTCCCAGTTCACATTAGAACACTTTGACTTATTAGCCTCAATAGCAACCACATCAACCAATTCCTTATGGTACATCTACCAATATGCAATTATTTTATTGGTTCTTTTGTTTAAATTATTAAGGTTATTAAGAGCTATAATTTAAAACTTAGATGTTCATATTAAATCATATATCTATCTATGATCAGATTGTTATCTTGCCTCTTTGTTTCCCAGGACTTTGTATGTAACAGATATTTCTTTTTAATATATATTGTCATACTCTTTAAATTTTATTTTATTTTTTACTTATGGAATTTACATCCCAATCACTGCCCCCCTCCTCCGACCCCCTGCCACAATCTTACATCCTTCCCTTCTCCTCTGAATAGGTAGGCCCCTGGGTACCACCCCCCCAGTACCTCCCATCCTGGAAATTCAAGTCTCTGCAAGGCTAGATACTTCCTCTTCTATTGAGGCCAGACAAGGCAGCCCAGCTAGAAGAAGATATCTCACATACAGGGGACACTTTAGGGTAGTCCTCACACCAGTTGTTTGGGACCCACATGAAGACCAACAATAGAAGAGTGTTCCTCTTTTTCCACATACTCTCCAGCATCTGTTGTCACCTGAATTTTTGATCTTAGCCATTCTGACTGGTGTGAGGTCGAATCTCAGGGTTGTGTTGATTTGCATTTCCCTGATGATTAAGGATGTTGAACATTTTTTCAGGTGCTTCTCAAACCTTTGGTATTCCTCAGTTGAGAATTCTTTGTTTAGCTCTGTACTCCATTTTTAATAGGGTTATTTGATTTTCTGGAGTCCAGCTTCTTGAGTTCTTTGTATATATTGGATATTAGTCCCCTATCTGATTTAGGATAGGTAAAGATCCTTTCCCAATCTGTTGGTGGCCTTTTTGCCTTATTGAAGGTGTCTTTTGCCTTACAGAAGCTTTGCAATTTTATGAGGTCCAATTTGTCAGTTCTCGATCTTACAGCACAGCCCTTGGTGTTTTGTTCAGAAATTTTTCCCCCTGTTCCCATATTTTTTTTTTTTTTGTGGAAATCCTGGATCCACTTAGACTTGAGCTTTGGACAAGGAGATAAGAATGGATCAATTTGCATTCTTCTGCATGATAACTGCCAGTTGAGCCAACACCATTTGTTGAAAATGCTGTCTTTTTTCCACTGTATGGTTTTAGCTCCCTTGTCAAAGATCAAGTGACCATACGTGTATGGATTCATTTCTAGGTCTTCAATTCAATTCCATTGATCTACCTGTTTGTTGCTGTACCAGTACCATTCGGTTTTTATCAAATTGCTCTGTAGCAAAATCTTGCTAGTGTATGCAATGGTGTCAGCGTTTCGAAGCTGATTATGGGATGGATCCCTGGATATGGCAGTCTCTAGATGGTTCATCCTTTCATCACAGCTCCAAACTTTGTCTCTGTAACTCCTTCCATGGGTTTTTTGTTCCCACTTCTAAGAAGGGGCACAGTGTGCACACTTTGGTCTTCATTCTTCTTGAGTTTCATGCGTTAAGCAAATTGTATCTTATATCTTGGGTATCCTAAGTTTTGGGCTAATATCCACTTATCAGTGAATACATATTGTGTGAGTTCCTTTGTGATTGTGTTACCTCACTCAAGATGATGCCCTCCAGGTCCATCCATTTGGCTAGGAATTTCATAAATTCATTCTTTTTAATAGCTGAGTAGTACTCCATTGTGTAAATGTACCATATTTTCTGTATCCATTCCTCTGTTGAGGGGCATCTGGGTTCTTTCCAGCTTCTGGCTATTATAAATAAGGCTGCTATGAACATAGTGGAGCATGTGTCTTTCTTACCGGTTGGGACATCTTCTGGATATATGCCCAGGAGAGGTATTGCTGGATCCTCCAGTAGTACTATGTCCAATTTTCTGAGGAACCGCCAGACTGATTTCCAGGTGGTTGTACAAGCTTGCAATCCCACCAACAATGGAGGAGTGTTCCTCTTTCTACTGGGATTATTTTTAATGTATATTATTTTTAACTTTTTATTGATTCTTCGTGAGATATACATCACATAGCCTAGTCTTGCTTATCTTTCAATCCCATTATATCTGCCTTTCTTTCTTGCAACCTCTGTCCCCCAAAGAAAACACACACACACATACATGCCCACACACACACATGTGCACATGCAAACAAACAAACAGCAACGAATCACAGAGAACATCTCATCATGGAAGATTTAATATGCCAGAGTGTGTCCCAGAATACATCCCACCATCTATACATCTTCACTTGTAAATGTTCATTGGAATGAATTATTGGTCTGGTCCAAGATCTCTGGCTTCTGTAATAGCATCAATACTAATTCCTCATTGGGACTTCTCTCAGTTATCCTGTTCTTTCCCTGTGTCATGGAGCTTCTCTAGCTTCACACCATCAGGACTAGCCTTTTCCCGAATCAGAACCATTCACAGATGCTAGAGATGTTGGGGTAAGTTAGTTTAGAGCCTTGCATCTGGGCCTGGGTGGTAGTTGAGCTTCTTAACCTGTCAATGGCTCACCTGTACCCATGCCTCCAGAGCCAGTTCCCCTGTGCTGCTTACTCCAGAGAATGGGGTACCCATTCTCTCAAGTGCTACAGATGAGGATGGAATGGAGGCTAGGTCTTCTTCCCTCATGGTTCTAGAGCCAGCTTTTCCAGCTACTACAGGTGGCAACAGGGGCAGGGGGAGGTCATCATCTCTGTACCCATGTCATGTTTTGCCAGATGAGTAGCTGTGCCAGCTCTTCCATTCTTTCACCATCAGTGTTGGTTTACCTGTGCCCCTTCCACCAGGGCCAGGGCCAGCCCTACTGTGATGCCCAGGCAAGGTGCAGGACCCTCTTTCCCTATTGTTTCAGCCATGGAGGAAGTGGGACATCTCACCTACTCTCATGAACTCAGGGTCAGCTCTCTGGACTACCTCATATATATTTGCTCATATTTGTATACATCAAGGTGTATTTGGGAGAATATGATAGTTATTATTTTGTCAGATCCTTACTAATTTATTCCCTCTATATTTGACATCTACTTTATTGACATTATAGTTGGCTTAAATTAATAGCTCTATGCCATCTTAAATAAATACCATTCTCTGCTCCATCCTCCGTCCCTGCATTGCTTGCAGACAGGATTAATAAGGATTTGGGGGTTTTTTGGGGTGTGTGTGTGTGTGTGTGTCTGTGTGTCTGTATGTGTCTCTATCACTCCATTGGTTTTCCTTCCTGGCTACAGAAGGTGGCCTCTTCATGTACCATATCCTCATTCCTGTGAGTCACAGCTAAGGAAACCCCTATTGATTTTTGTGTACGTCCCTTATCCCAAGTCTTCTTATCTTCCTGGAGGTGCCCTCTAACTCCTCACCTCTGTCACTTTGGAACTGACAATCAATAACCGCCTAACTTCATACACATTCCATGGACAAGCACAATCCCTGACATTATTAAATGACACTCTGTTATGCTTGCAGAACGGAGCCTAGCATAACTGTCCTCTGAGAGGCTCCTTCTAGCAGCTGACTAAAACAGATGCGGACACCCACAGACAAATATTGGATCAGGGACTCTTACGGAAGACTTGGGGGAAGTATTGAAGGGAGATAGAAACTTCACAAGAAGACCAACAGAGTTAACTAACCTGAATACTTGGTACTCTCAGAGTCTGAACCATCAACCAAAGAACATACAGAGGATGGACCTAGGTCTTCTTGCACATATGTAGCAGATGTGGAGCTTGGTCTTCATTGGATCCCAAATAACTGGCTATCCTAAAAGCTGTTGCCTGTATGTGGAATATGTTTTTCAAGCTGTGCTGCCTTGTCTGGAATCAGTAGGGGAGGATGGTCCTAGGTTTTCAGAGACTCTAAGTGCCAGGGTAAAAGGATACTCAGGGAGGCCCCCGCCTGCTCAGAGGAGAACAGGAAGCAGGGTATGGTGGGAAAGATTCTGAGAAGGGGTGACTGGAAAGAGCACAGTGAGTGGAATGTAAAGTGAATAAGTAAAAATACATACATACCATTTTCAAGTAAATTAGTATAGAATACTACTATTAATACTAATATTAATACAGAATGCCAATTGAACAGACATATTCTTTAAATTTTTTTTATCTTTTGAGGACATATGGCAATAAAATAAAATATTTTTACTAAACACTATAATTGTAAATGTAGGTAATGTATAAATTTCATACTAACATGAGTAATAGTATTGTATTCATATTTACTACAACATTCATTTTCCTAGATTATATAAACCAAGTCTCTTATCTGAAATAATTATTACTGATATGGAAACCCTGATCTTACAGTTTTGCATCTTCAATTCTTGTCATTTAACTGGGAGAAGTTATGCTAAATTTCTAATATATTTAAATTGAGTTCTGATATTTAGTTTGAGCAATAACAATGTAAATGATGCCACTGTGAAGATTTCTTTGATTGACTAAGATATTAAGAAGTGATATAATTCTAATTGGGACAGGTGGTACTCTTATAATAAACAAGCTTATCACTACATTGGATGAGTAAGCTGTAAACAGGCTGACAATTCCTACTTAATGTGTCATCAGCAGTTAAATTCCCTATGTTAATATGATTTTTATTTTAATCAATAGTGTTAAGATGCTATCCAGAATTAAATGTTTAAGTGGTATTGTGTATTTTTCATTAAATGGAAGATTTAAATGAAGCAAAAGAAAAAATAGTATCTAACAATGTTCAGTCACTTAAATTCTCTCTTAGAGATGTTAGGGTCTCCACATCGTAAAAATGGAAAGAAATTGTTGAATTTATTTAACAATGCAAAACTGAACTTAACAAATTATAAATGTCACAAATAATAACACATTTAAATGACTTAACATCTTACTGCATTAATTTTGTTCTACGTTATAGTCTGCCTCAGTGGTTCCTTACAAACTGAGGAGAAGACCAATGAAGTATAAACATGTCACATAAAATATGTTGTCATACATTGTCCATTAACTAGGTTTGAGGAAACTGCCCAAGATTTAATACAAAATAAGGGTTTGAAACATTATTCATACTCATCAAAGGCAATACTTCATCAACTAAACATAATAGAGTAGCTTTAAGATGAGAACTTATTTTCAAAACTTTCCATTATAAACCTATATGGCAGCTTGTTAAAAAGGAGAAAATATTTACTAATTAGTATAAAATAATACAGCTTAATCCATGGCACAATGATGATTACTTCTTTCAGTAGAATGTTAGGTCCCCCCAACCCCAAGGTTAGACACTACTAATTATCAATACCTTATATCTATTCATTTCATCCATGACCAGCCTTGTTATTGCTCCTCAGGACCAGAATACTGTTTTTTCTTTTACTTCTTAGTTTCACAGAACTACTCTTGGTACACTTATAAATACATATGAGATCTGCCAGGAGTACCCTAGGAGACACCAAAGATCCTGGCGTCTGACTGAGTCTTTCCTCTAGAAATATCTTTGACTTAGAAGAACTGGATTACTAATGATCAGATTACACCTTCCACGGAGGTAAAAAGAATCTAGAGAGTGTTAATGTGGGACTGGAGAGACCAGACGATTGGTATTTCCTTGACGGGACTTCCCACTTTAGGGATTCTATTGCATTCCCTGATGCTTCAGTTCACACTCATCCACTCACTTCCCTTCCCCTCCTCAGTAGTGCTTCTTGTATTCTCTTGCAGATATTGTGCCTCCAAACATAACCCAATATAGTTCGTTTATATAAATCAAACTGCTCATCCACATCTGGTCTTCAGGAAACATAACAGTACCATACAAACTTATTTCACACACATCTTGCAAACATTATCTGTTTAGATTACATTACAATTGATAAGACCAAATATAAGAAGCAGAATTCAATTTCAGTTCTAATCCCAGATTCAAAAAAAAAAATCATCTGTCCCTTGACATCATTTAAATCACACTTAATGAAACAAGACCATGAGGGAAGACACAGGGACTTCCAAGTATAAAAATTGTGCTTAGCAGACAAACATACATAATGTTGTAGAAACTTAGCGAAGCTAGTCAGTTAAGCAGCACACTTCACAGAACTTCAGAGGGATGCAAATTCCCCCTGTAAATCAATTGATTTACAGTTACTGTGGCTTGTTTTTATGATTTCAACAACTAAGTATATTTAGTGGCTCATAATATCATTGTTAGAGGGAACTGGATCGCGGCAGTTGGAAAATTTACTTAATTTTAAGTAAAAACATACCAAATCCTATTTGTTTTCACACTGTTCTACAAAGAAGCAAAGCAATGTAATTATTTAAAAAAGAAAAAAAAATCTTCATTGTTTCAGGTTTAACACTATGGGGGAACATGAATGTTTGAAAGCATCCTAGTAAACAAAGAAAGCCCATTGAGACAAAGACAAAACGAAACAAAACAGTTTCATTTTATTACTGATGATAAACATTACAGGAAACTAAGATAGGTGAATCTGGACAGAATTTATTATTTGATTAGAATTCTTTTTTTTTTCACACAGCATCAAATTTTTATTTTTATTTTATTTTTAATATTATTTTATTACGTATTTTCCTCAGTTACATTTCCAATGCTCTCCCAAAAGTCCCCCATACCCTCCCCCCAACTTCCCTACCCACCCATTCCCATTTTTTGGCCCTGGCGTTCCCCTGTACTGGGGCATATAAAGTTTGTGTGTCCAATGGGCCTCTCTTTCCAGTGAAGGCAGACTAGGCCATCTTTTGATACATATGCAGCTAGAGTCAAGAGCTCCGGGGTACTGGTTAGTTCATAATGTTGTTCCAACTATAGGGTTGCAGATCCCTTTAGCTCCTTGGGTACTTTCTCTAGCTCCTCCGTTGGGAGCCCTGTGATCCATCCACTAGCTGACTGTGAGCATCCACTTCTGTGTTTGCTAGGCCCCGGCATAGTCTCACAAGAGACAGCTATATCTGGGACCTTTCAGCAAAATCTTGCTAGTATATGCAATGGTGTCAGCGTTTGGAAGCTGATTATGGGATGGATCCCTGGATATGGTAGTCTCTAGATGGTCCATTCTTTCGTCACAGCTCCAAACTTTGTCTCTGTAACTCCTTCCATGGGTGTTTTGTTCCCACTTCTAAGAAGGGGCACAGTGTCCACAATTTGGTCTTCATTCTTCTTGAGTTTCATGCGTTTAGCAAATTGTATCTTATATCTTGGGTATCCTAAGTTTTGGGCTAATATCCACTTATCAGTGAATACATATTGTGTGAGTTCCTTTGTGATTGTGTTACCTCACTCAGGATGATGCCCTCAAGGTCCATTTATTTGGCTAGGAATTTCATAAATTCATTCTTTTTAATAGCTGAGTAGTACTCCATTGTTTAAATGTACCACATTTTCTGTATCCATTCCTCTGTTGAGGGGCATCTGGGTTCTTTCCAGCTTCTGGCTATAATAAATAAGGCTGCTATGAACATAGTGGAGCATGTGTCCTTCTTACCTGTTGGGACATCTTCTTAAAGGGGAAGAGGTTACATGCAAGTGTGAACAAGAGTTCTTGAAAAAAGGCTTGTGTCTCCAGAGGCTGACTGATTAAAAACTTCAAGGACTGTGGAGAAGTTTCAGTGTTGCACATTCAAAAGACATAATAATTCCTTTTGAGATATCTTTAGGTCCACACAGAGTCTCTCCTTGAACAGACCTAACATCCAAATAAATAGATAGAACCTTTGAAAGGTTTGGTTTAACTAAACCCTGGTCTCTGCTCGTGAACGAGCAAACAATGTGATTCAGTAAGATCTGAGCTCTGTAGTTGAGTTTCCTGGATCTAGTTGTGTCCAGCAATGTAAAATGCCTTGATATATACATTTCTTGCTTCTGTTATAAAACAACTTTTGTGGTGGAAGTAATGAAAATGGGTAGCTTATACCTTTTATTTGGGAGGATGATCACTTAGATTTGGGCTCCAGAGTAAACTATTTCCTTTGAGTTGAGAGCTGTGTTCTTGTGTTGGCATGAGCTAACAGGTAGGCATATCACTACATGTTATTTGAATGTTGTTTGTGTAATACATTTGGATGAATGCTAGCTTTAACAATTATAAATTATCTTGGTATAAATATTCTTGTGTAAGTTTTCAGTTAATTATATAACTTCATTGTTTCATGTTAAATGTGTAGAAATAGGGTAGTTGAACTCACTTTAAAAATGAAAGATAAAGTTTTTAAAACATGGAAATGGGGACTTTGTAAATAGTTGTGTGAATCTTCTTGATAATGTGGAGTTCAGAATCCCTCACCTGTTCATTCCTTACCTACTCATACTCTTTGGAATAGTCCTGGCTAGTCCTGCCTCCATCCTAATTCTTTATGTGTGACAGCTAGATTTGAATGTTATGCTTAGCTGACACCATCCTATTATATGATTGTTCAGCCCTACACAACCTCCTAGCTTTACATAAGATTCATCATTCCTTTAGATTTTCCATTTCCAAAGTGTTGACTAATAAATACAATTTGCAAATATGTACTATTGCTTTCTGTTAAAAGACAAGCACTAAAAATAAACCTTATTGTTGTTTGTATGTTGATTAATTTCATTATTGTATATTAGTCCATTACATTGTTATTTCAAGTTTGTCTATTTACATACAATTGGGTGAGTGTCAATTTTACAATTACAAATTATTTTGGTGTAAGTGCTCCTGTGTAACTTTTAGCTCAATAAACAATGTATTAGAACTTGTGTTCTTGATAGCATTTGGCCTTGTCAGTATTTCAACTCCTCTAAAAAGTATACATCTTAGTATGCTTTAGTTTTTATTTCTCTGATTATTAATGATATTCATTATTTTTAATTTGCTCATTGTCATATACTTTTTGCTAGCAACATACCTACTCTAATTTTCTGCCTGATTCCATATCATTGAGAATTTTTCTAGTTTTATTGGTCTCTCTCTCTATTTTATATATATATATATATATATATAAAATACCATATATTATACATATACAGTATATAGTAATATATATTATATATGCAAACCATTTATTGTGTGTGTATACATATGTATATGTATGTGTATGTTTATGTGTATATGTATATACACACATATAGTATATGGTGCTATATATAATTATATATATTATATATAATTTATAATGCTGTTGCTGTAGATAAGGCAATTTATACATGCTCTGGCACAATTGGTTACCAACATGGGTTAAGAGAGTGAGACAATATTTTCTTCTTTATCAAATTTCAAGTAAACAGCACATTGTTAGTCACTACAGTATCCATGCTGTAAGTATTCCATTGTATATATTTAACACATTTTAAGTTGCTGCTTTTATACTTTGGATACTTGGCTACAGTAGCAACAATACTAAAGTGACCCTAAGTGTTGGGACACCTTTTCAACAATCTGATTCTGTTTCTACTTTAATTGTCTGTAGAAGTAGACTTGGGGTTGCTAGATGGAATGGTAGTTCTGTTTAAAATCTTTGTACAAACTATATATTGTTTTTTAAAGTGTCTGTCATTATCACTTAAATATGAAATAACTTCCAAGATGGCTCATATATTATAGAATTAGTCTCCTGTTGGTAGAGCTATTGTGTGCAAATTGGATAGCAGGGATGGTGGTAATTTAACTAAGACATGTCCCCTATGAGCTGAGGTGTTTGCCATTTGCTTTTCAGCTGGTGCCACTGTTTGGGAGAATCATCTGCAGCCTTTTAGGAAGAAGTATTTCAAAGTGTGAGCTTTGAATGTTCATAGCCTCATCCTACTTCCAGCTTGATTTCTCTGCTTTGTATTTGCAATTGAAGAGGTGATGAGTCGGCCTCCTGTATTCCCACCTCCCTTCCTCCTCTTGAGTCATTGTGGACTCTCCCTCGAGAACCATTATCCAAATAAACCGTGTCTTCCTTAGATTGTCTTTGGTCATGGTATTTATCATAGCAACACAAATTATGTAACTAATACAAAGGTTGTAAAAAAAATGGCTGTTACAGCAAGAGACATGACAATGTGTGTGTTTGGAAGAAAGTAAGAGGCTTTGATCTAGAAAATCAGTGTGATGTTACAAACAGAGCTTAATGGGTTTTTCTTGGAAGGGGGTGGAAGACAGTAATGTAGAGCATAATATGGATGGCAAAGTCCAGGTGCATGAGGTTTGAGAAAGCAAGAAAATGTTTAAACAGAGATTGACCTAGAGGTTGTGTCAGTGATATTTTAAAAGTTAAAAAAAACATGGTTACCTTTTGCCTGTGCCTTGAGAAGTTGCTTGAGGTTAAATTCAAAGTAATAACTAACTTCTTTGACAGGGAGAATTTCAAGAGTCTCTGGTATGGTTGTTACTGATTTATTCTCTTCAGTTCCACAAAGAAAAGAGCAAGCAGGGCAGAAAAACACCACATATAAATATATACACCTCTCTCTCTCTCTCTCTCTCTCTCTCTCTCTCTCTGTGTGTGTGTGTGTGTGTGTGTGTGTGTGTGTGTGTAGCACTAGGAAGCTATGAGTGTATTGAAAAACAGAATAGAATTGTAGAGCACTGGACCTTAATTACAGTCTCCTGATAAGCACTGGTGTGAAAAGAAAGGTGCCTGAAGGCAGAACCACACCCAGTAAAACTTGCCTCTCCTGGCTCTACAAGTCAAATCCCCATCAACTAGTTTCAACCATCAAGTCTTTCTGAGTTTAGTATCAGTTGCTAGAAGCCTGTCCTCTTGAGTGGAGCTTTCTCATTTTACTTATACATTTTAACATTATTTGTTTGATTTTTCTTTGTATATTCTGATCGTCTTATTGAAAAGCTCAAATCACTGGATATAGTGGTATATCCAGCACTCAGGAGGCAGTCAGATCTATTCTAGACAAGCCTGATTTATATAATGCTTCCCAGGCCAGCCAGAGATACCAAGGGAGATTCTTTCTTTAAAAGAAAAAAAAAAAAAAAAAAAAAAAGAAAACAAGAAAAAACAAAGAAAAATAAATAGGTAACCCTGTTTTGTTTTGTTTTGTTTTGTTTTGTTTTTGTTTTGTTTTGTTTTGTTTTGTTTTCCCAAAGGAAACTCCATGTAAAACTTTTGAATGGATCTTGAGTATAAACAAAAGCCTGGCAGGTCTGTACACGGACTTCACAGTACTTCTTCTGGTCCTTGTGTTTCACTGGCCTTCCCCTCTCCCCATATCTGGGATTTCCAACAGTAATCAGATGTGCACTGGAAAAAAGAATGTTCGAGGCTAGTAGCAGCCTTCTATAAAGTCATTGCTGCTACTGAGTGCCATACAGACTACAGTGTTAGATTTTTCTGGATAAGATCAAAAATTCAGGTGACAGCAGATGCTGGCGAGGATGTGGAGAAAGAGGAACACTCCTCCATTGTTGGTGGGATTGCAAGCTTGTACAACCACTCTGGAAATCAGTCTGGCGGTTCCTCAGAAAATTGGACATAGTACTACCGGAGGATCCAGCAATACCTCTCCTGGGCATATATCCAGAAGATGTCCCAACCGGTAAAAAGGACACATGCTCCACTATGTTCATATCAGCCCTATTTATAATAGCCAGAAGCTGGAAAGAACCCAGATGTCCCTCAACAGAGGAATGGATACAGAAATTATGGTACATTTACACAATGGAGTACTACTCAGCTATTAAAAAGAATGAATTTATGAAATTCCTAGCCAAATGGATGGACCTGGAGGGCATCATCTTGAGTGAAGTAACACAATCACAAAAGAACTCACACAATATGTATTCATTGATAAGTGGATATTAGCCCAAAACTTAGGATACCCAAGATATAAGATACAATTTGATAAACGCATGAAACTCAAGAAGAATGAAGACCAAAATGTGGACACTGTGCACCTTCTTAGAATTGGGAACAAAACACCCAGGGAAGGAGTTACAGAGACAAAGTTCGTAGCTGTGATGAAAGGATGGACCATTTAGAGACTGCTGTATCCAGGGATCCGTCCCATAATCAGCTTCTAAACGCTGACACCATTGCATACACTAGCAAGATTTTGCTGAAAGGACCCAAATATAGCTGTCTCTTGTGAGACGATGCCGGGGCCTAGCAAACACAGGAGTGGATGTTCACAGTCAGCTATTGGATGTATCACAGGGCTCCCAATGGAGAAGCTAGAGAAAGTACCCAAGGAGCTAAAGGGATCTGCAACCCTATTGTTGGAACAACATGATGTACTAACCAGAACCCTGGAGCTCTTGTCTCTAGCTGCATATGTATCGAAAGATGGCCTAGTCGGCCATCAATGGAAAGAGAGGCCCATTGGACTTGCAAACTTTATATGCCCCAATATAGGGGAATGCCAGGGCCAAAAGAATGGGAATGGGTGGGTAGGGAAGTGGGGGGCGCTATGGGGGACTTTTGGGATAGTATTGGAAATGTAATTGAGGAAAATATGTAATAAAAATATTAAAAAAAAAATAAATGAAAAGGCAATTTCAAAGGAGGGTGTTATGACAACATCTCACAAGAAACCAAATGCTAATAAAGTAAAAGCTATCACGGTGAAGGGCCTTAAAAAAAAAAAAAAAAAAAAAAAAACTCAAGGAAAGAAAATGTCCCTGCCTAGCAGGTCTTGTCCTCCTTCACACACACACACACACACACACACACACACGACTTTCTCTGTTGTTTGATCAAATTAAAAAGTTGAAAGCCCAGATATTTGTCAGTGCTAGATCATTTTTCCTTTTCTAGTGTTAAACTTCAGTAGGTTCGACCCCCCTCACCCCTGCCAAACAAACAAAGAAATAAACACACATGACTTCTATCATTGATGAACTGCAAAATTCCAGGGAAGAAATATCCTCTACATTTACTTATAATATTTACAGCGGAACATAAATGACTTAATGCTGCCCAGGTTTTGCCATCACGGGTGGTCAGTACAATGATCTTTCACTGGTACTTGCTGAGTGTGCAGATTAGGAGAGCTCTGCCTTACAGAAATACCACCAGTTTCCAGGAATGCAGGGGTGAAAGCCGGATTCCAGTGGTTTGAGGCGTGGTTAAAGTAGCATTCATTACAGAAAATATCTAGATGATTCTCTAATAAAGTTTATTACTAAAAAAAAAAATCATTCTTGAGAGTAGCAAAATGAGTAGAAGAAAGATTTATTTAACAGAAGGTTTGTGTTTTTAAGGGGAAACGAAAACTTGGGAATCAAGAAGAGTTTCATGCTGAGAAAGGGGGCAGGGAATTCTGGAACTAAACATTAAAGATGAGCCCAAATATTTAGTTACTAAGAATTTGAAAATCTCTAGGCTAAGAGCTTATTCACTGGTTATTTGGAGTTTTCACACAAAATTGTCTCCATTCTGGATATAGTCAGAGAGAGGAGAAAGTGTTAAATTTATCCATGTTTAGGGAATGTCAGAGTTAAGATATAAATGACAATAAGAATGTTCTGGAAAATTCAGGATATTGACAATAGTTACTGAATGAAGAACCATACAAACTCTCAGAACGATACAGCAGGGAAACACACTTCCAAGCAATTCCTGATGTGGCTAATTTAAGTCAGGGTCTTCACTCATTTCTCAGGGAGGAGTGTACTTCATGGCCCTAAACTGGTTGGTCCTGGCTGAACATAGAATGTGCTCAAGTTGACTTCCAGATAACTCTATCTGAAAATACTGATTAAGAATAAACATTGTGAGATTTCACATCTATTGATACTTAACCTAACAAAGGTAGGTAAATTACTTTAGTGTTCCTGTTCTAAAAAGATAGTTAAGAGAAAAACAAAATAAGCAGGAAGCAAAAATAGCAATGAGAGTTTATTTGGCTACATTAAAATAAAGTGAAGAAGCAAAAACAGGAAATACTGAATAAAATAAACACCGAGGCCCAGAGAGAGAGAGAGAGAGAGAGAGAGAGAGAGAGAGAGAGAGAGAGAGAGAGAGAGAGAGAGATCTCAGGTAGAACACAACAAATAGGTTTTTATTTATTTACTGAATGTGATCTTTCAATGCACTAAGATATTTCCCTGGATTTGTATTCTAGACTACTATTTGATAACTTCCTATTTTTATTTGTTTGTTAATGATTTCTTTCTGCTTATGACAGTAGGAGTTGATATGATAGTGATACTCAAAATTCAAATGCACCAAAAAGAAGCAATAAAAACTCTCTCCCTCCCTCCCTCCCTTTCTCCCTCCCTCCCTTTCTCCCTCCCTCCCTCCCTCCCTCCCTCCTTCCTTCCCTCCCTCCCTTCCCCCCTCTCTGTCTCTCTGTCTCTGTCTCTGTCTCTCTCTCTCTCTCTCTCTCTGTCTCTCTGTCTCTCTGTCTCTCTCTCTCTCTCTCACACACACACACACACACACACACACTGGAAGCCTTGATGTTTTGGCAAGGCATCATTCACATGAAGGTAGGACTATACATTTGTACTGATTATACTGAAAGGTGTTCCGAAAATACATGTAGAAGCTATCAACATACAATGAACATGACAGCAGTCACATCAGTTAAAATAATTTTGAGTTGACCCAGCAGCAAAGACCTGTGCACAGTTTTCTTACCTCCAAGATCTTTCCTTCAGAGAGGCAGCTGCATCCTCTCGGAATGGTTCCTTTCTTCTTTCTTCCATCATTCCAACTAAAGGTGAGAAGTCGTGACTTCACCACCTGATCAAGGTGCAGGGACTATGATACGAGGAAACTGACGGAAGAGAGAAGGGAAGGATAATCCCATCTTGTTTCTCCTCATTCTGTCTCTATTTCCCACTATTCCTTTCAGTGTCAGAATCCAGACCGAAAGCCAGTAACTAACCTGGGTCTATTTGTTCTCCTTCAATACAGAACTGTGGAAGGCTGGCAGATGATCATGACGGTATACTTTAAGAAGGGCATTGACCTTTCCTGTTAATTACTTTTGAACAAATTGCAACTGTTGTCTATACTCACATGTGATCTTTTGAAGAATGAAGTGATGCCAATGTCTAGTTTGTGTATATATCTGTATGTTGTTTATGTTTCTATGTAGGTTTGTATGAGCCTATTAGCATAAATTTCATCCCTAATACTTCAGCTCTACTCTGTAAATTCTACCAGTTTATAGCAATCTTATTCAACAAATTCCTCTGGGCATAAGTCTGTACTCTCTTACAGTGTGTATCTTATCTGAAACATAGTCTCCCATGGACCTGAAAATATCAGGTAACAAGTAAATGAAATCAGGTAAGCGCTGTTCCTCATTTCTGACTGAATATATTATGGTTTCACTGGCTCATTCCTGCCTTACTGCCTCTTTCACCTGTTTTTCTTCTCTCTCTCTCTTTTTTAAATTTTTATTAGGTATTTTCTTCATTTACATTTCCAGTGCTATTCTAAAAGTCCCCCATATACTCCCCCCCCCAACTCCCCTACCCACCCACTCCTACTTCTTGGCCCAGGCATTCCCCTGTACTGAGGTATATAAAGTTTGCACAACCAATGGGCCTCTCTTCCCAGTGATGGCCAACTAGGCCATCTTCTGATACATATGCAGCTAGAGACATGAGCTCCAGGGGGTACTGGTTAATTCATATTGTTGATCTACCTATAGGGTTGCAGACTCCTTTAGCTCCTTGGGTACTTTCTCTAGCTCCTCCATTGGGGGCCTTGTGATCCATCCAATAGCTGACTGTGAGCATCCACTTCTGTGTTTGCTAGGCCCCGGCCTAGTCTCACAAGAGACAGCTATATCAGGGTCCTTTCAGCAAAATCTTGCTAGTGTATGCAATGGTGTCAGTGTTTGGAAGCTGATTATGGGATGGATCCCTGGATATGACAGTCTCTAGATGGCCCATCCTTTCCTCTCAGCTCCAAACTTTGTCTCTGTAACTCCTTCTATGGGTGTTTTGTTCCCAATTCTAAAAAGGGGCAAAAGGTCCACACTTTG
This sequence comes from Mus caroli, assembly GCF_978045245.1. Lineage (NCBI taxonomy): Eukaryota > Metazoa > Chordata > Mammalia > Rodentia > Muridae > Mus > Mus caroli. Next base: position 92,254,500 of record NW_028227256.1, read on the forward strand.
GTCTTTGTTCTTCTTGACTTTCATGTGTTTTGAAAATTGTATCTTGTATCTTGGGTATTCTAAACAAAGAATTTTCACCTGAGGAATACCAAATGGCTGAGAAGCACCTGAAAAAATGTTCAGCATCCTTAATCATCAGGGAAATGCAAATCAAAACAGCCCTGAGATTACACCTCACACCAGTCAGAATGGCTAAGATCAAAAATTCAGGTGACAGCAGATGCTGGCGAGGATGTGGAGAAAGAGGAACACTCCTCCATTGTTGGTGGGATTGAAAGCTTGTACAACCACTCTAGAAATCAGTCTGGCGGTTCCTCAGAAAATTGGACATAGTACTACCGGAGGATCCTGCAATACCTCTCCTTGGCATATATCCAGAAGATGTTCCAACCGTTAAGAAGGACACATGCTCCACTATGTTCAAAACAGCCTTATTTATAATAGCCAGAAGCTGGAAAGAACCCAGATGCCCCTCAACAGAGGAATGGATACAGAAAATGTGGTACATTTACACAATGGAGTACTTCTCAGCTATTAAAAAGAATGAATTTATGAAATTCCTAGCCAAATGGATGGACCTGGAGGGCATCATCCTGAGTGAGGTAACCCAAGTCCCACAGTCTTTAAAACTTTCAATATTTTAAAAGCATAACTATTCTTTAAAAATCCAAACATCTTCTTAAAAGTTCATAGTCTCTCAACTGCTGGCTTCTTTAAAAATCAAAATCAAGTTATGTACTTTCTCACTCCAAGAGACAGGATGAAGACTGATAAGTCAGACCTTGATCAAGGAAGAATGAGCTATAGAATGAGAAGGAGCCAAAAGATTAGAACAGATTGCCAGAGTTACTTTGATGCCAAGCAGAGCAATTAAGGAGAGGCCATGAGAGACAAGCCAGATTGAATCAGTTACCTTGGAGAGGAGCTTTGAGCTGGAACAGCTGAGTTGAACCGGAGAGCCAGAGATCAGTAAGAGCTAGGAAGGAATGAGCTTGTTCAACAGCATGAACAGTCTAGAATGTTCTCAGCCTCTTTACATGCAAATCAAAACACAACCAAATTCCAACAGTGGAAAACTCAGGGGCAGATATATTGGACTCTGTGTTCTAGAGGGTTTAAGCCACTCCTTAACTTTGAATATCCTATCCACAGAACAAATACACACCTTGAAGGCTCAGGGGTATTTCACTCCCCACTGCTGCTGTTCTTTGTTGTTGTCCCATGGTACTGATATCTCCCAAATGTTAATTTTTCTCCTGTAACTGAGCTATACCTTCAAAAGGCACCACTTTTAATCTTTATTAAGAGACTATAATCCTGCTTCATAGTACCAAGTTTTAACTTCACTCCAAATCTAGGGCTTATCAAAACTGAGGATTCACTTTAACCAGTGGCTACTCTTGGACTCTCACAATGCCAACCATCAGCTGTGTTCCATGATACCTTCATGCCTTCAAAACCTTACCACTTGCTTGGCTTTTATATTACTATGTTTGGTTGTTATGAGCTACAGCCTTAGCTCCTTGTGGCCCATGACATCTAGATGCTGACCTTGAGAACACATCCCAAAAGATTTTACCTCAGTGATGTTGGTCTATTCCTAAACACAGCTTTAGTCCCTGATGACCAGAACCACAGATTTTTTTTTTCTATAAAGTATTTTTTTTTATTTTTTTATTTTTTCAAATTAATTTATTTTTTGCACTCCATATTCCATTCCCTGCCCTCCCCCATCCACCCTCTGACTGCTGCACATCCCACACCTCCTCCCAACCCCACCCTGCCTCCATGTGGATTCCCCCACCCCCCACCCTACCTGACCTCTAAACTCTCTGGGGCCTCCAGGCTCTTGGTGAAGATACTCATTTGCTTTTTCTGTATATGCTTGCATTGATCCTTAATCTTCTGTCATTTATCAAGCTTTATTAACTACTTGGGATGGAAGGATGGTATTACATTATATGAATAAAACTCTAGCCTAATATTTACAAGAAAAAATAACCTTAATGTTTTGAGTCCTCCTGTTCTGAGTGGCCTGCATGGTAGCTAACTTAATTCCCCTCTCACCACGTGGGTCCCTAAAAGCTCCAAGCAATTCTTAGTGCATGCTTCCTGAATATAGCTTCTTTCTTTTTTATTACGTATTTTCCTCAATTACATTTCCAATGCTATCCCAAAAGTCCCCCATACCCTCTATCTCACTCCCCTACCTACCCATTCCCACCTTTTGGCCCTGGCGTTCTCCTGTACTGGGGCATATAAAGTTTGCATGTCCAATGGGTCTGTCTTTCCAGTGATTGCCAACTAGGCCATCTTTTCATACATATGCAGCTAGAGTCAAGAGCTCCGGGGTTCTGGTAAGTTCATAATGATGTTGTACCTACAGGGTTGCAGATCTCTTTAGCTCCTTGGGTACTTTCTCTAGCTCCTCCATTGGGGCCTTGTGATCCATCCAATAGCTGACTGTGAGCATCCACTTATGTGTTTGCTAGGCTCCGGCCTAGTCTCACAAGAGACAGCTATAGCAGGGTCCTTTCAGCAAACGTTTGCTAGTGTATGCAATGGTGTCATCGTTTGGAGGCTAATTATGGGATGGATCCCTGGATATGGCAGTCTCTAGATGGTCCATCCTTTTGTCTCAGCTCCAAACTTTGTCTCTGTAACTCCTTCCATGGGTGATTGTTTCCAATTCTAAGAAGCGGCAAAGTGTTCACACTTTGGTCTTCGTTCTTCTTCAGTTTCATGTGTTTACAAAATGTCTCTTATATCTCTGGTATAGTAAGTTTCTGGGCTAATATCCACTTATCAGTGAGTACATATCATTTGAGTTCTTTGTGATTGTGTTACCTCACTCAGGATGATGCCCTCCAGGTTCAACCATTTGCCTAGGAATTTCATAAATTCTGAATATAGCTTCTTATCTAAGCCTCAGAAACTGACTTTTAACACTGCGCAATAATCAGCAAGTACATAGAATGAAATCATTACTCTAAAAATTACTCTATTCTTATGGTGTGGCATATTGTTCAGATATTAAAATAGAGGCTAACACACCATTAAGATTCAAAATGTTTGTCTCTTGGTACAATTTTTTTAATTGTGCTTTTTCTTTGTTTGAGGAATTAATTTTATAGGCTAATTTTTAGAATGCGAGATGAATTTGCTTTTACTTTAGCATCTTATAATGAATTATATTATTATAAACTTAAGGGTGCAAAATATATAGTGTCCTTTATTTCTGTGTAACTGAAAGAATTACTCAATAGTATACTTTGCCTATAAAAAAAGAAAGCTAACCCAACAGTTGCCAAGAAAACTTTACTTTTTGAAAGTTGTAAGAAATACTTTATTAGCTCTTCCGGCCGGACCAGCACCTGGGTAGCTAGAGCGCAGGGTCGGCTGACACCCGCCAGCTACCCACGACCCCCGCCACAGGATTTTGAGACTGCTGGTGAGTGGAACACAGCTTCTGCTCCAGTCCAATCACGAGGGACCTGAGACTGCTTTGGTTGGGGAGGCAGAAATCCAGCCTGAGTAGGGCCACAAGCCTCTTCCAGCCGGACCAGCACCAGGGTAGCTAGAGCGCAGGGTCGGCTGACACCCACCAGCTACACACGACCCCCGCCACAGGATTTTTAGACTGCTGGTGAGTGGAACACAGCTTCTGCTCCAATCTTTAAACAGTGACAACGACAACAACTAACCCCAGAGATTACCAGATGGCGAAAGGTAAACGTAATAATCTTACTAACAGGAACCAAGACCACTCACCATCATCAGAACCCAGCACTCCCACTTCGCCCAGTCCAGGGCACCCCAACACACCGGAAAAGCTAGACACGGATCTAAAAGCATATCTCATGCTGATTGTAGAGGACTTCAAGAAGGACTTTAATAACACACTTAAAGAAATACAAAGGAACACTGGTAAACAGGTAGAAGACAGTAAAGAGGAAGCACAAAAATCCCTTAAAGAATTGCAGGAGAACACTGCTAAAGAGTTACAAATCCTTAAAGAAAAACAGGATAACATAATCAAACAGGTAGAAGTCCTTACAGAAAAACAGGAAAACACATCCAAACAGATGATGGAAATGAACAAAACCATACTAGACCTAAAACGGGAAGTAGACACAATAAAGAAAACCCAAAATGAGGCAACACAGGAGATAGAAACCCTAGGAAAGAAATCTGGAACCATAGATACGAGCATCAGCAACAGAATACAAGAGATGGAAGAGAGAATCTCAGGTGCAGAAGATTCCATAGAGAACATCGGCACAACAATCAAGGAAAATGTAAAATGCAAAAAGATCCTAACTCAAAACATCCAAGAAATACAGGACACAATGAGAAGACCAAACCTACGGATAATAGGAGTGGATGAGAATGAAGATTTTCAACTCAAAGGACCAGCAAACATCTTCAACAAAATTATAGAAGAAAACTTCCCAAATCAAAAGAAAGAGATGCCCATGAACATACAAGAAGCCTACAGAACTCCAAATAGACTGGACCAGAAAAGTAATACCTCCCGACACATAATAATCAGAACAACAAATGCTCTAAATAAAGATAGAATACTAAAAGCAGTAAGAGAAAAAGGCCAAGTAACATATAAAGGCAAGCCTATCAGAATTACACCAGATTTCTCACCAGAGACTATGAAAGCCAGAAGATCCTGGACGGATGTTATACAGACACTAAAAGAACACAAACTCCAGCCCAGGCTACTATACCCAGCCAAACTCTCAATTAACATAGATGGAGAAACCAAAGTATTCCACAACAAAACCAAATTCACACATTATCTCTCCACGAATCCAGCCCTTCAAAGGATAATAACAGAAAAAAAACAATACAAGGACAGGAACCACGCCCTAGAAACAACAAGAAGGTAATCCCTCAACAAACCTAAAAGAAGACAGCCACAAGAACAGAATGCCAACTTTAACAACAAAAATAACAGGAAACAACAATTACTTTTCCTTAATATCTCTTAATATCAATGGACTCAACTCCCCGATAAAAAGACATAGACTAACAAACTGGCTACACAAACAAGACCCAATATTTTGCTGCTTACAGGAAACTCATCTCAGAGAAAAAGATAGACACTACCTCAGAATGAAAGGCTGGAAAACAATTTTCCAAGCAAATGGTATGAAGAAACAAGCTGGAGTAGCCATTCTAATATCTGATAAGATTGACTTACAACCCAAAGTCATTAAAAAAGACAGGGAGGGACACTTCATACTCATCAAAGGTAAAATCCTCCAAGAGGAACTATCAATCCTGAATATCTATGCTCCAAATACAAAGGCAGCCACATTCATTAAAGAAACTTTAGTAAATCTCAAAGCACATATTGCACCTCATACAATAATAGTGGGAGACTTCAACACACCACTTTCACCAATGGACAGATCATGGAAACAGAAACTAAACAGGGACACAGTGAAACTAACAGAAATTATGAATCAAATGGATCTGGCAGATATCTACAGAACATTCTATCCTAAAACAAAAGGATGTAACTTCTTCTCAGCACCTCATGGTACCTTCTCCAAAATTGACCACATAATTGGTCACAAAACAGGCCTCAACAGATACAAAAATTTTGAAATTGTCCCATGCATCCTATCTGATTACCATGGACTAAGGCTGATCTTCAATAACGAAATAAATAATAGAAATCCAACCTTCACGTGGAAACTGAACAACACTCTTCTCAATGATACCTTGGTCAAGGAAGGAATAAAGAAAGAAATTAAGGACTTTTTAGAGTTCAATGAAAATGAAGCCACAACATACTCAAACTTATGGGACACAATGAAAGCATTTCTAAGAGGAAAACTCATAGCTCTGGGTGCCTCCAAAAGGAAACTAGAGAGAGCACACATTAGCAGCTTGACAACATACCTAAAAGCACTAGAACAAAAGGAAGCAAATTCACCCAAGAGGAGTAGGTGGCAGGAAATAGCCAGGCGTGGTGGCTCACGCCTTTAATCCCAGCACTCGGGAGGCAGAGGCAGGTGGATTTCTGAGTTCAAGGCCAGCCTGGTCTACAAAGTGAGTGCCAGGACAGCCAGGCCTACACAGAGAAACTCTGTCTCGAAAAATCAAAAAAAAAAAGGAGTAGATGGCAGGAAATAATCAAACTCGGGCAAAATCAACCAGGTGGAAACAAGAACTATTCAAAGAATCAACCAATCAAGGAGCTGGTTCTTTGAGAAAATCAACAAGATAGATAAACCCTTAGCCAGACTCACTAGAGGGCATAGGGAAAACATCCTAATTAACAAAATCAGAAATGAAAAAGGAGACATAACAACAGATCCTGAAGACATCCAAAACACCATCAGATCCTTCTACCAAAGGCTATATTCAACAAAACTGGAGAACCTGGATGAAATGGAGAAGTTCCTAGACAAATACCAGGTACCAAAGTTGAATCAAGATCAGGTTAATGATGTAAACAGCCCTATATCCCCCAAAGAAATAGAAGCAGTCATTAATAGTCTCCCAACTAAAAAAAGCCCAGGACCAGATGGGTTTAGTGCAGAGTTCTATCAGACCTTCAAAGAAGATCTAATCCCAGTTCTTCACAAACTATTCCACAAAATAGAAACAGAAGGTACTCTACCCAACTCATTCTATGAAGCCACAATTACTCTGATACCTAAACCACAAAAAGACCCAACAAACATAGAAAACTTCAGACCAATATCCCTTATGTATATTGATACAAAAATCCTCAATAAAGTTCTTGCTAACCGAATCCAAGAACACATCAAAACAATCATCCATCCTGACCAAGTAGATTTCATCCCAGGGATGCAGGGATGGTTCAATATATGGAAATCCATCAACGTAATCCAGTATATAAACAAACTCAAAGACAAAAACCACATGGTCATCTCGTTAGATGCGGAAAAAGCATTTGACAAGATCCAACACCCATTCATGATAAAAGTCTTGGAAAGATCAGGAATTCAAGGCCCATACCTAAACATGATAAAAGCAATCTACAGCAAACCAGTACCAACATCAAAGTAAATGGTGAGAAGCTTGAAGCAATCCCTCTAAAATCAGGGACTAGACAAGTCTGTACACTTTCTCCATACCTATTCAACATTGTACTTGAAGTCCTAGCCAGAGCAATTCGACAACAAAAGGAGATCAAAGGGATACAAATTGGAAAAGATGAAGTCAAAATATCACTTTTTGCAGATGATATGACAGTATATATAAGTGACCCTAAAAATTCCACCAGAGAACTCCTAAACCTGATAAATAGCTTCGGTGAAGTAGCTGGATATAAAATTAACTCAAACAAATCAATGGCCTTTCTCTACACAAAGAATAAACAGGCTGAGAAAGAAATTAGGGAAACAACACCCTTCTCAATAGTCACAAATAATATAAAATATCTTGGTGTGACTCTAACTAAGGAAGTGAAAGATCTGTATAATAAAAACTTCAAGTCTCTGAAGAAAGAAATTATAGAAGATCTCAGAAGATGGAAAGATCTCCCATGCTCATGGATTGGCAGGATCAACATTGTAAAAATGGCTATCTTGCCAAAAGCAATCTACAGATTCAATGCAATCCCCATCAAAATTCCAACTCAATTCTTCAACAAATTAGAAAGTGCAATCTGCAAATTCATCTGGAATAACAAAAAACCTAGGATAGCTAAAACTCTTCTCAAGGATAAAAGAACCTCTGGTGGAATCACCATGCCGGACCTAAAGCTCTACTACAGAGCAATTGTGATAAAAACTGCATGGTACTGGTATAGTGACAGACAAATAGACCAATGGAATAGAATTGAAGACCCAGAAATGAACCCACACACCTATGGTCACTTGATCTTCGACAAGGGAGCTAAAACCATCCAGTGGAAGAAAGACAGCATTTTCAACAAATGGTGCTGGCACAACTGGTTGTTAACATGTAGAAGAATGTGAATCGATCCATTCCTATCTCCTTGTACTAAGGTCAAGTCTAAGTGGATCAAGGAACTTCACATAAAACCAGAGACACTGAAACTTATAGAGGAGAAAATGGGGAAAAGCCTTGAAGATATGGGCACAGGGGAAAAATTCCTGAATAGAACAGTAATGGCTTGTGCTGTAAGATGGAGAATTGACAAGTGGGACCTCATGAAACTGCAAAGCTTCTGCAAGGCTAAAGACAACATCAATAAGACAAAAAAAACCACCAACAGATTGGGAAAGGATCTTCACCTATCCTAAATCAGATAAGGGACTAATATCCAATATATATAAAGAACTCAAGAAGGTGAACTGCAGAAAGTCAAATAACCCCATTAAAAAATGGGGCTCAGAACTGAACAAAGAATTCTCACCTGAGGAATACCAAATGGCAGAGAAGCACCTGAAAAAATGTTCAACATCCTTAATCATCAGGGAAATGCAAATCAAAACAACCCTGAGATTCCACCTCACACCAGTCAGAATGGCTAAGATCAAAAATTCAGGTGACAGCAGATGCTGGCAAGGATGTGGAGAAAGAGGAACACTCCTCCATTGTTGGTGGGATTGCAAGCTTGTACAACCACTCTGTAAATCAGTCTGGCGGTTCCTCAGAAAATTGGACATAGTACTACCGGAGGATCCAGCAATACCTCTCCTGGGCATATATCCAGAAGATGTCCCAACCGGTAAAAAGGACACATGCTCCACTATGTTCATAGCAGCCCTATTTATAATAGCCAGAAGCTGGAAAGAACCCAGATGTCCCTCAACAGAGGAATGGATACAGAACTTATGGTACATTTACACAATGGATTACTACTCAGCTATTAAAAAGAATGAATTTATGAAATTCCTAGCCAAATGGATGGACCTGGAGGGCATCATCTTGAGTGAAGTAACACAATCACAAAAGAACTCACACAATATGTATTCACTGATAAGTGGATATTAGCTCAAAACTTAGGATACCCAAGATATAAGATATAATTTGCTAAACGCATGAAACTCAAGAAGAATGAAGACCAAAGTGTGAACACTGTGCCCCTTCTTAGAATTGGGAACAAAACACCCAGGGAAGGAGTTACAGAGACAAAGTTCGTAGCTGTGATGAAAGGATGGTCCATTTAGAGACTGCCATATCCAGGGATCCATCCCATAAGCAGCTTCTAAACGCTGACACCATTGCATACACTAGCAAGATTTTGCTGAAAGGACCCAAATATAGCTGTCTCTTGTGAGATGATGCCGGGGCCTAGCAAACACAGGAGTGGATGTTCACAGTCAGCTATTGGATGGATCACAGTGCTCCCAATGGAGAAGCTAGAGAAAGTACCCAAGGATCTAAAGGGATCTGCAACCCTATTGTTGGAACAACATGATGTACTAACCAGAACCCTGGAGCTCTTGTCTCTAGCTGCATATGTATTGAAAGATGGCCTAGTCGGCCATCACTGGAAAGAGAGGCCCATTGGACTTGCAAACTTTATATGCCCCAATATAGGGGAATGCCAGGGCCAAAAGAATGGGAATGGGTGGGTAGGGAAGTGGGGGGCGCTATGGGGGACTTTTGGGATAGCATTGGAAATGTAACTGAGGAAAATATGTAATAAAAATATTTTTAAAAAAAGAAAAAAAAAGAAATACTTTATTAAATAGTCTTTCATCTACATTTCTTTTTTATGCTTATTTAAATATGAGCTTTGCACATTTTTTAACATACATACATGCTATGAAGTTAGTATTATCTATGATACATAACTATTTTTATCACTCAAAGCCATTCTGCTTGCTCATGCTTCATTATGTTTATCTGTGTTGCTCTGGCTTTAATTAAGTCTGATGTTTCAAAACAAAGAAGTCTTATATTCCAAAGTGATTTTAAAATAAAACTTAAGCTGGAAGAAGCTGAGGAGGAGGGTGACCCTATAGGAAGAACAGCAGTCTCAACTAACCTGTGCTACATCCACTCTAGTAGTGACACACGTGACAAGCCTAAAAACCTGGACGAAGTCCCAAGGCGAAAAGTTCAAGGAAATTTAGTCTCCTGGAACCTTGGCATTCCCATAGCAAGAATGCCCCAGATCTGTCCCTGTGATAGTGTGGAAAGTCTTGCATGCTTTCTTACAGTATTTTATTGGATAAGAGTTAGAAATCTCAGGGCAAGTTTAGCAAAGTATACTTAGAATCTTCATTACAGTCAGGTATGGCAGACTAAGCAAGTTGGTGAGTTCTTCTGACAAATGGAGATTCTCTACAGATACTTTAAAGAGCAGCCAAATTACTCCCATATGCAAGAATTTACAATGACCTAGGAAGAAGGAAGATTGTGGTCTAAGAAGGAACTAGAGTAAATACTTAGAGCTATAGATAGCTGAGTCACTACACAGGAATTTACAATGGCCTAGGCAGAAGGTGGACTTTACAATAGACTAGAATTGGAACTATGGCAAAAGCATGAAGCCCTTGCCCCTGGCTTCTAAGATTAAGCTGACCTTAGGTGGGGCTGCTTTTTATCCCAGTTGGTTGCTGTTACTAAGAACACATACCTCTGTTTTGTTGTAAAAGTAACTTTGCATCAGATAACTTCAATGTACCTTGGATGGCCATAATGTATCACTTAATTTCTTTGTTTCCTGTAATATATAAGACTGAAGCTCACTTTGATAAATTACATTCAGATACAGCACACTCCCTTGTGTCCATGTCTGTTTGTCACCCTTCTTGCCACCGACCCCCTGTCCACCTGACTTCTCCTGTGGATTGAGGGGGAGCCGACTGAGGCCGGTCTGAGGCAAACCTGGACCCCTGAGATCTCCCAGACACTAAGCCACCAACCAGACAGCCTCCAACACATATGCAGCTGCCAGGTCTGGACTCAATCAGAGAAGATGCAACTAACCCTAGAGAGACTTATGGTCCCAAGGAGTGGAGAGGTCTGGTGGGGTAGGGGTTGGGGTGGGGACATCCTCTTGGAGATGGGGGAAGGAGGTATGGGATGTAGAACAGTCAAAGTGTGGACCCAGAATGGAATAAAGTCTGGACTGTAAAAAAAATTAAAGAATAAATTAACAAAAAAAAAAAACTTAAGTTCTCTATATTTCTGAAAAATGTTAAAAGAAACATTGTAAATTTCGCTTATTATTTCAGAAAAAAATGATTCAAATTATAATTTTTTGTTTCCTTTTTCCTCTTGACCCAAAGAAACTGTGTATCCATCATTCCATCATAATACTGGCCTTCAAGTCTCAATAGAAATAAGTATATGTAGCTTATATTTTTCATATAACATCTTGCTATTGTTCAAATTTCATTCTCTATTTATAATAGATTGAAACTTTAGTGTCTGTTAGAGTTGCGAAGATTATATGCCCCAATACTGGGGAATGCCATGGCCAAGGAGCGGGAGTGGGTGGGTTGGGGGGGGCGAGGAGGGTATAGGGGACTTTTGGAGAGGAAACTAGGAAAGGGGATAGCATTTGAAATGTAAATGAAGAAAATATCTAAAAAAAAAAAAAAGAGAAAAGTTCAGACAAGAAAGGCATTAGCTCTTCTGGCAAAGTCAGAACAAGGCTGCTATGACTTGTTTTCAAAATAAAACTTTTCTTTTGGGACAAAATTCCATATTCAAATTAGCAAATTACTGAATAATTGTCATGTTGATGATGGGTCCAGATGTTTTACTTCCAATATAATTCTGAATTGTTTACATTATTACTCATACATGAGAAATGAACAAGATTAGTTGTGTTAGAACATCTCACTAATGATTGCAATAAGCTTTTGAGTTTTAATGAAAATTTTTAATCATGTTTTTACTACTGGATACATAATTAATAGACATCACTACATTAGTGTAGCATTAGTTAGCCTTATAATTCAGTTAAATACTAGTCAGTATTAAAAATATTACTGGACACATGAGTTTCTTCATTAAAAGTTTCAGTTATATTTTAGGTTTCCACTAAAAAATTTATTTTCATTTTTATTTACATTCATGTGTAAGTGCATGCCCCATGAGTGAGGGTGCTCATGGATGCCAGAAATGGGCATTTATCCTCAGGAGCTGGAATCGCATACAGTTGTGAACCATCCAGTGGTTGGGGCTGGAAACTGAACTCTAGCTCTCTGGAAAAACAGGAACCACTCTTAATCTGTGAGTCATCTGTGCAATCTTCAGTTTTTAGGTTTTTAACTTGGAAAAATATAATCACCTATAAGACAAACTGAGATGTAAAGTACAAACCAAAAAACACACGTGGGGTGGACTTCAGCCTCTCTGATGCATATGTGCAGCATGGTCTTCATGTGAAGCAGGGGCTAGCCCAAAAGCTGTTGCCTGTATGTGGGATATGTTCTTCTAGCTGGGCTGCTTTGTGTGGCCTTAGAGGGACAAGAAGTGCCTAGCCTCACAGAGACTTGAAGTGCCAGGGTAAGGTCTACCCTAGTGGGTAGATGGGAAGAGGAGATGGGGGAAGCATTGTGGGAGGGGGTAACTGAAGGGGGCAGTGAGTGATATGTAAAGTGAATAAATAAAAAAAGTTAAAATTAAATAAAAAATATATAAATTACGGATATCTTAAAGAATAAAATATCAGCCGTGAAAACATATACAAGCAGCATTATATGGACTGAATAGGTTATATTTAGAAATCTATGTGAATATATACGCATGTAGTAGTAATTAGTGAAACAAGAGGCTGTGAATTTGAAGAAGCATGTCGAGGGGTATATATGAAGGCTTGGAGGGAGGACAGGTAAAGCAGATATGTAATTATAATTTCAAAAAAGGAGGATTAAAAAGGCAGAAAACACAGAGAAGTAAGAAAGAGGAGAAGACTGAAAGAGGTATGTGGAGCTGAGAAGGCCATGATATTGTAGCTCGCTATGATGATGGAAGAAGGAGAATATGAGGTAAGGTAAGTCTAGCCTCTTACAAGCTAAAACCCCAGGCTTGCAATCTCGAGGTCTTAAACTTGGTTGACAAATTAAACGAGCAGGAAAATGGATTACCCTCTAGAATTTTCAGATAGAAATGAAGCCCCAATTTCTCCCAGCATGTGTTCCTGTGAGAACTTTCCCACGTTTGCTGCCAAGGAAGACAAGGCTGATAAGAGCTGGCAAGCACCTCTGAACTGGCACCCTCCTCCATGCCTGAGGGGCATGGTCTCAATTCTGTACAGGAGCATGGCTCAGTACTCTAATAGAAATAGTTGGGTACACAGAGAATCTGTGTTCTCTTGGATTCCAACCCACGTTTCTCTGCCACCAATTTTCAGGTTTAATTTTTTTCCCCCAAGGGAACAATGGTATTAATTATTAACACTTTCTTCACGTGGGTTTTACAAGGTATCTGTTACTGTGAATGTCATGTGTGAACAGTTGATATGCTTTGTTTTTCTGAAAGTTAATTTTTGATTTTACATTAGAAAATTCCCCTCAAGAGAAACTTTTATATGTACTGTATACAAGTCTGATCTTAGCTCCAGCCAATTCAAGCTAGTTCAATCTTCTACTGACAGGCAGAAATCAGATGCTACCACAGGGCAGCCCCTCACAGGAAGGTTTGGTATAGGGGTGCAGGATGATGTATTATCTAAATTTGAATGTACCTATCACATTATTATATATTATATTATATATGATATTACATAACATATGTATAATTTAAATTCTGTATCCTACTAAAATTTCATCCTTATGAAAATACTACCACTAAAGTATAAAATGCAACTTCATATTGAAATTAATGCTATTGGCTGTACAATAATGATGTGTAAGGAAAACATAATGTATACATCAAACAATTTATTAATGATCACATAAGACACTATACCTCGAGAAATGCATGATTCTAAGCTCTCCTCCTATGGATGATATAAACATTTTAAAATCCTCTGTGCATGTTTTGAGGAAACAACTATAAGGTGGCTTACACAGTTTATACAGAGGTTTTTATGATGTTATAAATAAGAAAATATTTATTTAATGAAAACATTTTCAGATGTGGGAATATAAATAAATAAATTGATCAATAAATAAATCATGGATTTGGAAATAGGGAAAAGATGATAGCATGGACATGTAAAAACTAAAACCTGAATTTTTTATCTTACAAGTCACACAACATTAGAATGAGAGAGTTAAGCACAGAATCTGTCATTTGACCTCTTTGTTACTTTCAATAATGCATGATAATTGAAAAATAGTAACACTCATCTTAATGTGTGTGCTATAGCTGTTTGGTTTGCTTAAATATGTCTTTACAACCTCTCTGCATATATTTTAGAAAATAAAACATTAAGTAAAATAACCTAGTTTCCTGATATGCATTTGTTTGCCTCTCCAGAATTCCAAATTTATCATGCAAATAATGGCACCTACATATTAGCCAAGGTAATAATGCTAATTAGGATTCTGAAATGAGCGAAAGTTGGTGAGTCCAAGCATGTGGCCATGCTATGCTGAAACACACTATGGTACAAAGGATTGTGTATGTTTTCTTTTTATGTAGTTTATTTTCAAGCTCTAACCCTCAGATAAGGAGAGGCAGAAGCAAAAGGTAACTCAAACATTTCCTGTTAAGTCCTGAGATTGAGAATCTGGGGTGGTTTGCTGGATAAGCCAGTCTTCTTTAAGACAGATACAAACATATATATTACTCATTAACAGGAAGAACTAGTCATGTGTCATACTTACATAAGCTTTTTTTTGTTCTTTTTGGTGTTGGGGATACAGTTTTTCAACACATTACCAATACAGATGTTGTAAATTTGTAGATAATTCTTCATGGCCTTTCCTAGGCAACACAGTAGTTTCAGAACTCCAGTCATAGAGATAAATATGGGTTGGGAAAGGCAGTTTTCAGAGTCATTATGAATTTTTCATGCAAGTGCTCCACCCCACCCATTCCGTATTTACAGATCTGAATACTTAGTGTAAATTGGTCATTGAAAACTGGAGAGAGTCTAGGGATTTCAGGTGTGTAGTAACAGCTGGATGAAGAGCAGAAAGTGATGTTCTGTAAAGAGGAAAACAAACAAATAATCTGTCATTACGGATGCTAAGGTATAGTTATTGTTTCTGTTGTTTGGTAATTAGTAATCACATGAAATGGAAATGTTTTCCATGCAGGTAGCTTCTGTATGATTTTCTGTGTGAATTCACTTGCAGTTACTGGTGTGTCGTTGAACTTGTTTAGGCCACGGTATGAACTTTAGTTTATTCCACTTTTATGTGACTGAATGATCAGCAAAGGTCTTCAAGATTCAGCAACTCAATGCAAATTTTAAAGAATGGCTCAGAATAATTGTATTCTTATCTCTATGTGTGTTTTTTGAGTGAAGGACAAATAATATAAACCCATTCACCCTAATCCTAGAAATTCTATGAAGTTGAAATGACATCAATTTCAAAGCATTATTAAGTAAACAAAACTAAATTATCTTAACAAGAATGTGTTTTGTACTTTGCTGGCAATTTATTGCAGTTGCACTGATCTATATTTTCACAATCACTTTAGAATAAAGCACCTAGCTTTGTTTGCTTTGTTTATTTGTTTTGTTTAGCAAGGGCTTAAATTGGTCATAGTGGCAAACACCTACCCTATCCATTGATGAGTCCAAGATTGACAGACAGTGTGATAAACTGGGCAAGATCCTCTTAAAAAAAAAATCAAAGAAAAAGGAAACAACCCACACCCAGAGAACCTTCATCACAAAATTTGTCCCACCTACAAAATGTGCATGAACAGAGATGGGGCAGAAACTGACGGAATAGCCAACCAATGACTGACCCAACTTGAGATCCATCCCAAGGGAGAGAGACAACCCCTGACACTAATACTCTGCTATGCTTGCAGACAGGAACCTAGCATAACTGTCTCCTGAGTGGATGCATCCACAAGCAGCAGATGGAAACAGATGCAGAGATCTAGTGGAGCTTGGGGAGTAATGTGGAAGAGTGGGGGACAGGATTGGACAAGCCTAGGACTCAAGGACACGAACAGAAGACCTACAGAGACCACTGTTCTGGGCCTACTGAGGTACACAGAGACTGGAATACCAACCAAAGATCATGCAGGGGCTGGACTAGTTTCCCTAAATATTTGTGGCAGATGTGTGCTTGTTCCTCCTGTGTGTTGCCTAACAATTAAAGCAGGGGCTGTATGTGACTCTGTTGCCTGCCATTGGATCCATATCCTGTACCTAACCTGCCTGGGAAAGGACATTCTTGCTTCTTCTAGGAATAAAGGGAATAACCAAACAAAAGGGACAAAGAAAATGAAATGAAACTAGGAACATATGTATCTATTGTCATAGTCATGCATGATAATCTGTGGTGCCCTATACTCAAAATCAGTACCTAAAACAAGAAAAGTGTTACATGATGAAAGTGTTCAAACTTCTAGCACAGTTTAAATCTGGTGTGATTATGAACCCAATTGAGAAACACTATAGATAAATACATAAAAATGAGGATAATTCATGAAATTAAAATTGATGCTTTATAGTTGTTTTTAAGCTTGGAAAATATGTGTGCTTACTCTTGAAGTTTTACTATGTTTATTTGCCAAATAAATTGAAAACTTCCAAATGATTAAAACTTATGTTATGTTTGGTACAAAGTACAGTATTAAAATTGTTATAAGGCCAGAGGTTAGGTATATAGGAAGGAACTAGCTGGAGGGGACAGACAGAGCTGTCTAGGGAAGAGAAGTAGAATAGATTGATTATAAATGTAACTTTTATTGACCTGTTATAATTGTCATCCTGGAGTCTTACTGCCTCTGCCTGCTAAACTAGACCTAGTCCTGGGGGTCTTCTAGACTCCATGCAGTCTTATCTAGGCCTAGAATGTTTTCAGCTTCTGAGACTTATTACTGAGTAAGCTCACTGCTTCCTAGTTCTTTCTGAGCTCTGGCTGGCTGGTTAAGTCAGCTATTCTGGCTGAAACTCCTCTTCAGGCTGACTGACTGAATCTTGTTTCTCTCTCTTGGCCTCTCCTGAATTGCTCTGCTTGGCCTTACAGTAACTTTGGCAATATGTTCTTATCTCCTGGCTCCTCATTCTTTGGTTCATTCTGTCTTTCACCTATTTCTAGGTTGTTCTCTCTTCAAACTGTCTCTGTAAAACTCTCGTAGTAAAACTGCCTCCTCCCTCTCTGTGCTACTCTACTCTCCCTCTTAACTCTACTATTCGTCATGAACTCTACTATATTCCTGTACTGTAGTTTTTCCTCCTGTACTGTCTGTCTCTTCCTTACATAGCTCCACTTTCCTCTCTTTTCTCAAGGACTTGGCATACCCTATTCTGTCAAATCTTCCTCTGATTCAGCACTTTTTCTGTCAGGCAATCAGACATCACTTTTAAATATGTCTTAGATGCTTCCTTCTACAAGATAATTTTACCTTCATTGTTTGAGTTTAAGAGTGAGCACTAACTAACAGTATGTCTGTATTCCAGATAGTGGGATTAAAAGATGTCTGCTAAGGGCTGAGCCATACTCCAACTAGAAATGGGTTCAAATATCCTGTGACATCTACCTAGCTAACTTCCAACTTGTGAAAAGGAAGAAAATTATGGTGACACAGGCCTTTAATCCCAGGACTTAGGAGGAAGAGGCAAACAGATCTCCTGAGTTTGAGATGACCCTCGTCTACAAATCCAGTTCTAGTCAACCAAGCTTAAGCAGTGAAAGAAACCACAGAAAGCTAGTAAAGATGTATTTGAACAATGGACCATATGCCGGCCCCAGCAAACAGCACACTACAGACATGTAATGTCTTTAAAGGCTTTAGAATCAAGAATACAATACAATACAATACAATACAATACAATACAATACAATACAATGCAATGCAATGCAATGCAATGCAATGCAATGCAATGCAATGCAATGCAATGCAATGCAATGCAATGCAATACAATACAATACAAGAATACAAGAAAGGAGTTATGGAATTTCTCTCCATGACTAAGGAATGTCTCTGAGGCAGGCATATGTCCCTGCATGGAGGTCTAGAGCAGACTTTGGTTAAGCTGTGAAGGTGAAGCCTTGATTGTATTGGACCCTAAGATGTTGGAGATTCCAGAGGCTTTGGATACCTGTCTTAAGAAAATTTCAAAACAGGTGTAGAACCTATCTGAGAGAGAGAAGTGTGTTGCAGTCAACAAAACTGAAAGGAGATGAAGATCTAAAGAGTGCTTTGACACCAGACTTGAAGATGCAGAGTTTGGAGTTTGCCCATCTGGTGATCAGTATTATTTATGTCCAGGATTTTCACATTATGCTCCTCTTCCTGCCTTCTGGAAAGGTAATGCATATCCTGTGCTATTGCATGATAGAAGTGTGCCATCTTTCTTTCTTTCTTTCTTTCTTTCTTTCTTTCTTTCTTTCTTTCTTTCTTTCTTTCTTTCTTTCTTTTTTTTTTTTTTTATTTTACAGGAGGTTACCATTAAGACGTTGCCATGATTCTTAGATGCGAGCATGAACACTGACCTTTTCAGCAGGGTTGAGACTGGTACACTATGGAGACTATAGAGACTGGACTGCATGCAGATCCGTATTATGATATTCTTACAAGCCTATAGGAGCCAGAGAGTAGAATATGGTGATTTGAATGATGATGGCCCCCATAGGCTCCTAAAGGATGTCACTATAGGAAGTTTGGTCTTGTTGAAGTAGGTGTGGCCTTGTTGGAGGAAGTATGTCACTAGGAGTTAGCATTGAGGTTTCTGAAGCTGACTTCCTGTTGCCTGCAAATCCACATGTAGAACTCTCTTCTACCTCCCCAGCATCATATAAGCTTGCATGCCACCCCCTTGTTAAATGTTTTCATTTTTAAGAGTTGTGATGGTCATGGTTCATCTTTACAGCAATAGAAACCATACCTTAGAAAAATGTCTATTAAGACATTCTCTTGAAAATTAACAGATTGTTATGATCTAAGAGAAGCCCTTTGATATTTTCCCTCTGACACTATTGATTTTGCAGAGTGGTTAGAAAGGTTTGCTGGGAAAAACTCATACATATTTACACAAGAAGGTCTGGTCATTAAGTACAGAGGTGGGTGCATTGCTGAGCCTGCCCAGTTAAAGATAATATATCCCATTTAAAATAATGGAAATTCAAAGGCTTTGGGTAAAAAAATTTAGAGTTATACAGCCAAATTTAATTCTCATAGTAAGACTGTATATGTATGATCTCATTATTTGGGTAACCATCTATGAAAGAGAAGAGAATTTCTCTGAAAGATTTATTCTAAAAAAAGCAAATTAAAAACAACAAAAATAAGGGACCTTGTAAAGTCGATTGGCTCATTTAAAGTAGCTGTTGCTCCCAATTACCCAGCATACAAGACTTGACCCTACATGTGCCCAAGTAGAGGATGACATTCATTCATATCCATAAAGGACATTAAGTCAATCCTAACAATGATAGTCATGACAAAGCAATAGTTTTAGAAAATGATCCCCTTCTTTAAAACCTTCTAGTTCTTTCTTTCCTTTTATTGTATTAGAATTATTTTATTTTCTTTTCATATTCTTTCCAATTCCCTATAAATGTCATTTAGTGTACAACTAGTAAAACCTTTATTTTTATACTTAATATGGTTTTATATTCTGGAGGAAATCTTTTTAGTACTTTTCAAAGTAGTTTAATCTATTGCTAAATGTTGAAATTACTATATGACCACCATGTGAAATTATTTTGTACTCTCTAATACATATCACTGATATAATCAGCAAAAAATGAATCTCACAATTGCTATTCAAATCAATTAATCACCCATATTTAAGAAAAAAAATCATGTTCTATTAAGTATAAATGATTATTAATTAATGCTATTTTTATATTGTTTATTTGTCCTTTGTTAGCATAACCTTATTTTAAAAATTAGTTGGGAGTAGAAATTAAGGGAAGGGTCAACCAATTACTGGCCCAGCTAGAGACCATGCCATGAGAGGGAGCCTTCCCTGACACTATTAATGTTTTCCTGTTATATTTGCAGACAGGATTCTAGCTCAACTGTTATCAGAGAGGCTTCACCCAGAAACTGTTAGAAACAGATGCAGAGACCCACAGCCAAACATTAAGTAGAGATTGAGGAATCCTGTAGAAGAGTGGAAGGGAGGATTGAAGAAGCCAGAAGGGTCAAGGGCACCATAAGAAAACCCACAAAATCAACTAATGTGGATTCACAGGGGCTCACCAAGACTGACCTGCCAACAATACACCATAATTGGGATGGAATTAGGTCTTCTGGATATATGTAACAGTTGTGCAGCTAGTAAGTCTCCTCCCAAATATGCCCAACAATGAAAACACAACACAGTCCATATGATTACATGCTGCGTGCCTAGATTGGGCAGATCTACCACTACACTACCATCTTCCACAGCTTATGAGATCCCTTAGAACTTGCAGTTTCTCCAGGCCATGTGCTTCTGCTCCGCTGTTCTTCTTCTTCCTCCTCCTCTGCATCCTCTCCCTCTTCCATTTTCTCCTTCTTCTCTCCCTCTCACCTTCTGCTCCACCTTCCCTTTTATCTGCCCAATCATCAGCTCTCCTTTATTTTACAAATTATGGTGGGAAGCAGGTTTACAGGAAATCACCTGAGTGACTCATTCCTGGTTCCTGGCCACTCACTGGAGAATGGAATTAACATCAAATATAATTAGCTCCAGGGCTATCCACAACAGTCATTCTGTGGAACTCCTGAAGCTGGATGTGGGATATATGTGACTACATTGTCTGCCTTTGGATCCCTTTCCCCTAACTGGGATGCCTTGTCTAGCCTGACTAGAAGAAGATGCATGTAGTCCTACTGCACCTTGATATGCCAAGGATGATGGTTGATATTTATGGCAGGTCTGTCTTTTTCTGAGGAGAAGGGGAGGAGGAGTAGATGTGGGGGAAAGTGATGTGAGAGGGAGAGACTGGGAGAAGAGGAGAGAAGGGAAGCTGTGATTGGGATGTAAAGTAATAAAATAATTTAGTCAACAAAAAATTAGTTGTGAAAACTACAGAGTTTACACAGAGTTTGAACACATTCATTTATAAAGCTTCCAATGATCATGATTAATAATATTCTGGGTAACATGAAACTAAACTATTCTTAATCTTATGTGAATAGAGGATTATATTTTGAAAGTCTGAATGTGTGAGAAATCACTATTAGCTAATGTGTTCCTTAAGACTAAGTGAATATTCACAAATTTCTGACAATTGTTTATCATGGTAATTAATGCATTATTAATTCTATATGCAGTAGTTATGCAATGCACAAAACACAAATCAAGTAAATGAATGACACATATACAGACACACATTTGTGTATATATGTCATTTTCTCTAACAAAATTTCTCAACCCAATTGTTACTTTTTTCAGGATAATTTTGTTTTCCAGTGTGAAACACATGTGTCCTTGCAGTGGATATTGGAGGAAGATTTGTAGATACTCCCTTTACTGTGGCCATTGTAGTTGATTCTCATCTGTAATTATAAAGAAGTACTTTACAAATGTGAAAAGATATTTAATTTTGAAGCATTCTTTTCTTTTTTTAATTTTTAATATTTTTTATTACGTATTTTCCTCAATTACATTTCCAATGCTATCCCAAAAGTCCCCCATACCCCCACCCATTCCCATTCTTTTGGCCCTGGCATTCCCCTGTATTGAGGCATATAAAGTTTACAAGTCCAAAGGGCCTCTTTCCAGTGATGGCCGACTAGGCCATCTTTCGATACATATGCAGCTAGAAACAAGAGCTCCGGGGTACTGGTTAGTTCATCATGTTGATCCCCCTATAGGGTTGCAGATCCCTTTAACTCCTTGGGTAATTTCTCTAGCTTCTCCATTGGGAGCCCTGTGATCCATCCAATAGCAGACTGTGAGCATCCACTTATGTGTTTGCTAGGCCCCAGCATAGTCTCACAAGAGACAGCTATATCTGGGTCCTTTCAGCAAAATCTTGCTAGTGTATGCAATGGTGTCAGCGTTTGGAAGCTGATTATGGGATGGATCCCTGGATATGGCAGTCTCTAGATGGTCCATCCTTTCATCACAGCTCCAAACTTTGTCTCTGTAACTCCTTCCATGGGTGTTTTGTTCCCAATTCTAAGAAGGGGCACAGTGTCCACACTTTGGTCTTCATTCTTCTTGAGTTTCATGCGTTTAGCAAATTGTATCTTATATCTTCAGTATCCTAAGTTTTGGGCTAATATCCACTTATCAGTGAATACATATTGTGTGAGTTCTTTTGTGATTGTGTTACTTCACTCAAGATGATGCCCTCCAGGTCCATCCATTTGGCTAGGAATTTCATAAATTCATTCTTTTTAATAGCTGAGTAGTAATCCATTGTGTAAATGTACCATAATTTCTGTATCCATTCCTCTGTTGAGGGACATCTGGGTTCTTTCCAGCTTCTGGCTATTATAAATAGGGCTGCTATGAACATAGTGGAGCATGTGTCCTTTTTACCGGTTGGGACATCTTCTGGATATATGCCCAGGAGAGGTATTGCTGGATCCTCCAGTAGTACTATGTCCAATTTTCTGAGGAACCGCCAGACTGATTTCCAGAGTGGTTGTACAAGCTTGCAATCCCACCAACAATGGAGGAGTGTTCCTCTTTCTCCACATCCTTGCCAGCATCTGCTGTCACCTGAATTTTTGATCTTAGCCATTCTGACTGGTGTGAGGTGGAATCTCAGGGTTGTTTTGAGTTGCATTTCCCTGATGATTAAGGATGTTGAACATTTTTTCAGGTGCTTCTCTGCCATTTAGTATTCCTCAGGTGAGAATTCTTTGTTCAGTGCTGAGCCCCATTTTTTAATGGGGTTATTTGACTTTCTGGAGTCCACCTTCTTGAGTTCCTTATATATATTGGATATTAGACCCTTATCTGATTTAGGATAGGTAAAGATCCTTTCCCAATCTGTTGGTGGTTTTTTTGTCTTATTGATGGTGTCTTTTGCCTTGCAGAAGCTTTGCAGTTTCATGAGGTCCCACTTGTCAATTCTCGATCTTACAACACAAGCAATTGCTGTTCTATTCAAGAATTTTTCCCCAGTGCCCATATCTTCAAGGCATTTCCCCACTTTCTCCTCTATAAGTTTCAGTGTCTCTGGTTTTATGTGAAGTTCCTTGATCCACTTAGACTTGACCTTAGTACAAGGAGAAAGGAATGGATCAATTTGCATTCTTCTACATGATAACAACCAGGTGTGCCAGCACCATTTGTTGAAAATGCTGTCTTTCTTCCACTGGATGGTTTTAGCTCCCTTGTCGAAGATCAAGCGACCTTGGGTGTGTGGGTTCATTTCTGTGTCTACAATTCTATTCCATTGGTCTACTTGTCTGTCACTATACCAGTACCACTCAGTTTTTATCACAATTGCTCTGTAGTAAGCTTTAGGTCTGGCATGGTGATTCAACCAGAGGTTCTTTTATCCTTAAGAAAAGTTTTTGCTGTCCTAGGTTTTTGTTATTCAAGATGAATTTGCAGATTGCACTTTCTAATTTGTTGAAGAATTGAGTTGGAATTTTGATGGGGATTGCATTGAATCTGTAGATTGCTTTTGGCAAGATAGCCATTTTTACAACTTTGATCCTGCCAATCCATGAGCATGGGAGATCTTTCCATCTTCTGAGATCTTCTAGAATTTCTTTCTTCACAGATTTGAAGTTTTTATTATACAGATCTTTCACTTCCTTAGTTAGAGTCACGCCAAGATATTTTATATTATTTGTGACTATTGAGAAGGGTGTTGTTTCCCTAATTTCTTTCTCAGCCTGTTTATTCTTTGTGTAGAGAAAGGCCATTGATTTGTTTGAGTTAATTTTATATCCAGCTACTTCACCGAAGCTGTTTATCAGGTTTAGGAGTTCTCTGGTGGAATTTTTAGGGTCACTTATATATACTAACATATCATCTGCAAAAAGTGACATTTTGACTTCATCTTTTCCAATTTGTATCCCTTTGATCTCCTTTTGTTGTTGAATTGCTCTGGCTAGGACTTCAAGTAAGATGTTGAGTAGGTATGGAGAAAGTGTACAGACTTGTCTAGTCCCTGATTTTAGAGGGATTGCTTCAAGCTTCTCACCATTTACTTTGATGTTGGCTACTGGTTTGCTGTAGATTGTTTTTATCATGTTTAGGTATGGGCCTTGAATTCCTTATCTTTCCAAGACTTTTATCATGAATGGGTGTTGGATCTTGTCAAATGGTTTTTCCACATCTAACGAGATAATCATGTGGTTTTTGTCTTTGAGTTTGTTTATATACTGGATTACGTTGATGGATTTCCGTATATTGAACCATCCCTGCATCCCTGGGATGAAATCTACTTGGTCAGGATGGATGATTGTTTTGATGTGTTCTTGGATTCGGTTAGCAAGAACTTTATTGAGGATTTTTGCATCAATATTCATAAGGGATATTGGTCTGAAGTTTTCTATGTTTGTTGGGTCTTTTTGTGGTTTAGGTATCAGAGTAATTGTGGCTTCATAGAATGAGTTGGGTAGAGTACCTTCTGTTTCTATTTTGTGGAATAGTTTGTGAAGAACTGGGATTAGATCTTCTTTGAAGGTCTGATAGAACTCTGCACTAAACCCATCTGATCCTGGGCTTTTTTTGGTTGGGAAACTATTAATGACTGCTTCTATTTCTTTGGGGGATATAGGGCTGTTTAGATCATTAACATGAACTTGATTCAACTTTGGTACCTGGTATCTGTCTAGAAACTTCTCCATTTCATCCAGGTTCTCCAGTTTTGTTGAATATAGCCTTTTGTAGAAGGATCTGATGGTGTTTTGGAGTTCTTCAGGGTCTGTTGTTATGTCTCCCTTTTCATTTCTGATTTTGTTAATTAGAGTACTTTCCCTATGCCCTCTAGTGAATCTGGCTAAGGGTTTATCTATCTTGTTGATTTTCTCAAAGAACCAGCTCCTCGATTGGTTGATTCTATGAATTCTTCTTCTTGTTTCCACTTGATTGATTTCACCCCTGAGTTTGATTATTTTCTGCTGTCTACTCCTCTTGGGTGAATTTGCTTCCTTTTGTTCTAGTGCTTTTAGGTGTGTTGTCAAGCTGCTAATGTGTGCTCTCTCTAGTTTCTTTTTGGAGGCACTCAGAGCTATGAGTTTTCCTCTTAGAAATGCTTTTATTGAGTCCCATAAGTTTGGGTATGTTGTGGCTTCATTTTCATTGAACTCTAAAAAGTCTTTAATTTCTTTCTTTATTCCTTCCTTGACCAAGGTATCATTTAGAAGAATGTTGTTCAGTTTCCACGTGAATGTTGGCTTTCTATTATTTATTTTGTTATTGAAGATCAGCATTAGTCCATGGTGATCTGATAGGATGCATGGGACAATTTCAATATTTTTGTATCTGTTGAGGCCTGTTTTGTGACCAATTATGTGGTCAATTTTGGAGAAGGTACCATGAGGTGCTGAGAAGAAGGTATATCCTTTTGTTTTAGGATAGAATGTTCTGTAGATATCTGCCAGATCCATTTGATTCATAACTTCTGTTAGTTTCACTGTGTCCCTGTTTATTTTCTGTTTCCATGATCTGTCCATTGGTGAAAGTGGTGTGTTGAAGTCTCCCACTATTATTGTGTGAGGTGCAATGTGTGCTTTGAGCTTTACTAAAGTTTCTTTAATGAATGTGGCTGCCTTTGTATTTGGAGCATAGATATTCAGAATTGATAGTTCTTCTTGGAGGATTTTACCTTTGATGTGTATGAAGTGCCCCTCCCTGTATTTTTGATGGCTTTGGGTTGAAAGTCAATCTTATCAGATATTAGAATGGCTACTCCAGCTTGTTTCTTCATACCATTTGCTTGGAAAATTGTTTTCCAGCCTTTCATTCTGAGGTAGTGTCTATCTTTTTCTCTGAGATGAGTTTCCTGTAAGCAGCAAAATGTTGGGTCTTGTTTGTGTAGCCAGTTTGTTAGTCTATGTCTTTTTATTGGGGAGTTGAGTCCATTGATATTAAGAGATATTAAGGAAAAGTAATTGTTGCTTCCTGTTATTTTTGTTGTTAAAGTTTGCATTTTGTTCTTGTGAGTGTCTTCTTTTAAGTTTGTTGAGGGATTACCTTCTTGTTTTTTCTAGGGTGTGGTTCCCGTCCTTGTATTTTTTTTCTGTTATTATCCTTTGAAGGGCTGGATTCTTGGAAAAATAATGTGTGAATTTGGTTTTGTCGTGGAATACTTTGGTTTCTCCATCTATGTTAATTGAGAGTTTGGCTGGGGATAGTAGCCTGGGCTGGAATTTGTGTTCTTTTAGTGTCTGTATAACATCCGTCCAGGATCTTCTGGCTTTCATAGTCTCTGGTGAAAAATCTGGTGTAATTCTATTAGGCTTGCCTTTATATGTTACTTGGCCTTTTTCTCTTACTGCTTTTAGTATTCTATCATTATTTAGTGCATTTGTTGTTCTGATTATAATGTGTCAGGAGGTATTTCTTTTCTGGTCCAGTCTATTTGGAGTTCTGTAGGCTTCTTGTATGTTCATGGGCATCTCTTTCTTTAGATTTGGGAAGTTTTCTTCTATAATTTTGTTGAAGATGTTTGCTGGTCCTTTGAGTTGAAAATCTTCATTCTCATCTACTCCTATTATCCGTAGGTTTGGTCTTCTCATTGTGTCCTGGATTTCCTGGATATTTTGAGTTAGGATCTTTTTGCATTTTCCATTTTCTTTGATTGTTGTGCCATATTCTCTATGGAATCTTCTGCACCTGAGATTCTCTCTTCCATCTCTTGTATTCTGTTGCTGATGTTCGAATCTATGTTTCCGGATTTCTTTCCTAGGTTTTCTATCTCCAGTGTTGCCTCATTTTGGGTTTTCTTTTTTGTGTCTACTTCCATTTTTAGGTCTAGTATGGTTTTGTTCATTTCCATCATCTGTTTGGATGTGTTTTCCTGTTTTTCTTTAAGGACTTCTACCTGTTTGGTTGTCTTTTCCTGTTTTTCTTTAAGGACTTCTACTTGTTTGAATGTGTTATCCTGTTTTTCTTTAAGGACTTGTAACTCTTTAGTAATGTTCTTCTGTAATTCTTTAAGTGAGTTATTAAAGTCCTTCTTGATGTCCTCTACCATCATCATGAGATATGCTTTTAAATCCAGGTCCAGCTTTTCGGGTGTGTTGGGGTGCCCTGGACTGGGCAAAGTGGGAGTGCTGGGTTCTGATGATGGTGAGTGGTCTTGGTTTCTGTTAGTAAGATTCTTACGTTTACCTTTCACCATCTGGTAATCTCTGGAGTTAGTTGTTATGGTTGTCTCTGTTTAGAGATTGTTCTTCTGGTGATTCTGATTAACGTCTATCAGCAGACCTGGGAGACAGGCTCTCTCCTCTGAGTTTCAGTGGTTAGAGCACTCTCTGCTGGTAAGCTCTCCTCTTACAGGGAAGGTGCACAGATATCTGGTGTTTGGACCTCCTCCTGGCCGAAGAAGAAGGCCCAAAACAGGACCTTTCCCAGATGCTGTGTTGCTTTGGCAGGTCACAGAAGCTGTCAGCTTCTGTGGTGCACACTCTCACCTGTGCAGACTAAGTTCCTAAGTTTGGAGGAGTCCCGGAACCAAGATGGCGCTCCCTGCTCCTGAGGCAGAGGGCTCCCGTGCAGGGTGGACCACTGTCCTCTGGCTGGGAGGGTGCTGGATGTCTGCGGCCCCAAAAGGGTGCTCGCATTCTTTTCTATAAGAGTAAATTATTGTTTCCACTACCATGTCCAATGGTAATCAGAAACAGCCATTTAATTTGAATTACAGAAAACATAAGATTTCTTTCCTTTTAAAATTAACTTTGTGTCTACTGTTCTGGGGTCATTTCTGTTCTAGACATGAAGATAAACTTTTGGCCCTTTCAGGAGTTTTGCTAGGATTGAATATGTGACTGGTATAGTGATGTTTGTCATATACTTTCCAATGGTGCCATGAGAAGTCCATTTTCAAGCTGTTACTTTAACTTTGTAAGTTACTACTTTGGAATTACTCCTTGTCTTGTGGAATGTTCTTCATGAAATTTGACTTTTCCTCATTTTGTCAAAACTTAATCAGACACTAAATTTATGTATGTAGTAGGAGGTCAAGAAGCAAAACCTTGAAATATCATTCAAAAATGGTGACAGGTTTGTGTCATATCATTGTGAATGCTGCAGTATGCCAAAATGGATAGAATTTTGAAACAATACTGATTAAAAACAGTGAATGTAAGTAAAATTGCTATATAATACAGGTTTAATTTATTGTCTTTACGCCTTATAAATTTTTTCCATTAACTAACTATCATCTTCATCTAAAATAATGTCTTAGTATTAGAACACCCATTGTGGTGATTTGAATGAGAAATTCATCCCATAGTATTCCAGAGTTAATACTTGTTCCTAAGTTACTGGCGCTGTTTGGGTAAGTGGTGTAGCCTTTATGGGGACTGGGGTTGAGAATTCATAGACACATCAGGTTTGTACCTGCCTCTCTCTTTCTCTCTTTCTCTCTCACTCTGGGTCATGTGTAGGTGAAGATGTATTTTCTTGGCTTCTTGCTCCTTCTGGCAAGCCTGTTGCTTGCTGCCATGCTTCCCTGCCATGAGATACTCTTATCCTTCTGAAACCTTATGCTCAAGTAAATAAATTCTTATATAATTTGCTCTTTCTTCTTCTTCTTTTTTATCATAGGAATCTAAGACTAAGTAACATAGAAGTTGATGCCAGTAGTGATGGTGACTAAGAAAAAGTTGATGTGATGACCTTGGTTAAGGATTTACAGCTGTGAATATATACCATGACCAAGGCAACTCTTAGAAAGGGCTAAATTTAACTGAGGCTGACTTATAGGTTCAGAGGTTCAGTCCATTATCGTCAAGGTGGGAACATGACAGCATCTACCTAGATGTGAGGCTAGAGGAACTGAAAGTTCTACATCTTCATCCAAAGGCAAACAGGAGAAGTCTGTCTTCCAGGTAGCTAGGATGAGGGTCTTAAAGCCCACACCCACAATGACCCACTTCCTTCAACAAGGCCACACCTAGTCCAACAAGACTACCTCTCCTAATATTGCCACTCTGTGGGCCAAGCATATACAAACCACCACACTGACCATGTTGTTTCTTAGAGGAGTTATGGAAGATTGTGGGAATTTGTAATAGAAAAAAATTGGAATAGAAATATGTTGAATTGTATATACAGAGATTAGTAGGTCATTTTCATAATTTATTTACTGGAAGACCTGAGTTCTGAGGTTAATGTGAACTTTGGAGGACTAAACCAAGAGGTTTATAGAAGGTAAAACATTATCAGGTGTGCTAGAAGACATTTTGTGATACTTTGGTCAAGTATCTTTTTGCCCTTTGTTCTCTTCTAAGAATTTAACTAAGGCTACATTGAAAAGTAATGGAATACATCATTTGGCAAAGTATATTTCAAGGCAACATAACATTGAATCAGTGACATGGATTTTATTGTCAATGATTATATAAGTCTATAACTATGTAGAGCAAGTGAGGCAGAAAGAAATACAAAATGTTCAACTTTGGGAGAAGAAGAGGGCTAGGAAGCTAAATGTTTCATTAAGTACACATTTCCAACTTTCTTACTAAAACATAACTTCCAATTTTTAGAAAACTGTTTATTTTATACCTCTGTGAAGATGAAAGTATAGAATGTGCATAAAATCTCTGCTTCAGATTGCAGTAATAAATAAAGTGTGTGACAGGCAGAGGGGAACAGTTGTTATCATGATATGAGCATTGAAATTAAGCAAGATGTTAATAACTCTCTTTATGTTCCTAGAAAACTAATACTTTGTTTGTTTTTATAAATTTAACTGAATCTAATGACATTCAATGGATGGATTAAAAATAATGAAAACACAGATGTATGATCATCCTGAATATCATTTTGACAGGTGAAAAAAACAAACTGCAGGCAATAAACAGGAAGATATATTTTAGTAAGTGCAACTTTGAAAATGTATGCACAAATGGCTTGAACTGGCAGAGTAAAGCACATTCAACTCGAATGTAATAAATGAAAAGAATAAACACAGAATTCATGAAAGTCAGACTAATTTTGTAAAAATAATTTTATTTAGCATGATAGGATAAAGAAATAGGAGCTATTCTGCATAAATTAAATTGATTCTTTTTGTTTGTTTGGTTTGGTTTGTTTTTTGAGACAGGGTTTCTCTGTATAACCCTGACTGTTCCTAAATTTTTTTTTATAAAGATGTGCTTTATTTGGAAAAATGTGTATGATTTTTTTAAATTTCATTTTTACTGAAAAATTCTCCTCTATGCATAATTAACATATTTCCTTCAGTTTTTTTTCTGATGAGATTTAGGAACATGAATTATAATTCTTTGAGTTTATTTCCCTGTAAATATATTATTTTATGGGAAAACCTACATGTTCTTTTAAACATTTTATCTTTAGTAGACAGAACAAATGAAAGAAAATTAGATGACAATTTAGAAGTTGCTTTAAATTATGAAAAAATATGAATGTACAACTCTAAGCTATACTATGATATTATTTTCATAAATTTTAATATGTACTTATGTGTAATTTGTATCATCTTTGTTTGTATCTGATTGCCTCTGAGTGTGAGTTTGAGTGTGAGTGTGAGTATGAAGGTAGTGTGTGTGATTATGAGCACTTGCTTGCCTCAGCATGCATATGGAAGATGGACATAACCTTCATTTCTAGTTGTCAATCCTGTCCTTTCACCCTGCTGAGGTGAAAGTATCTTGTTCATTGTTTGAGGACTGTTAGCCCATAAGCTTCCAGGTTTGGTCTTCTATCTTATTCTAGGCATGCTAGAATTACAAACACATGCACATACCAGGATTTATTTGGGTTCTGAAAATGACAATGGTGTAGAAAGAACTTTATTTACTGGAATACCTCTCTTGTCCTTGTGGTTTGTTTGTTTGTTTGTTTACTATATAAATGGTTTTGGAAACATTGAGGTTGTAATAGAGTACAGATATTGAGGGATGGTCAGAATGTTCATGCCCAAAGGGATCATATATCTTGGGCATTCTGCCCCAAGGCTCAGGGATGACAGCAGAAGAGGGCAGAAAGAATGTAAGAGGTGGCAGTTAACTACAGAACACACAGTTTCTAGAAACAACAGGGTAGCTGCATATCTGAACTCACAGCACTTGAGATGGTGTGCATAAAACCTGTGCAAGGCCAAGCCAAACCCAATTTAGGCACATAGAAGGGACATACAATTACACCCCTAGCCATGGAGTATTGGCCATTGTTAACCTCTCACTCCTCTCTCTGTGTTAAGAGAAAGAGAGAGATGGAGCAAGAGAGAGAGTCATTTTTCTTTAAGAATGTAGCACCTAGTAAGGGCATCACTCTTCAGGGGAACACAAACATTTAAGAATCTTTGGCCAGCACTGGTCTTGAAGGAATTAAAAAAAAATTAAGTGTTAAAGAAGAGGAAATGGATCTGGAAAGATTTGGTAAAGTGAATATTATCAAACAAAATTAAATGAAATGCTTTCCCAAATTATAAAAAGTAAATTAAAAAATAATAGTACTAATAAGTCATGTAACAAATTTCCTGAGTTATAAAAACCAAACTAGAGAAAAAAAATTACATAAAAATTTATTCAGGCCTTCCAGTCAGCACCAGCCCCAGGCCATCTTAGGTGGGAACTCAGCAGATGGTCCCACTGTACCCAGAGGACTCTCCATGCAGCAGGTGCCCTAGCACGTCCAGGATCTTAGGATCACTGGTGAATCAAACACAACATCTGTTGCAAAAACAACAATGAGGGGTCTGTGCCAACAGGAGCAAGGACACAGGAAACCTGCCCAACCAACAGCTCAGGTTCCTTCCAGTCAGTTCTGGTCAACCTTGGTTTTGAACATAGCAGGCAGCTCAACGGTGCCCCCAGAGGAGGTACCACTTCCAGACAGTGTAGCACACCCAGAATCTTAGGATTACAGAAGTCCAGGAGCCCAGGAGCTTAGTCACACCAGGATCTTAGGGTCTCAGAGGAAGCTTGACTATCAAGAACTCTGACACAACCAGAATCTCAGGTTCACAGGATCCCAGAGAAAGCTGGACTCTGAGGAGTTCTGAATCAACTGGGATTACATGAAGGACAGGCTCCAATCAGATATACTGAGGCCAGTGAGCACTTGAGATAATCAGATGGCAGGAGGCAAACATAAGAACAGAAGCAACAGAAACCAAGGTTACTTGGCATCATCAGAACCAAACTCTCCCACCATAGCAAGTCCTGGATACATCATCACACCAGAAAAGCAAGATATGGATCCAAAGTCACTTCTCATGATGATGATGGAGGACTATAAGAAGAATATAAATAATTCCCTTAAAAAATACAAGAGAACATATCCAATCAGGTAAAAGAATTGAACAAAATTCAGGATCTAAAAATGGAAGTAGAAACAATAGATAAATCACAAAGGGAGACCACTCTGGAAATAGGAAACCTAGGAAAGAAGTCAGAAGCCATTAATGCAAGCATAACCAACAGAATACAAGAGATAGATGAGAGAATCTCAGGTTCGGAAAATACCATAAAGAACATTGACACAACAATCAAAGAAAATGCAAAATGCAAAAAATATCCTAACCCAAAACATCTAGGAAATCCAGGACACAATGAGAAGACCAAACCTAAGGATAATAGGTAAGACTAGAAGGAAGTTTTCTAACTTAAAGGGCCAGTAAATATCTTCAACAAAATTATAGAAGAAAACTTCTGAGACCTAAAGAAAGAGGTGGCCATGAATATACAAGAAGCCTACAGAACTCCAAATACATTGGACAAGAAAAGAAATACCTCCTGTCACATAATAATCAAAACACCAAATGCACTAAACAAAGAAAGAATATTAAAATCGGTAATGGAAAAAGGTCAAGTAACATATAAAGTCAGGCCTATCAGAATTACACTAGACTTCTCACCAGAGACTATGAAAGCCAGAAGATCCTGGGCAGATGTCATATAGACCCTAAGAGAACTCAAATGCCAGACCAGGCTACTATGCACAGCAAAACTCTCAATTACCATAGATGGAGAAATCAAAGTATTCCATGATAAAACCAAATTCACACAATATCTTTCCACAAATCCAGCCCTTCAAAGGATAATAAAGGGAAAACTTCAACACAAAGAGAGAAATTAAGCTCAAGAAAAAAAGCAAGAAAGTAATCTTTCATCAAACCTAAAGAAGATAGCCACATGAACAGAATTTGAACTCTAGCAACAAAAGTAACAGGAAGCAACTAGGGCTTTTCCTTAATATCTCTTAATATCAACGGACTCAATTCCCCAATAAAAAAACATAGACTAACAGACTGGTTATGTAAACAGGACCCAACATTTTAGTGCATACAGGAAACCCACCTCAGGGACAAAATAGACATTACCTTTGAGTAAAAGGCTGGAAAACAATTTTCCAAGCAAATGGTCCCAACAAATAAGCTGAAGTAGACATTCTAATAGTGAGTAAAATCGACTTTCAACCTAAAGTTCTCAAAAGAGATAAGGAGGGACACTTCTTATTCATCAAAAGTAAAATTTACCAAGATGAACTCTCTATTCTGAACATCTATGCTTCAAATGAAAGGGCATCCACATCATTAAAGAAACTATACTAAAGCTCAAAGCACACATTACATCTCACACAATAATAGTGGGAGACTTCAACAACCCATTCTCATCAATGGACAGATCCTGGAATCAGAAACTAAACAGAGACACAGTGAAACTAACAGAAGTTATAAAAGAAATGAATTTAACAGATAAAGTTAACATTTCATCCTAACACAAGGATATACCTTCTTCTCAGCAACTCTTGGTACCTTCTCAGAAATTGACCATATAATTGGTCACTGAACAGGCCTCAACAGATACAAAAATATTGAAATAATCCCATGAACCCTATCAGATCACCACAGGCTAAGGCTGATCTTCAATAACAACATAAATAATAGAAAACTCACATAAACGTGGTAGTTGAACAACAATCTACTCAACGATAACTTGGTCAAGAAGAAATAAAGAAAGAAATTAAAAACTTTTTAGAGTTTAATGAAAATGAAGCCACAACATACCCAAACTTAAAGGACTCAAAGAAAGCAGTTCTAAGAGGAAAACGCAAAGCTCTGAGTGCCTCCAAAAAGAAACTAGAGAGAGCATACACTAGCAGCTTGACAGCACACCTGAGAGCTCTAGAACAAAAGAAAGCAAATTCACCCAAGAGGAGTAGACAGCAGGAAACAATCAAACTCAGAGCTGAAATCAACCAAGTGGAAACAAAAAGAACTAAACAAAGAGTCAACCAAACCAGGAGCTGGTTCTTTGAAAAAGTCAACAAGATAGATAAACCCCTAGCCAGACTAACTAGAGGGCACAGGGAAAGCATCCTACTTAACAAAATCAGAAATGAAAAGGGAGATATATCAGCAGAATCTGAGGAAATCCAAAAAATTTTAAGATCCTACTACAAAAGCCTATACTCCACAAAACTGGAAAACCTGGATGAAAGGGAAAACTTCCTAGACAGATACCAGATACCAAAGTTAAATCAGGATCTGATTAATGATCTAAACAGTCCCATATCCCCTAAAGAAATAGAAACAGTCATTAATAGTCTTCCAATGAAAAAAAAAGGCCAGGACCAGATGGATTTAGTGCAGACCTTTCAAGAGGACCTAATTCCAATACTCCTCAAACTATTCCACAAAATAGAAACAGAAGGCACTCTACCCAATTCATTCTATGAAGCCACAGTTACTCTGATACCTAAACCACACAAAGATCCAACAAAGAGAACTTTAGAGAAATTTCCCTTATGAATATGGATGCAAAAATACTCAATAAAATTGTCACAAATTGATTCCAAGAACACATCAAAATGATCATCTACCATGATAAAGTAGGCTTCATCACAGGGATGCAGGGATGGTTTAATACATGGAAATCCATCAACATAAATCACTATATAAACAAACTCATAGATAAAACACACATGATCATCTCATTAGATCCTGAGAAAGCACTGGATAAAGTCCAACTCCACTTCATGATAAAAGTCTTGGAAAGATCAGGAATTCAAGGTCCATACCTAAACATGATAAAAACAATCTACAGCAAACCAGTTGCCAACATCAAAGTAAATGGTGAGAAGCTGGAAGCAATCCCACTAAAATCAGGGACTAGACAAGGCTGCCCACTTTCTCCCTACCTATTCAATATTGTACTTGAAGTCCTAGCAAGAGCAATTAGACAACAAACGGAGATCAAGAGGATACAAATTATAAAGGAAGAAGTCAAAATATCACTATTTGCTGGTGATATGATAGTATATATAAGTGACCCTAAAAATTCTACCAGAGAACTCCTAAACCTGATAAACAACTTCAGTGAAGTACCTAGATATACAATTAACTCAAACAAATCAGTGGGACCTTTCTCTACATAAAGGATAAACAGGCTGAGAAAAAATTAGGGAAACAACACCCTTCACAATAGTCACAAATAATATAAAATACCTTGGTGTGATTCTAACTAAGGAAGTGAAAGATCTGTATGATAAGAACTTCAAGTCTTTGAGGAAAGAAATTGAAGAAGATCTCAGAAGTTGGAAAGATCTCCCATGCTCATGGATTGGCAGGATTAATATAGTAAAAAATGGCCATCTTGCCGAAAGCAATATACAGATGCAATGCAATCCCCATCAAAATTCCAACTTAATTCTTCACAGAGTTAGAAAGG
Source organism: Mus caroli (assembly GCF_978045245.1). Taxonomy (NCBI): domain Eukaryota; kingdom Metazoa; phylum Chordata; class Mammalia; order Rodentia; family Muridae; genus Mus; species Mus caroli. Next base: position 92,290,281 of record NW_028227256.1, read on the forward strand.
ACAATTTGCAAATTCATGTAGAATAAAAAAGAAATCCTAGGATAGCAAAAACTTTTCTCAATGATAAAAGAACCTCTGATGGAATCACCATGCTTGACCTCAAGCTGTACCACAGAGCAATTGTGATAAAACAAACAAACAAACAAACAAAACCAAAAAAAAACAGTATGGTACTGTTACAATGACAGACAGGTAGACCAATGAAATAGAATTGAAGACTCAGAAATGAACCCACACAACTATCGTCCCTTGATCTTTGAAAAAGAATCTAAAACCACCCAGTGGAAAGAACACAATATTTTCAACAAATTGTGCTGGCTCAACTGGTAGTTATCATATAGAATCATGCAAATCGATCCATTCTTATCTCCTTGTATAAAGCTCAAATCTAAGTGGATCAAAGAACTCCACATAAAATGAAAGACACTGAACCTTATAGAGGAGAAAGTGGGGAAGACCCTCGAAGATATAGGCAGAGGGGAAATATTGATGAACAGAACAGCAATGGCCTGAACTGTAAATCTAGAATCGACAAATGGAACTTCATAAAATTGCAAAGCTTTTTAAGGCAAAGGAGACTGTAAATAAGACCAGAAGGTAACCAACAGATTAGGAAAAGATCTTTAGCAATGCTAAATCTGATAGGGGGATAATATCCAATATATATAAAGAACTCAAGAAATTAAACTCCAGAAAACCAAATAACCCTATTAAAAATGGGGTACAGAGGTAAATAAAGAATTCTCAACTGAGGAATACCAAATGGCTGAGTAGCACCTAAAAAATGTTCAAAATCCTTAATCATCAAGGAAATGCAAATCAAAACAACCCTTAATTTCCACCTCACACCAGTCTGAATGGCTAAGATCAAAAACTCAGGTGACAGCAGATTCTAGTGAGGATGTGAAGAAACAAGAACATTCCTCCTTTGCTGGTGGGACTGTAAGCTGGTATAACCACTCTGGAAATCTGTTTGGTGGTCCTCAGAAAATTGGACATAGTTCTACTGGAAGATCTAGCAATACCACTCCTGGGCATATGCCCAGAAAATGCCCCAACATGTAATAAGGACACATGCTCCACTATGTTCATAGCAGTCTTATTTATAATAGCCAGAAGCTGGAAAGAACCCAGATGTCCCTCAACAGAGGAATGGATACAGAAAATGTGACACATTTACACAATGGACTACTACTCAGCTATTAAAAACAATGAATTCATGAAATTCTTAGCCAAATGGATGGATCAGGAGGATATCATCTTGAGTGAGGTAACTCAATCACCAAAAAACTCACATGATATGCATTCCCTGATAAGTGGATATTAGACCAGAATCTCATAATTCTTCTTAGAAGAGGGAACAAAATATCCATGGAAGGAGTTACAGAAACAAAGTTTGGAATAGAGACTGAAGGAACAACCATCCAGAGACTGCCCCACTTGGGGATCCATCCCATAAACAACCACCAAACCCACACACTATGGCAGATGCCAACAAGAACATGCTGATAGGAGCCTGATATAGATGTCTCCTGAGGGCCTCTGCTAGTGCCTGGCAAATACAGAATTGTAAGCTCACAATCATCCATTGTACAGAGCACAAGGTCCCCAATGAAGGAGCTAGAGAAAATACCCAAGGAGCTGAAGGGGTCTGAAGTTCTATAGAAGGAACATCAATATGAACTAACCAGTACCTCCAGAGCTCCTTGGAGCTAAACCACCAATCAAAGAAAACACATGGTGGAACTTGTGGTTCTGGCTGTATATATAGCAGAGGATGGCCTAGTTGATCATCAGTGGGAGGAAAGGCCCTATGTCCTGTGAATGTTCTATGCCCCAGTATAGGGGAATGCCAGGGCCAGGACTGGGAAAGGGAGTAGGTGGCTTGGGGAGCAGGGGAAAGGGAGAGGATACAGGGGATTTCAGGAGGGGAAACTAACATTTGAAAGGTAAGTAAAGAAAATATCTACTAACATTTGAAAGGTAAGTAAAGAAAATATCTAATAAAAAATATATATAATTTATTCAGTACAACTAATAAATATCATTCCCTCAGGTATTTTATATTATGCTTTTGCATATTTGTTTTGCAAAAATGTTAAATTTTGAATAGTATCTTAATTCATAAATTATGAGTTTTAAGATTTCTAAGTGTTACTACAATGTTAATCCTACGAGAATAATCATTATTTATGTGTTTTATTTCCACAGATAGTTTGTCAATTACTATGATAATTTTTTAATTATCTTATTTCCATATTTGAGAAATACAACTGAGTATATTTATCCTATACAATGTGTTTTGAAATATGTCACATAAAGACTAAAACCAGCTATTTAACATATACAAATCTCTACAAATTTACTGATTGTGATTAAGACAATACTCTCTATTCTTGGCATTTTCACGAGTTCTATATATTAACTTTATGTTAACTAACATACAACCTTTAATAACTTGGAAATATCAATGTGTGTTTAAATTTTCTACTTTTTTTAATGTCTTAGTTAGGGTTTTACTGCTGGGAAGAGACAGCATGACCAAGGTAACTTTTTTTTTTCCTGGTTTGAAACTATTTTTTTTTTTTTTTTGGTTTTTTGTTTGTTTGTTTGTTTTTTGTTTTTTTTTGTTTTGGTTTTTTTTTTTTGGTTTTTCGAGACAGGGTTTCTCTGTATAGCCCTGGCTGTCCTGGAACTCACTTTGTAGACCAGGCTGGCCTTGAACTCAGAAATCCGCCTGCCTCTGCCTCCCAAGTGCTGGGATAAAACTATTTTATTAATTTGAGACGATTGTAGATTTTTGTCTTATATGAACAACATTTAATTGGGGCTGGCTTACAGGTTAAGAGGTCCAGGACATTATCAAGGCAGGAGCATAGCAGCATACTTGCAGGTATGGTGCAGGAGGAGCTGAGAGTTCTACATTTTCATCTGAAGGCTGTTAGGAGAATACTGGCTTCCAGGCAGCTAGGATGAGGGTCTTAAAGCCCATGCCCACAGTGACACATCTACTCCAAGGCCATACCTACTCCAACAGGGCTACACCTCCTAATAGGAACACTCCATGAATTGAGCATATTAACACCACTCCATATAGTATTACATGTTTAAATTTCATTCTCAAATTTGTACACTTTATTTTCAAATGGGTATTTTTAATTTTTTTTTTTGTCATCTGGCTTTGGATGTATGATTTATTTATTTATTTATTTATTTATTTATTTATTTATTTATTTATTTTTTTTTTACATTTCAAAAGTTTCCTCTCATAAAATCTCCTATCCTTTCCCTTCCCCCTGCTCCCCAACCCACCCACTCCCCCCTCCTGGCCCTGGCATTCCCTATATTGTTTAAATTTTTATTTAAAGTTGAGATTTGAAAGACAAAGAATCACCAGAATAAAAAATAAACACCTAAAATCTTATGTAGGGTTTTTCTTTGGAAATTTACATGATATAGAATGTAGAATTGTATTTCATGGAAGTACAGATACTTGATCCTAGGGGACAGGTTTCTCTGCTGTTAAAAGTCGTGTGGATGTACATCTATGCTATGTATTTGTGTGTTTACATTTTGTAGATTAAGTTAAAAAGAGGTATTCTCCATTAATTTTGTAAAATGTTTTCACTTTAGTTTTTTGTTTTTTGTTTTCTTTTCTCCTCTAGACAAGGTTTCTCTGTATAGCCCTAGCTGTCCTGGAACCTCTGTAGACCAGGTTGGCCTGCCTCTGCCTCCCAAGTGTGGGATTAAAGGCATGCATCACCACTGCCCAGCAGGTTTTACTTTCAAGAAACTATTTAGTGAAGTTCCAGGAGCTGTGTCTCACAGTGATATTTGGAAGCCCTTTCCTAAGCAGTGTTTACTAAGCTCACTTTGAGGAATCTGTAACAATGGTGTAGTATCTCTGCACCTTCTTACATTTCAAACATATTTGCAATTTAATGCTGTAGTGATTTAAATATGTTTGGCCCAGGGAGTAGCACTATTAGGAGGTGTGTTGTTGGAGTAGATGTGTCCTGGTTGTAGAGGATGTTGCATTTTTGGAGGAAGTCTTTCATTGTAGGGGTAGGCTTTGAGACACGCCTCCTTGCTGCATAAAGATAATCTTTTCTTGGTTCCCTTCAAAAAAAAAAAAAAAAAAAAAAAGATGTAGAACTCTCAGTTCCTTTTCCAGCACCATTCGTGCTCGGTGGCTGCCATGTTTCCAGACTTGGTGATAATTGACTGAATTTCTCTGAACTTGCAAATTAGCTTCAATTAAATGTTGTCATTTATAAGTTTTGTCTTGGTCCTGATATCTCTTCACAACAATGGAAACCCTAAGACAAAGGTAGATCGTTATTTGTGGTGGAATAATATAAAAAATATGTTTTTTAAACTTTGCTTTATGTGTTATATTTTGCCTAATTGTAGGTATATGCATCCCATTTGTTCAGTGTCTATAGAGATCAAAAGTGAAGTCTGAACCCACTGAAACTGGAGTTACAGATGGTTGTGAGCTAGCAAGTCAGTGATGAGAATCAAACCTTGGTTTGGAAGAGGAACAAGTACTCCAGACCAATGAGGCATCACTCAGGTCCAGCAAAAAGATAAGTGTGTGTGTTTGTGTGTGTTCCTGTGCATATATACACTTATGCATATGTATATATTTGTGTATGCATTTATTTATATGTTGGATATAACCCAAGTAAAGAAGGAATTAGGGATCACTTATCTATTTTATCATACTCTAGTGTCCTAAATGATTATAATTTATTGTTTATTTTTTGTGTTTTTATCCTCAATTCTGTCTTATTTTTCTGTCAGAGAGGTAATAAAACATAATGCTTGTACAAGAAGACTTCCCTGTATAAGTAAGCAGAATGTTTTAGAATATGAACAAAGGTCTCTGAAAACTTCTTTTCTGAAGTAATGAAGTTAACTATTCCAAATGGCCCCAGAACAATGTGAATCAAATGAATTTATAAGGTGTCCCACATAACTGGCAGAAGACAGACTTTGATTTGGAAGATTATAGGCTCATATGCAGAAGTAAGGATAAAGAATAATAATCTCTGAATTAAAAAAGTTTATAAATAACATAAAACATAATAAAATTATGAGGCTTATCATGTCTTTTAATACATCCCCTTAACAGTATGCATTTGTTATTGTCTGTGTTTTGTTTTATTCTGGGCTAAGAGAAATGTATCTTGCATACATTGCTTTAATCTGATTAACTTTTATCAAGAAAGCCACAGAGTTAGGGAGGAAAATGATAAGGTTTCCTATGTGTGTGAATATAAAAAAGGAGAGAAACATAGAAAAGAGTAATAAATTGTGTGAACTGTAGAGGAATTTAAACCCAGCAACATGACTTAGCTGGCAAGGGATCAAATCCAAAAATATGATCTGGGCAGAATGCACACACACCTTGGATTACAGTATGATCTGGCTGGAATACAGGCACACCAGTAGTACACACCTTTAATCCTTAACAATGAAGGCAAAGTTAATTTGTAGAAGAAAGCAGCCATGTTTGAAATGGACATCTAATTGATCTAATTCAGGGGCAGACAAAGTGATGAATCAAAAAGATTCGACACAATGAGTCAGAGATAGGATATGCCCAATCACTCAACAACAGCACAGGGAAGAGAAGTGGAGAGAAAAAGATGTGTGTGGCATTTTTAGTAGGACGTTTTAGAAAGACAGGTGGCAGAGAGAGCAAGCTAGACACAGGTGAAGACAGAACAAACCAGAGAGAGAGAAGGAGCCAGAAGATTAGAATGTATTGCCAACACTGGTATGAGGTCAAGCATAGCAGGTCAGTGAGAAGCCAAGAGAAGCCAGATTGAATCAGTTATCTTCAAAGATTAGATTGTATGGAGGGTAGAAGCTTCCAGGCCTAGGCTGAGGGACAGATAGAAAACAGAAAGAAATGTTCTGGGCTCATCTCAAGCCATGTATTAGTACAGCTTGGGTACAAGTCTCATCTTATCACTTCATCTTAGGAAATGAAAGTAACATTTACAGCGGATCTGAGTATGTATTCATAAATAGATACAAGAAAAATAATTTTGGGTCTCAAAAAGATCTCTGTATTAGATTATATTCTCCTTAAAGAGATAGCACATATTAAAAAAAATTCAAACCATGTAGATGTTTGGTTAAACTGTGTACTAATATTATTTTCTTTTATTATTTTACAGGAAATATCATTTCTTTTTATTAAAATGTTACATTAATGTTGTGAAAGACTTGAAAGTATTCAGTTCTCTCATCATGTGCTTACTTTTACTAGTCAGTGAAAGCACATTATGTAATATATATTAAACACCAATGAACAAAAATTAATGTTAATTTGAGCTAAGAGCTGGTGAACTTTTTTTTTCTCTGCAAAATCATTATCTATCTTCAATATGAATGCTGGGAAAAGCAAGTACACATAACAAAACACACACACACACACACACACATCTTTATATCCATAAATATGTATTGCAGAAACATTGCACAGGACAGGACACATATGACAGAAAGTGCAGACTAGATTCACCTGGGATTGTCTCCAGAGGAAGCGTCAATTTTTGGAGTTCAGCTGGACAGCTAGAGATACTGGAGAAACCCCAAAGCGTCTGGTGTCTTTAGTCTGGAGAAAGGAATGGTACATGAGCCTCAAAGATAGCAAATCACAGTGATAACAGACTATGGGTTCCATCAAAATAGATAAAGATAGGATCCAAGTAATAGAAGCTTCCACATGAAAGGAGAGACTCAAGGATAGAAGAGATGCTGAAAGACATCAACCCAAATGATGCAAAAAGCTGATCTCCCCTGCATGAGAACAGCTCAAGAAACTGGCTGAAAAAGAACAGATCATTCATAAGACTGGCAGGCTGGAAAACTTAGATGCTGAAATGGCTATTTGCTGAAGGACTGATGGCCAGGCCTACAGTTATGAAGGATCATCTCATCAATGGATCTTCATAAGGACAGTTAGATTGAAAATTTTGTGGGATTGATAATTGTTTTTACAGGGACAGCTTTACAGAGTCAGCAATCAGTAAGAATAAGAAAGGATAAGTGTATTCAGCAGCAAGTCTCAGAAGCTGAAATATTCTAGGCCTTGATTATATTATCTTACATTATAGAGAGGCTAAACGCCAGGAGAACTAGACCTAGATTAGCAGACCTTAAATGGAACCAGCAAGTAGCTAGCTACCTTTATAACATTCATACTACCATTGAAATAGCTTTAATGTAAACAATCTTATTTATTTTTCTTGAGGTTAATTAAAGAATAATAAGAAGAATTGGAAACAAATAGTTCTTCAAGACGTAAGTGCCATAGAGGAAATGTAAATATGCAGTGTTATATGAATGTGAAGAAGCTGAAAGGGCTCACTCCTGTGTCACTCCAACAATCTGACCTGCTGTGAAAAACGATATAGATAGACAACTCTCTACCTGAGAGTTTAGTGGAAAGAAGGGGATAATAAATAGGGAGAAGGTATATGGTGTAAAATTTTAGGGCAGAAACATTAATGCTGCTTACTATATTGTAATAGTAGACATAGATGTTATATTTTGTTGATGACTGTTTTATAAACAAAATTTTATAGCACATGGAGTGAATCTAAAGATAATATATGAAGTTTAATCAATAATTAGATATGAATATTGGTTAATTAGCTGTCAGAAAATATAGTACATTTATAAAATTTAGATCATGCAGAAACTCTGTTTGCTCCTTCAATTGTCTGCTCATCTAAATGGATTGAAGTCTGTTAACTGAGAAAATACTAAAGACAGTAATGAACTCCAGATAGATCTCTTCTTATGAACAGAAAAACTATTATGTGGTTGTCATTTTGAAGGATTAAAAATACTCATGAGAGACATAAAAATATGTATTAGATAATAGGAAATAGACTCACCAAAAAAATTAATCATGGTTCTCATTTCAGAAGTTTCATATTTTGGGAAGAACAGAAAGACAGTAAATGGATGTCTTAATCTTTATTTGTTCAAAATGTCATGGAGAAAACTCAGAGAAGAATGTATCAATTTTCAGCCAAGCAGCCAAATGTCACCCGTGGTGTTTTAATAAGAGTTTCTCTAATTCCGGAAACTGATTAGACAGGTGATAGAAAAGATAAAATGTCAAGTGAATGTTGCAACAACCCAGAGATGACTAATACTAAGAAACCGAACCAACAGAAATCTAGTTAAAGAGTGGGGGAAGGGAAGTATAAAGTATAGAATAAAGTATAAGCTTTGCAAAAGTTTTGGTTAGACAATTCTTGTTTGAAATAATGGCTTAAAAACACTGAGCCAAAAACATACTAGGAGAATATCCTTTTTTCCCCCTTATTTTATTGTGTTTATTTCTAATTAGTTATATGTGAGGATAGGGATGTGGACTTGAACAATTTTAGACATGGGTGAAACTTGAATCCAGTATCTAGCTTTCTTGAAAGCAAACTAGAAGGTAGATAGTTAAGATAAAGGATGACTGAAACCCAATTTGGATAACAAACATTTAGATGGAATACAATGAAATCAATATATAAACCTAAATAAATCTGGGTGAAGACATTGAAAAGTTAGGTTTTGAATTCTAAACACAAAAGGGATTTAATGACATCAGTAGTTATCAATTTATTTTGTTTGTGTGTGTGTGTGCGCGCATGCATGCACGTGTGTGTATGTGTGCATGCCTGCTGTGTGTGGGGAGGGGATTCTACATACAAGGAAAAACAAATTTAATGAAAATGGATTTGTCATAAAAAATTATGGAGAACAAAAGAAAATGCACTATAATTCATAAATGCTAAAAGATAAGCAGCTACAAACCCAGGATTCTGTATCCAGAAAATCCAGATAATTATTGTGAATAGAAATACCCTAACTTCATGAATACAGAATATTAAACAATATAAAGTACTTCTAAAATTATGTAGTGAAAGTATTTGATCAACTGTTCCAGATCCTCCCCCACCTATCCTTTAATTATCCATTCTATTTCCTTTCCCTAACAAGATCTCTCTGTGTCCTATAGTCCCTTATTGTATACCCATCCCACATAGTTCTTTGGATTGCCACTTGGTTATCATTGAGTTAACTGTATCCACATATAAATGAATACACACCATATTGGTCTTTCTGGGTTTAGGATACCTCACTATGGATAAATTTTTACTAGTTCTATCCATTTACCTAAAAAGTTCATGATGGCTGAGTAACACTCTACTGTGTAAATGTACTATATTTTCAGTATTCATGCTTTGGTTGAGGGACATCTAAGTTGTTTTCATATTACAAATAATGCTGAAATGGACATGGTTGAACAAGTGTCCTTGTGGTAGGATAAAGCATTTTCTTTTGATACATGCAGAAGAATTGCAGAGCTAGATATTAAAGTAGATCAACTCTCATCTTCCTGTGGAATGGCCACACTGATTTCCATAGTGGCTGTACAAGTTTGCATCCCACCAGAAAAGGATGAGTGCCTCTTACTCCACATCCTCACCTACATGAGTTATGACTTCTTTTCTTTATTTTAGCCATGTTGATAAGTACCAAAAGTATAAAGTATTATCTCCATCTAGGGACCAGGCCTGATTTCAAAAGGAAGGACCATAAGTTCTAGGAACTAGACCGTAAGGCACAAGCTCCAGGAACAGACCATAAAACCTAGAAACAAGGTCATAAAATCCCCTCCCAAAGAACAGCCTGGGGATAACCACAAAAATGGGGAAGTAGCTTATCCCAGAATGCAGCCTTATCTCATCCTATGGTTAAACATTCAAGACAGAGGAATGCATACTGCTGACCACCTTAGACTCCCTAGCCCCCAGCAATGAAATTTTAGATTACTTAATCCTTCTAGAGAGTTCCCGATAAGAAGGCCTGCATGCCTTTGTCTGGGGTTGCCATTTCAAATATTGGTTGATCCCTTAATTCTGATTGTTTCTGCAGAATAAATGCTCTTTGTTCTGGCATACTATCTGTGTCTGGAGTCTTCCTTTAGCAATTTTGTTTTAATTTTCCTGATAGCTAAGGAGGTTGAGCATTTCTTTAATTGTTTCTCAGGCATTTGAATTTCATCTATTGAGAATTCTCTGTTTAGATCTGTACCCCATTTTAAAATTATATTATATGTTTTTTGATGGTATCTTCTTTCCCAAGTTCTTTATATATCTTTGATAGTAGCCTTCTATTGGATGTCTAGCTGATAAAAATATTTTTCCAGTTGTGTGGACTAATGCTCTGTTCTAATGATGATGTTCTTTGTCATGCAGAAGGACCTCAATTTCAAACAGTCCCACGAATTAATTGTTGATCTTAGTGCCTGTGCTAATGGGTCAGTTCAGAAAGTCTTTGACTGTGCTAATGAGTTTAAGGATATTGCCCCAATTCTCTTCTGTTAACCTCTACCATATTGTTTACAGGGAAGTACTCTTAGCCTACTAAAAGAGAAGTGTAAACAACAGTCACAAACTCTTTGATCTACAATCTATACTGCCTGCAAGATATACCGGTATAATGGTGGTACAAGGCTGGTGACAGTAACCAGCCACTATCAAATTTGAATTAAAGTCCATTCCATGAGATGGAAGCCATAATCTATACAACTTGGGTTGCTTAAAACAAGAGACTAGATAACCCAAGGACCTAGGGAAAAACCAAATACAACTAATCTTAAAGACAAGTAGTGATAAAATGACTCCTAATGGCCTACTACAATATTCACAGACTGCCTTCTCCTGCAGCAGGAAGGAAGAGTTGTACATACACTATGCAGAGTGAGACACTTTATAAACTCAGAGGTCAACAGGGTGTTTCAGAGCTCAGGGAATCCTGCAGAAGAGGAGGCAGAAGGTATGAAAGAGTCAGAGGGAATTGCACTGACTAGTTTTGTGTCAACTTGACACAGGCTGGAGTTATCACAGAGAAAGGAGCTTCAGTTGGGGAAATGCCTCCACAAGATCCAGCTGCAAGGCATTTTCTCAATTAGTGATCAAGGGGGGGAACTTCCCCTTGTGGGTGGGACCATCTCTGGGCTGGTAGTCTTAGTTCTAAAAGAGAGCAGGCTGAGCAAGCCAGGGGATGCCAGCCAGTAAGGAACATCCCTCTATGGCCTCTGCATCAGCTCCTGCTTTCTGACCTGTTTGAGTTCCAGTCCTGACTTCCTTTGGTGATGAAAAGCTTTATAGAAGTGTAAGCTGAATAAACCCTCTTGGTCATGATGTTTTGTCCAGGAATAGAAACCCTGACTAGAAAGGGATGTAGGACACCAAGAAAACAAGATATTCTAAAATTTAGAGTCTAAATCAACAAGAGCAAAGCTCATATGACTCCAAAGAAATGGAAGCAGCACACACAAGGCCTAGTCCTTGGATATATATTATGCCTTACAGTTTTCTGTTTTTATGGGATTCCTGAGTGTGTGAACAAGTGTGTCTCTGATTTTTATTTCTTCTCTTGGACTCTTTTCCTTCTATTGATTTGTTTTGTCTGACTCCACTGTTATAGTTTTTGTTTTATTTCATTATATTTTATTATTGTCTCTTAAAAGTCTGCTCTGTTCTAATGAGTGATGAGAACAATGTATAAGAACTGAGGTGAGAGAGGAACAGGGAGGAATAGTTAGAGGGAAAAACCATAATCAGGATATATTATGTGAGAAAAGAATCTGTTTTTGACAAAAGGATAAAAAAGTATTGTATTAATATATTGGCAAGTATCAATGGCTGCCAGGGCATAAGGCTTGTTTGCATAATAATGTACATATTTTATATTTCTTCTCCAAGGAATGTTCTCCCTGTTAACATTAATGACTCCATGCAATCAGACAGCATGAGTTCAGGAGGTGAAGGTGGGGCTAATGTTTCAGCAAAATGATGAATGCTGGGACCTTCAGGAATATAAAGGAACCGAGAGCTAGCTAGACTATGAAGCAGTTTGTCAGAATACAAAGGCAGGCAGTTTCCTGACTTCAAGACAGCATGGGACTGGCACAGCTGTGATAGAAATGGTAATTTCAGGACAGGGTCCCACCCAGCTAGTTTATATTCTGTGTTTTGTATTTTTTAAACATTTTTTATTAGCTATTTTCTTCATTTACATTTCAAATGCTATCCCGAAAGTCCCCTTACCCTCCCCCTACCTGCTCCCCAACCCACCCACTCCTGCTTCCTGTCCCTGGCATTCCCCTGTACTGGAGCATATAATCTTTGCAAGACCAAGGGCCTCTCCTCACAATGATGGCCAACTAGGTCATCTTCTGCTACATATGCAACTAGAAACACTAGCTCAGGGGTACTGGTTAGTTCATATTGTCTGTATTTAATAGAGCCAGGCAGATCTCTAAATTATTTTGCTGGTGAGATGGCTCAGCGGGTAAGAGCACTGACTACTCTTCCGAAGGTCCTGAGTTCAAATCCCAGCAACCACATGGTGGCTCACAACCATATGTAATGAAATCTGAGGCCCTCTTCTGGGGTGTCTGAAGACAACTACAGTGTACTTACATATAATAACTAAATAAATCTTTTACAGAGAAACCCTGTCTCGAAAAAATCTAAAAAAATTATTTTGTAATATTAAAAGAGAATCTATGCTTGCTGTCTCCTAAGAATTGAGGGGCTGGGGTAGCTAGATGCTGATTCTTAGGATAATCAAAGAAAACCTGAAGTAAATGACTGGATTGGTATATCAAATGAAAGACTGGGCCTGTGATCTTCAGGAGGTGAACTATTCAGAGAACAATTTTAGAATAGCAAGAGAACTGCTTGGGGAACTGTTTTGAGGAGAGCATAGAGAGAGATGAGCTGTCCAGAGAATTTTTTAGAGTAGCAAGAGATTACTACTTGGAGAACTGTATGTAGCAGAACACAGAAACAGAGTTGTCTAGAGATCTCCAGAGAAAGCAGATCACTGAGAAAGAAAGTAGAACAGAGAGAAAACACACTGGAAAGCTGTCTCCAGCAGAATATAGGCCACCAGCTTGGACCCACAATTTGACTTTGAATCATTTATTTCACTGCTTCCAGATAGCCCTTCCTCAGAACCCTTCTCCAAGCCAAGACTAGTCCTTGGCAAAATATTACTAATAGAGAAGGATGAAGAGACATAAAAGGAGATATGCTATTTTATTTCAATTTATAATGTAAAACCATTGATGTTATTATACATAATAAAATATGATATATGAATTAGCCATTGTAAAAGTTATGAAATAAAGTTATATTCAAAGTAAACTATAAATAAAAGGCAGAATTCTAAATATTAGATAATTCACATGAAGCAGAATTTAAAAACTAAAAACAAAGAAATAAAAAGCATCATTAAGATGTTAGACAGGCTCTGGCATAACTATAATTACATAAAATATAAATAGATCTTTTTTAAAATAAAAAAGCTGTCCCTTTTCTAAAAAGAAAATATTTCAAATATAATTATAGAGTGAAAATGTTAAAATAATGGAAAATAATATTGTGTAATAGTCAAAGAAAAACAGGATTGTGTATATTATTAACAACAAATGCAAACCTCATTTCACAGTAAACCACCATAAGGAGTTCTTACTCTTTAGATCTGTATTGCTTGATTCCTCCACAAAGATTCATTCCAATCACACCAGTCATACATATCTATATGCCAGAAATAAAGCTACAAAGTGTGGAATAATATTCTGATAGAAATCAAATGGAAACACACATCCATAGATAGACAAAATTCACCCAAGGTAGTGCGATCATACTTAACCCCCATCTGCCAAGTCTTCTGAGGTCAATGCCCGCCTTACCATACAACTCCCTCATCTGCAGCCTCTTAACTCATCTAGCCCAATTTATACTCCTCAAACACTCTTGGTGTGAGGCATGGTGACCATGAAGGAGGCTGTACAGCATTAAAGAAACTCCCTTTCATCTCTCGGCAGGTATCAATTGCCAGTAACTCCTCAGTTAGAGGTGGGACTTCCTGGCCACCTCTCTCCTTACATATTGCAATGTTATCTGCCTTGAGCTTCAGGATTTAAGGCTATATTTTTCAGGACTGCATGAAAAAAGCAAACATCCAGGGTTTTGTTGCAATCTTCCAGGAAGGGCTAACACCCTTTATATTTATAGTTGTTCTGAGTATGGACCACAGTAGGTAAGCATTCCTAAACTGCTATATGTAAGACTGCATCTTTTCTGCTACCCACAAGGTATCTCTTTTTCCCTCAGTTTTAAATCCTATCCTTTAAGAGTGCTTGATGAGTGGGATTTACACTTGTTCTTCTCAGCCTTCAGTAACTAGCAGTGTGTCTGATACAGCACATTTAGCAGTTGCCTGATAAGATTGGTATGAAGAACAATGAGACTTCCCTATTTAACTCAGTCTTCCCTTGTTCCCCCAGCCTCTTTATTCTCTGCTAACTTGTCTACAGAGGTTTTGCTGTTTTGTCCTTAAATTATCAAAGCTCATAGCATTTTCTGTTGATGTTTGGTTGTAATTTTAATTTTTTCAAATTTTATATTTAATAATGGTTCTTAAACACTTTAAATTCCCCTGTAGCCCACCACCCACCAGAGGTGGGGGGGGGGGAAGGATACAGGGAACTGGACCTGCGTAGAAATGTTCTTTGGAGCAAATCCTGTCTGGGTTGTCTGGAAATCTGAAGTTCAGTTCACAGGTTAGCAGCCCATCCACTTGCAAACACTTCAAGTATACACCAGCAGTCTAGCTCTGTAGAGTCAGATAGCAAACACAAATCAGCAGTGATGGCACTACCTAGCAAAGACAGGAAGTCTTTAGCCTAGGCAGGAGTCAGCAGGAGGGACCCAGAGGGATGCCAAGAACTTGGCCATGCCTCACTCAGGGAAGCTAAGATCAGAGAAGAGGAAAGACCAACAAGCATTCCACAGCTAGCTCTATAAGCAAGCCAAGCTCAGCCTCCCGCAATGTCTGTAGATTCCTATTTATACCCTCCAATCATCTCATGTCTTCCACGGTTCTTGCCTTTGCACATGTGCCTGTCACACCTGATATCACTCTACCAATCAGACCCAGTGTCAAAAAACTACAGCACACCACCAGTTTCTGTTTCATTTTTGGTGCGTTTCTCTCTATGGCGTCCTGAAAAATGAAGCTAAACTGTGCAATGTAAGGCAGACCAATACATGTATTTCACAAAGGATCCTTCATCACATGTTCTTCCACATGCTTGTTTTAGCAGAACATCCTTTCACCTGTGTCTCCTTCAACGAATCATTCTTTCACATGTTTGCCCCACCAAAACACCAACCAACTGACTTTCCAAAGGACCCTTAGATTTCCATTTCCTGTGTTCTTTCTGTCTAGTAATGTTAAGTGCAGACCCCAGGCCCTTGGTCTTGTGAAGATTGCCCCAGTACAGGGGAATGCCAGGGCCAGGAAGTGGGAGTGGGTAGGTTGGGGAGCAGGGCAGAGGGAGGCTATAGGAGAGTTTTGGGATAGCATTTGAAATGTAAATGAAGATAATATCTACTAGAAAAAAAGAGGTTAACAGCCAATAGCTGGGCATAAGAGACTTAGGTGAGGTTTAGGCTTCTGGGGCTTGGGGTCAGAGGAGAACCACGAGGAAAGTAGAAGGTGAGGAGGAGAGAAGCCACTGTCGGTTAGGTCATGAGATCATGGCCCCAATGGCTGGCCAGTTTAAGGTAAGAGCAGACCAGATGAAAGAGTAAGAAGTTGCTTGCAGTTACTGATAGGAAAGAAAGTAGATTCTAATAGCTCTGACTTGCTCTTGTGATGCTTCAGGTTTATTGTAAATATAAAGTTTGTATATGTCTTTTATCTGGCAACTAAATGACCTTTTGGTATAAACTCTGAACTGGCATTTACAATTTCTACAACTATTTAAAGACTCACTCCCTTTATCCCTTTATTTATCTCCCTTATTTTTTTTCTTTTTTACTGGATATTTTCTTTATTTACATTTCAAATGTTATCCCCTTTTCCTGTCTGCCCCTCCCAGAAACCCCTTATCACATCCCCCCTCCCTCTTCTTCTATGAGGGTGTTCCTCCACCCACCCACCCAAACCCACCTTCTCACCCTTGGTTCCCCTGCACTAGGGAACCTTTATAAGACCAAGGACCACTCCTCCCATTGATGCATAACAAGGCCATTCTCTACTACATATGTAGCTGGAGCCATGTGTACTCTTTTTTTGATGACTCAGTCCCTGGGAGTTCTGGGGGATCTGATTGGTTGATATTGTTGTTTATTCTATGGGGTTGCAAACCTCTTTACCTCCCACAGTCCTTTCCCTAACTCCTCTATTGGAGACCCCATGCTCAGTCCAATGGTTGGCTGCGAACCTCCACCTTTGTATTTCTAAGGCTCTGGCAGGGCCTCTCAGTAGACAGCCATATCAGGCTCCTTTCAGCATGTACTTCTTGGCATCCACAATAGTGTCTGGGTTTGGTAACTGTATATGGGATGGATTCCCAGGTGGGCCAGAATGGCCTTTCCTTCAGTCTCTGCTCTGCACTTTGTCTCCATATTTGCTCCTGTGAGTATTTTGTTCTCCTTCTAAGAAGGACCGAAGCACCCACAGTTTGGTCTTCCTTCTTGATCTTCAAGTGGTCTGTATATTGTATCTTGGTTATTTGGAGCTTCTGGGCTAATATCCACTTATCAGTGAGTGCATACCATGAGCATTCTTTTGCGATTGGCTTGCCTCACTCGAGATGATACTTTGTAGTTCTATTCATTTGCCTAAGAATTTCATTAATTCATCGTTTTTTTTGTTTTGTTTTGTTTTGTTTTTGTTTTTGTTTTTTTTTAAATTAGGTATTTTCCTCATTTACATTTCCAATGCTATCCAAAAAGTCCCCAATACACTACACTCCCCCCCCGCCACTCCCCTACCCACCCACTCCCACTTTTTGGCCCTGGCATTCCCCTATACTGGGGCATATAAAGTTTGCAAGTCCAATGGGCCTCTCTTTCCAGTGATGGCCTAGTAGGCCATCTTTTGATACATATGCAGGTAGAGTCAAGAGCTCTGGGGTACTGGTTAGTTCATAATGTTGTTCCACCTATAGGGTTACAGATCCCTTTAGCTCCTTGGGTACTTTCTCTAGCTCCTCCATTGGGGGCCATGTGATCCATCTAATATCTGACTGTGAGCATCCACTTCTGTGTTTGCTAGGCCTCGGCATAGTCTCACAAGAGACAGCTATATCTGGGTCCTTTCAACAAAATCTTGCTAGTGTATGCAATGGTGTCAGCGTTTGGAAGCTGATTATGGGATGGATCCCTGGATATGGCAGTCTTTAGATGGTCCATCCTTTCGTCACAGCTCCAAACTTTATCTCTGTAACTCTGTAACAAAACATGGATGTTTTGTTCCCAATTCTAAGAAGAGGCACAGTGTCCACACTTTGGTCTTCGTTCTTCTTGAGTTTCATGCGTTTCACAAATTGTATCTTATATCTTCAGTATCCTAAGTTTTGGGCTAATATCCACTTATCAGTGAGTACATTTGTGTGAGTTCCTTTGTGATTGTGTTACCTCACTCAGAATGATGCCCTCCAGGTCCATCCATTTGCCTAGGAATTTCATAAATTCATTCGTTTTAATAGCTGAGTAGTACTCCATTGTGTAAATGTACCACATTTTCTGTATCCATTCCTCTGTTGAGGGGCATCTGGGTTATTTCCAGCTTCTGGCTATTATAAATAAGGTTGCTATGACATATTGGAGCATGTGTCCTTCTTACCAGTTGGAACATCTTCTGGATATATGCCCAGGAGAGGTATTGCTGGATCCTCTGGTAGTATTATGTCCATATTTCTGAGGAACCGTCAAACTGATTTCCAGAGTGGTTGTACAAGCTTGAAATCCCATCAACAAAGGAGGAGTGTTCCTCTTTCTCCACATCCTCACCAGCATCTGCTGTCACCTGAATTTTTGATCTTAGCCATTCTGACTGGTGTGAGGTGGAATCTCAGGGTTGTTTTGATTTGCATTTCCCTGATGACTAAGGATGTTGAACATTTTTTCAAGTGCTTCTCTGCCATTCGGTATTCCTCAGGTGAGAATTCTTTGTTCAGTTCTGAGCCCCATTTTTTCATGGGGTTATTTGATTTTCTGGAATCCACCTTCTTGAGTTCTTTATATATATTGGATAATTGTCCCCTATCTGATTTAGGATAGGTAAAGATCCTTTCCCAATCTGTTGGTGGTCTTTTGGTCTTATTGACAGTATCTTTTGCCTTGCAGAAGCTTTGCAGTTTCATGAGGTCCAATTTATCAATTCTCTATCTTACAGCACAAGCCTTTGCTGTTCTATTCAAGAATTTTTCCCCTGTACCCATATCTTCGAGGCTTTTCCCTACTTTCTCCTCTATAAGTTTCAGTGTCTCTGGTTTTATGTGGAGTTCCTTAATCCACTTAGATTTGACCTTAGTACAAGGAGATAGGAATGGATCAATTCGCATTCTTCTACATGATAACCGCCAGTTGTGCCAGCACCATTTGTTGAAAATGCTGTCTTTTTTCTACTGGATGGTTTTAGCTCCCTTGTCAAAGATCAAGTGACCATAGGTGTGCGGGTTCATCTCAGGGTCTTCAAATCTGTTCCATTGGTCTACTTGTCTGTCGTTATACCAGTACCATGCAGTTTTTATCACAATTGCTCTGTAGTACAACTTTAGGTCAGGCATGGTGATACCACCAGAGGTTCTTTTATCCTTGAGAAGAGTTTTTGCTATCCTAGGTTTTTTGTTGTTCCAGATGAATTTGCAGATTGCCCTTTCTAATTCCTTGAAGAATTGAGTTGGAATTTTGATGGGGATTGCATTGAATCTGTAGATTGCTTTTGGCAAGATAGCCATTTTTACAATGTTGATCCTGCCAATCCATGAGCATGGGAGATCTTTCCATCTTCTGAGATCTTCTTTAATTTCTTTCTTCAGAGACTTGAAGTTCTTGTCATAGAGATCTTTCACTTCCTTAGTTAGAGTAAAGCCAAGGTATTTTATATTGTTTGTGACTATAGAGAAGGGTGTTGTTTCCCTAATTTCTTTCTCAGCCTGTTTATCCTTTGTGTACAGAAAGGCCATTGACTTGCTTGAGTTAATTTTATATCCAGCTACTTCATTGAAGCTGTTTATCAAGCTTAGGAGTTCTCTGGTAGAATTTTTAGGGTCACTTATATATACTATCATATCATCTGCAAAAAGTGACATGTTGACTTCTTTTCCAATTTGTATCCCCTTGATCTCCTTTTGTTGTCGAATTGCTCTGGCTAGGACTTCAAGTACAATGTTGAGTAGGTTGGGAAAGAGTGGACAGCCTTGTCTAGTCCCTGATTTTAGTGGGATTTCTTCCAGCTTCTCACCATTTACTTTGATGTTGGCTACTGGTTGGTGTAGATTGCTTTTTTCATGGTTAGGTATGGGCCTTGAATTCCTGATCTTTCCAAGACTCTTATCATGAATGGGTGTTGGATTTTGTCAAAGGCTTTCTCAGCATCTAACGAGATGATCATGTGGTTTTTGTCTTTGAGTTTGTTTATATACTTGAGTTTATATACTTGAGTTTGTTTATATACGTTGATGGATTTCCGTATATTGAACCATCCTTGCATCCCTGGGATGAAACCTGTTGTTTTGATGTGTTCTTGGATTCGGTTAGCAAGAACTTTATTGAGGATTTTTGCATCGATATTCATAAGGAAAATTGGTCTGGAGTTCTCTATCTTTGTTGGGTCTTTTTGTGGTTTAGGTATCAGAGTAATTGTGGCTTCATGGAATGGGTTGGGTAGAGTACCTTCTGTTTCTATTTTGTGGAATAATTTGTGAAGAACTGGGATTAGATCTTCTTTGAAGGTCTTATAGAACTCTGCACTAAACCCACCTGGTCCTGGGCTTTTTTTGGTTGGGAGACTATTAATGACTGCTTCTATTTCTTTAGGGGATATGGGACTGTTTAGATCATTAACCTGAACTTGATTTAACTTTTGTACCTGGTATCTGTCTAGAAACCTGTCCATTTTATCCAGGTTCTCCAGTTTTGTTGAGTATAGCCTTTTGTAGAAGGATCTGATGGTGTTTTGGATTTCTTCAAGATCTGATGTTATGTCTCCCTTTTCATTTCTGATTTTGTTAAGTAGGATACTGTCCCTGTGTGCTCTAGTGAGTCTGGCTAAGGGTTTATTTATCTTGTTGATTTTCTCAAAGAACAAGCTCCTTGATTGGTTGATTCTTTGAATAGTTCTTGTTTCCACTTGGTTGATTTCACCCCTGAGTTTGATTATTTCCTGCCTTCTTCTCCTCTTGGGTGAATTTGCTTCCTTTTGTTCTAGAGCTTTTAGGTGTGTTGTCAAGCTGTTAATGTGTGCTCTCTCTAGTTTCTTTTTGGAGGCACTCAGAGCTATGAGGGTTTCTCTTAGAAATGCTTTCATTGTGTCCCATAATTTTGGGTATGTTGTGGCTTCATTTTCATTAAACTCCAAAAGATCCTTAATTTCATTCTTTATTCCTTCCTTGACCAAGGTATCATTGAGAAGAGTGTTGTTTAGTTTCCACGTGTGTGTTGGTTTTCTATTATTTATTTTGTTATTGAAGATCAGCCTTAGTCCATGATGATTTGATAGGATGCATGGGACAATTTCAATATTTTTTATATGTTGATGCTTTTTTTGTGACCAATTATGTGGTCAATTTTGGAGAAGGTACCATGAGGTGCTGAGAAGAAGGTATATCCTTTTGTTTTAGGATAAAATGTTCTGTAGATATCTGTCAGATCCATTTGTTTCATAACCTCTGTTAGTTTCACTGTGTCCCTGTTTTGTTTCTGCTTCCATTATCTGTCCATTGGTGAAAGTGATGTGTTGAAGTCTCCCACTATTATTGTGTGAGGTACAATGTGTGCTTTGAGCTTTACTAAAGTATCTTTAATGAACGTGCCTGCCCTTGTATTTGGAGCATAGATATTCAGAATTGATAGTTCCTCTTGGAGGATTTTACCTTTGATGAGTATGAAGTGCACTTCCTTGTCTTTTTTGATGACTTTGGGTTGGAAGTTGATTTTATTAGATATTAGGATGTCTACTCCAGCTTGTTTCTTCCTACCATTTGCTTGGAAAATTATTTTCCAGCCTTTCATTCTGAGGTAGTGTCTATCTTTTTCTCTGAGATGAGTTTCCTGTAAGCAACAAAATGTTTGGTCCTGTTTGTGTAGCCAGTCTGTTAGTCTATGTCTTTTTATTGGGGAGTTGAGTCCATTGATAATAAGAGATATTAAGGAAAAGTAATTGTTGCTTCCTTTTATTTTTGTTGTTAGAGTTGGCATTCTGTTCTTGTGGCTGTCTTCTTTTAGTTTTGTGAGGGATTACCTTCTTGCTTTTTCTAGGACGTGGTTTCCGTCCTTGTATTGGTTTTTTTCTGTTATTATCCTTTGAAGGGCTGGATTCGTGGAAAGATAATGTGTGAATTTGGTTTTGTCATGGAATACTTTTGTCTCTCCATAATTGAGAGTTTGGCTGGGTATAGTAGCCTGGGCTGGAGTTTGTGTTCTCTTAGTTTCTGTATAACATCTGTCCAGGCCCTTCTGGCTTTCATAGTCTCTGGTGAAAAATCTGGTGTAATTCTGAAAGACTTGCCTTTATATGTTACTTGACCTTTTTCCCTCACTGCTTTTAGTATTCTATCTTTATTTAGTGCATTTGTTGTTTTCATTATTATGTGTCAGAAGGAATTTCTTTTCTGGTCCAGTCTATTTGGAGTTCTGTAGGCTTCTTGTATGTTCATGGACATCTCTTTCTTTAGGTTTGGGAAGTTTTCTTCTATAATTTTGTTGAAGATATTTGCCGGTCCTTTGAGTTGGAAATCTTCATTCTCATCTACTCCTATTATCCGTAGATTTGGTCTTCTCATTGTGTCCTGGATTTCCTGGATGTTTTGAGTTAGGATCTTTTTGCATTTTGTATTTTCTTTGATTGTTGTGCCGATGATCTCTATGGAGTCTTCTGCACCTGAGGTTCTCTCTTCCATCTCTTGTATTCGGTTGCTAATGCTCGCATCTATGTTTCCAGATTTCTTTCCTAGGGTTTCTATCTCCAGAGTTGCCTCAATTTGGGTTTTCTTTATTGTGTCTACTTCCCTTTTTAGCTCTTGGATGGTTTTATTCAATTCCATCACCTGTTTGCTCTGGTTTTCCTGCAATTCTTTAAGGGATTTTTGTGCTTCCTCTTTAATGTCTTCTACCTGTTTAGCAGTGTTCTCCTGTATTTCTTTAAGTGTGTTATTAAAGTCCTTCTTGGTGTCCTCTACCATCATCATGAGATATGCTTTTAGATCCGGGTCTAGCTTTTCTGGTGTGTTGGGGTGCCCTGGACTGGGCAAAGTGGGAGTGTTGGGTTCTGATGATGGTGAGTGGTCTTGGTTTCTGTTAGTAAGATTATTAAGTTTACCTTTCGCCATCTGGTAATCTCTGGAGTTCGTTGTTATAGTTGTCTCTGTTCAGAGATTGTTCTTCTGGTGATTCTGTTAGCCTCTATCAGCAGACCTGGGAGACAGGCTCTCTCCTCTGAGATTCAGTGGTCAGAGCACTCTCTACAGGCAAGCTCTCCTCTTACAGGTGCACAGATATCTGGTGTTTGGACCTCCTCCTGGCTGAAGATGAAGGCCCAAAACAGGACCTTTCCCAGAAGCTGTGTTGCTTTGGTGGGTCACAGAAGCTGTCAGCTTGTGTGGTGCACACTCTCACCTTTCAGACTATGTTCGGTGGATTCCCAGAACCAAGA
Organism: Mus caroli; assembly: GCF_978045245.1. NCBI lineage: Eukaryota > Metazoa > Chordata > Mammalia > Rodentia > Muridae > Mus > Mus caroli. The sequence continues at coordinate 92,313,054 of NW_028227256.1, forward strand.
TGGCTACTGCCAATCTAGAGGCAAAAGCCTCCCTGGCCGGGTTTATACCTGTCCTCTGGCCAGGAAGGTGGCCTGATGTCTGGGGCCCGAAAAGGGTGCTGCCTCTGTAGCTCTGTGGCTCCCGCCTGTCCCAGAAGCTGTCAGCTTCTGTGGTGCACACTCTCCCCTGTGCAGACTAAGTTCAGGGGAGTCCTGGAACCAAGATGGCTTCCACCGCTCCTGAGGCAAAGGGCTCTCGGGCTGGGTGGACACCTGTCCTCTGGCTGGGAGGGTGGTCGGATGTCTGGAGCCCTAAAAGGGCTCTACCTCAGAGGCTCTGTGGCTCCTGCCTATCCCAGAAGCTGCCAGCTTCTGTGGTGCACACTCTCACCTGTGCAGATTAGATTCAGTGGAGTCCAGGAACCAAGATGGCTTCCTCTGATCCTGAGGCAAAGGGATCCCCGGCTGGGCGGAGACCTGTCCTCTGACTGGGAGGGTGGCCAGATCACCTGAAGTCTTAAGATCCTGTGGGTGGTGTTGTGAGTTGCTGGCGGGTGCCAGCTGACTCTGTGCTGTAGCTACCCCGGTGCTGGTAGGACCGGAAGGGGCTTGTGCCTTTACTCAGGCCGGGATTTCTGCTACCCTAACTAATGCAGTCTCAGGTCCTGCAAGATTGGATTGGAGCAGATGCTGTGTTCCACTCACCAGAAGTCTTAAGCTCCTGTGGCAGGTGTCGTGGGTAGCTGGCGGGTGTCCGAATTCATCGTTTTTAATAGCTGAGTAGTACTTCATTGTGTAAATGTACCATAACTTTCTGTATCCATTCCTCTGTTGAAGGACATCTGGGTTCTTTCCAGCTCCTGCCTATTATGAATACGGCTGCTATGAACATGGTGGAGCATGTGTACTTATTACATGTTGGAACATCTTCTCGGTATATGCCCAGGAGTGGTATAGCTGGGTCCTCCAGTAGTACTATATCCAGTTCTCTGAGGAACTGCCAAACTGATTTCCAGAGTGGTTGTACTAGCTTGCAATCCCACCAGCAATGGAAGACTGTTTCTCTTTCTCCACATCCTCACCAGCATCAGCTGTCACCTGAGTTTTTGAACTTAGCCATTCTGACTGCTGTGAGGTAGAATCCCAGGATAGTTTTAATTTGCATTTACCTGATGACTAAGGATGTTGAACATTTCTTTAGGTGCTTCTTAGCTAGCTGTTCGGTATTCCTCTGTTGAGAATTCTTTGTTTAACTCTGCTCCCTTTTTAATAGGGTTATTTGGTTTTCTGGAGTCCAACTTCTTGAGTTCTTTGTATATATTGGACTTCTATCAATTTAGGATTGGTAAAGATCTTTTCCAAATCTGTTGGTTGCCTTTTTGTCTTATTGAAAGTGTCCTTTGCCTTACAGAAGCTTTGCAATTTTATGAGGTCCCATTTGTCAATTCTTGATCTTACAGCAGAAGCCAATGGTGTTCTGTCCAGGAACTTTTCCCCTGTACCCATATCTTTGAAACTCTTCCCCACTTTCTCCTCTATAAGTTTCAGTGTCTCTGGTTTTATGTGGAGGTCCTTTATCCACTTGGACTTAAGCTTTGTACAAGGAGATAAGAATGGGTTGATTTGCATTTTTCTACATACTGAAATGCTGTCTTTTTTTCCCACTGGATAGTTTTAGTTCCTTTGTCAAATATAAAGTGACTATATGTGTGCGGGTTCATTTCTGGGTCTTCAATTCTATTTCATTGATCTTCCTTCCTGTCTCTCTACCAATACCATGCAGTTTTTATAACTATTGCTCTGTAATACAGCTTGAGGTCAGGGATGGTGATTCCCACAAAAGTTATTTTATTGTTGAGAATAGTTTTCACTAATCTTTTTGTTGTTGTTGTTATTACAAATGAATTTGAGAATTGTTCTTTCTAACTCTTTGAAGAATTGAGTTGGAATTTTGATGGAGATTGCATTGAATCTGTAGATTGCTTTCAGCAAGATGGCCATTTTTACTATATTAATCTTGTCAATCCACAATCATGGGAGATCTTTCCATCTTCTGAGGTATTCTTTGGTTTCTTTCTTCAGAGAGTTGAAGTTCTTGTCATATAGATGTTTTACTTGTTTGGTTAGAGTCAAACCAAGATATTTATATTATTTGTAACTATTGTTAAAGGTGTCACTTCCCTAATTTCTTTCTCAGCCTGTTTACCCATTGAGTAAAGAAAGGCCACTGATTTGAGTTAATTTTATATTCAGCTACTTTTCTGAAGTTATCAGGTTTAGGAGTTCTCTGGTGGAATTTTTGGGGTCACTTAAGTATACTGTTATATCATCTGTAAATAGTGATATTTTGACTTCTTCCTTTCCAATTTGTATCCCTTTGACCTCCTTTTGTTGTTTAAGCTCGAGGGAGAACTTCAAGTACTATATTGAGTAGATAAGGAGAGAGTGGGCAGCCTTGTCTAGTCCCTGATTTTAGTGGTATTAATTCAAGTTTCTCTCCATTTAGTTTGACATTGATTACTGGTTTGCTATTTATTGCTTTTATTATGTTTAGTTATGGGCATTGAATTCCTGACCTTTCCAACACTTTTAACATCAAGGGATGCTGAACTTTGTCAAATGCTTTTTCAGCATCTAATGAAGTGATCATGTGGGTTTTTTTTCCTTTGAGTTTGTTTATATAGTGGGTTACCTTGATGGATTTCCATATATTAAACTATCCCTGCATCCCTGGGATGAAGGCTACTTGATTATGGTGTATGATCGATTTGATGTGTTCTTGGATTCGGTTGGGAAGAATTTTATTGAGTAATTTTGCATCAGTGTTCATAAGGGAGATTAGTCTGAAGTTCTCTTTCTTTGTTTAGTCTTTGTGTGGTTTAGGTCCAAGTGTAATTGTGGTGTCATAGAACAAATTCGGTTGTGTTCCTTCTGTTTCTATTTTGTGGAATAGTTTGAAGAGAATTGGAATTAGGTCTTCCTTAAAAGTCTGATAGAATTCTCCAGTAAACCTCATCTGGACCTGGCTTTTTTTGGTTGGGAGACTATTAATGACTGCTTCTGTTTCTTTAGGGGTTATGGAACTGTTTAGATAGTTTATCAGATCCTGTTTTAACTTTGACACCTGGTCTGTGTCTAGAAAATTGTCCATTTCATCCAGATTTTCCAATTTAGTTGAGTATAAACTTTTATAGTAGAAATTGATGATTTTTGAATTTCCACAGTTTCTGTTGTTTTGTCTCCCCTTTCATATCTGATTTGATTGATTTGGATACTGTCTCTGGCCTCTGGTTAGTCTGGCTAAGGGTTGATCTATCTTGTTGATTTTCTCAAAGAACCAGCTCCTGGTTTTGTTGATTCTTTGTATAGATTTGTTTGTTTGTTTGTTTGTTTGTTTCTATTTGGTTGATTTCAGTCCTGAGTTTGGTTATTTCCTGCCCTCTACTCCTCATGGGTCTATTTGCTTCTTTTTGTTCTTGAGCTTTCAGGTGTGAGGTCAAGCTGCTAGTGTAAGTTCTCACTATTTTCTTTTTGGAGTACACTTAGAGATATGAGTTTTCCTCTTACTTCTGCTTTCATTGTGCCCCATATGTTTGGATATGTTGTGGCTTCATTTTCATTATACTCTAAAAAGCCTTTAATTTCTTTCTTTATTTCTTCCTTGACCAAGTTAACATTGAGTAGAGTGTTGTTCAGCTTCCACATGTATGTGGGCTTTGTATTTTTTTAATTTGTCATTGAAGATCAGCCTTAGTCTGTGGTGATCTGATCTGATAAGGTACATGGTTGAGGTCAGTTTTGTGACCAATTATATGGTCAGTTGTGGAGAAGATACCATGAGGTCCTGAGAAGAGGGTATATTCTTTTGCTTTTGGATGAAATGTTCTATAGATACCTGTTAAATCCATTTGTTTCATAACTTCTTTTAGTTCAACTGTGTCTCTGTGTAGTTTCTGTTTCTATGATCTGTCCATTGTTGAGAGTCGGGTGTTGAAGTCTCCCACTATTGTTGTGTGTGGTGTGAAGTATACTTTGAGCTTCAGTAAAGTTTTTTTGTTTGTTTTTGTTTTTGTTTTTGTTTTTATGAATGTGGGTGCTTTTACATTTGGAGCATAGATGTTACTAATTGAGAGTTCATCTTGGTAGATTTTTCCTTTTACCAATATGAAATATCCTTCCTTGTCCTTTTTGATAAGTTTTGGTCAAAAGTTGATTTTATTGGATAATTGAATGTCTATTCCAGCTTGTTTCATGGGATCATGTGCTTGGAAAATTGTTTTCCAGACTTTTACTCTGAGGTAGTGTGTGTCTTTGTCAGTGAAGTGGGTTTCCTGTATGCAGCAAAGTGCTGGGTCCTGTTTATGTATCCAGTCGGATAGTCTGCCATTTTTATTGGGGAATTAAGTCCATTGATTTCAAGAGATATTTAAAAAAGTGATTGTTACTTCCTCTTATTTTTGTTGTTAGTGGTGGAATTATGTTTGTATGGCTATCTTCTTTTATGTTTCTTGAAAGCTTACTTTCTTGCTTTTTCTATAGTGTAGTTTCCCTCCTTGTGTTTGTGTTTTCCATCTATTATCCTTTGCAGAACTAGATTTGTGAAAAGATATTGTGTAAATGTGGTTTTGTCATGGAATATCTTGTTTTCTCCATCTATGGTAATTGATAGTTTTGCTGGGTAGAGTAGTCTGGGCTGGCATTTATGTTCTTTTAGGGTCTGTATGACATCTGCCCAGGATCTTTTAGCTTTCATAGTCTCCGGTGAGAAGTTTGGTGTAATTCTAATAGGTCTGCCTTTAAATGTTACTTGGCCTTTTTCCCTTACTGGTTTTAATATTCTTTCTTTGTTTAGTGCATTTGGTGTTTTGACTATCATGTGACAGGAAGAATTTCTTTTCTGGTCCTGTCTATTTGGAGTTCTGTAGGCTTCTTGTATGTTGATGGTCATTTCTTTCTTTAGGTTGGGAAGTCTTCTATAATCTTGTTGAAGATATTTACTGGCCCTTTCAGTTGGGAATCTCTGCTCTCTTCTATACCTATTATCCTTAGATTTGGTCTTCTCATTGTATCCTGGATTTCCTAGATGTTTTAGGTTAGGATTTTTTTGTATTTTGCATTTTCTTATGGCTGTTGTATCAATGTTTTCTATGGCATCTTCTGCCTCTGAAATTCTCTCTTTTAACTCTTGTATTCTGTTGGTGCTGCTTGCATCTATGATTCCTGATCTCCTTCCTAGATTTTCCAACCTCAGGGTTGTCTCCCTTTGTGATTTCTTTATTGTTTCTATTTCCATTTTTAGATCTTGGATGGTTTTGTTCACTTCCTTCTCCTGTTTGATTGTGTTTTCCTATAATTCTTTAAGGAAGTTTTTTTTGTTTCCTCTTTAAAGGTTTCTACCTTTTTACCTGTGTTCTCCTATATTTCTTTAAGGGAGTTTTATGTCCTTCTTAAAGTCCTCTATTATCATCATGAGAAGTGATTTTAGATCTGAGTCTTATATTTCTGGTGTGGAGTGTTGGGGTATCCAGGACTTGCTATGGTGGGAGAATTGGGTTCTGATGATGCCATGTAATCTTGGTTTCTGTTGCTTATGTTTTTATGCTTGCCTCCTGCCACCTGATTATCTCTAGTGCTACCTGCCCTCGTTATATCTGACTGGAGCCTGTCCTTCCTATAATCCTGGTTGTGTCAGAACTCCTCAGAGTCTAGCTATCTCTGTCAGCCTGTGATTCCTGGACACTGTGTTCCTAAGATTCTGGGTGTTTCAGACTTGCTGAGAGTTAAGCTGCCTCTGAAATGTTCAGATTCTTGTATGACCAATCTCCTGGGATCCTGGGATCCTGGGATCCTGGGATCCTGGATGTGTTAGGGCTCCTGGGATTTGAATCTCCTCTGGTGCTGTGAGACTGGTTGCAGAGATAGCATCCAAGGTAAATCAGGGCAGATCAGAAGGAACCAGAGCCACTGGTTGGGCATGATTCCTGTGTCCCCTGATCCTGCTGGTCCCAGTTACTCCTAGTGGTTTTGGAACAGATGTTGTGTCCTAATCTCCTCTAATCCTAAGATCCTGGGCATGCTAGAGTGCCTGGTAGTGGAGCCTCCTCTGGGTGCTGTAGGACTGGCTGTAGAGTTTGTACCATTTATCTCCCTTATTATTGGATTCAGAAGTTTCTCAGAATTATCTATTTTTCTGACTTTTACACTCAGGTACTTAGTATATAACACTAATAGAACCTACTCTTAGCTCTTATTTTAATTGAATGTATTAGACGAAAATCTGTGGTCAGACTTTATGGAGTCTGTATCAATATTTAAGAGGTAGAGATTACATAAGCATCAACACACCACAGATAATTGTGAAATAGACAAATAATTATGCAGTGAGCTAAAAGGTACCAACTTTATACGTTGTCATAGGTTCATAGATTAGATAGGTGTGTTTTATTGTTTTCAACTAAAACATCAAACAGGGCAAAGAAAGTCATTTGATATTCATTTGAGGATTTTTTTCATTAACTCAGTTGTAATTTTTGATGACTCACAGAATAATAATGCCATAATACATTGATTTATTTTGTTGTCAAAACAGATGAAAACATATTTCTGTGCCCGTTTCATACAACAAAAATATTAGTGATATGTGTATATATATGTATATGATAGATACTGAAATTGTTATTCATCAAGTTTAATATTTATATATATGACATGCACAACTCAACATTTGACATAATAGTTAATCTTAAATTTAAGATTTATCCTTTACTTATATTCATATTCTAAAATTTATCATGTTTTTCAAGATAAATTTGTGTGTGGAGTAGTAGTATATTAAATTACTAAGATATTCTTTCTTATCACCGGGCTTCCTGGAAAAAAATGTCTTATTTAAATGGATTTTTAATATGGCAACGTTTCATCTATAGGAATGCAGCACATTTATAGGTTTGTGGATTACAATCTCTATTTTTCATTTATGCAGGTTGTCTTCCTTTGGTGTTTTTTTTTTTTTCAAGTATCACAATGTTTATTGATAGATACAAGTATATAAAATCAGGGCATGAACATGACTTGATAAATTAAGTAGACTTAATTTCAATACTATAATAAGAGGGACCAATTCAAATTCTCACCATTTGTTTCACACCCACAAAAAACACTTCAAGGGCATTAATGATCTCTCAAACTGATCAGTTTTGTGCAAGTAAACCATGTTTCTTTTAAAAAGACTTGTGCACTTGCCCAGGCTCAAGGATTTTAAAATCTAGCACATAAAGCCCATTACTAGAGGTAGAAATACAGGCAATATACTATTACGGCAACAACCATCAATTACAGTTAAGAATTTTTCTGTAACAACCAAATGGATAATCAAATATTGCAACAACTCAAGTATTACTGAGCAAAGTGCATCTCTACAGTATTCAGTGTTGCTATTCAGTTTTCTAACTTAAAACAGCCTATGGTAATATGACAGAAAGGTTTGTGTGGCACAGAAAGAAATCAGAGCTCCACCTAGAGGCAGAGTGGCATACTGCATTCTGGACCAGAAGTAGAGCCTTTTTTCTCCTGGGAGTTACAGATACTATTCCTTCACAGTGTGTAAACAGGATATGAAGCCAATGTACTTTAATGTAGCAAAAAACAATGACGTTCTACTGGGGAAAATGACTTAGGCTAAAAATTTCCATTAACTATAATATGTTTACTAAAGTTTAAGCACTTGAATTCTGCCGTGTTAAGGAGAATTTTAAAATTAAAATTCCACAAGCAAGAGTGGGTTGATTGTACTGAAACAGTGCTGTTGAAAGCCATGGTGTGTTAAAGTTCCAGTGTTAAAGTCACTAGAACAATAGCCAAATTATAGATAATAGTATGGAGAATTTAAATGCATGGTATAATGTAAACGAAGAGAATTTTAACAATGTTTTTGAATTACATCGAGTTGAAATATAAGAGAAAATGAAAGATGAACAGTGCTCACCATCAGGGTCATATTTGTAATTTATTATTTAAAAAGGATCATGTATTCAGGTATCTGCTCCTGTGATTACTGGAGAAGTGTTTAAAGATGAGTGACAGCAGGATCGTCAGAAAGTGGCTCTGGAAGGTCAGGAAAAGATAAATGTTTTGACTTCAGTACTTGTGTTTTAAGATAGGCAAGAATGTCCTCTGCACTACAGAACACTAGAGAATGTGGTAAAGTTATACCAGTGCAAGTGACAGGAGACATGGCTTGTCTTAAGTGGCATATCAAATAACATAAAGAATAATTAGAAGTGTAATTTTTAAGAATGATACTTTCAAAGAATGCATTGTCTGTTTAAAGATGAATTCTGGGATCCCACTGAGGTTGGAGTTTGCACGGTGCTTATGCTGAGAAGCAAGACAAGAGAAGCAGGTCACAAACCCAGATGGTTTCCTGGAGGAAGATATCAAGTAAGGGGATAAATATTTAGAAGATAGTCTGTATACAGTCATACTTTAACCATTGGCTTGACACTGTGGGGTGACAAGAAAGAACATGAAATATTCTTTGCTTCTTTCTCTCTTTTTATTCTTCAGAATATCAGTACATATTTAGTCTCTCCTGAAACAAACTACTTAATTCTTGACCTTAGTTTTTAGCCCCAAAGTCCTAATCTTTGTTAGCATCACATTCCTGTACACCTGAATGAGTTTCTTGACTTCTGTCTTTCACTTTATGACACTTTGGATCCCCACTGGGCTTTTCTTGACATCACACAGCAAGCTATTGTTGGTTTTAATAAGTACCAGTCCTCACTAGACCAGTTGGTCTGAGGTTGTATATGCACTAACATATCAAAAATACTCTACCCTGAAGGGCAACCCTTCCTATGTGTACGCTCCTGTGTTTGGAGCTGCTATGACGACTGAGAATTGTTTTCTGTCTGTGAAATTCACCATGATTCAGGATTAGAGGTTTATTTTCAAATTGTTTTCATGTTTTCCTTTCATATGGTATAAAGTATGAATTAAACTTATAGAAAATTTTCTATGGAATATATATTTTAAAAAATATTTCACTAGTTTTGATCTTAGAGGTGATTTTTAGGTTTAAAAACATCAATGACTTTTAAAATGTTCAAAATATACTAATGTGAATAATAATTCTATTACTAAATATACTTATTCTTAAAGAAGTACAATTATTAATAATCTTATAACTCTATCTCTTTCAATAAATTACAGTGTTTCAAGAAAATTCTTCAAAATATTTCCAAATTTTATGTGCCATCTATACTTTAAAATATTTTGCTATCATTATTAAAATTCTCTTATGTACTATTCAAACTGTAGAGGACAAAAGATAATATTAAAATCCAGTAAAATTTATTATAATTGTGTAGAAAAAAAGAAAAACAGTTTGGATGAAGACATGTTAAATAGATGATAATATAGTAATAATGGTCTAAATAAATTTGTAAATAAATTAAAATATAATAGGTATTGTTTTGAATGTCTGGAGAACTTTCTCCTCCAGATACTGATCGTGGCAGGCGTCATGCATGTGCAGAGTTCTGAAAATGGTGTCAGATGTCCTGGTATTAGTGTTAAGGACTGTAGAGCTCTGGGAATCAAATTCAAGTTCTCTAGAAGAGCAGCCAGTGCTCTTAACTTTTGAGCTGTCTCTCCCTCTCTGTTTTCTGCTTTAGAAAGGACTTTAAGCTCAAAGGGACAGTGATTGTAGTTATGGAAAGATAGATACTGAATTAATATAGATTCGGCAACATTTAATAGTAGGCAAAATGAGAGCCAAGATCTATTGATGGAAGACACAAGACACACTGGTAACTAAGTCCTGAAAAAACAGAAACATGTGCAAATGAAAATGTAAAACTGCTATGCTCTTATATTTAATCTAAGTTATACTATTACTTGATAAACTTTGATTGCTTGAGAAAACAGTTTGTAGAACCTGTGTCTGTAGGGATGACTGAAAGTGCTTTGATATTCTCTGAAGAACTAAATAATTATAGGATCGTTATGGACTCCATTAATAAAAGATATTGTCTTTAATCCCAGCAATTGGGAGATAGAGACAGGGGTATCTCTGAGCTTGGTCTACTGAGCGAGTTTTAAGACAGTGAGGGCTATGCAGAGAAACCATATCTGGGAAAGACAAACAAAAGCAAACAAAGAAAAAAACAAAAGTAAAAAAATAAAGATACTATGACAGTAGAATCTAATTTTTGGTCATGGAAGTTTAATACACACACACACACACACACTCACACACATGCATGATGTACAGTATCTTCATACTGAAATCAGAGTGAAAAAGACAACAAAGGGAAGTCACTTGTGAAACCTATGACCATCTTCTCTTTTTATATGTTCAACTACATAGGTAGTCTCAAGACCTAATTTACAAACTGACAGTCTGCATCTTTTTGATAACAATGTTGTTTATCTTCTTATACTGTACTCATTAGTTATAGGCTACAAACAATGATGACACAAACTCTGTGTGATCACTCTAAAATCATATTTTATAAACAAACTTCATGAAGGATTTCATACTCAGTCACTGTTTTAAAGTATATCTAAAAATAGTATATTATACACAATTTGAAATTGCTAGAGAACAAAGGGAGCCCATAAAAGTTATTGAATAATCAAATGAAGAGGGCCTCTAACAGTGATGTAGGGAATAAAATGGGCTTGTAGCATACTAGTATGTGATGTAGGACTCTTTGGTATCTGTGGGAAATAACAATAAAATACAGAACAGATTTAAATACAATTATCAAGAGTACAGGAAATGGTGGGTGGTTATTATGAAATCTTTTTTTCTCCTTAATTCTCAAATTGTATTTTTAACTGTTGCTAGACTCTGCCTTTTAAACTGAAAACACAAAGTTAGTCAAAAGCTACTGTGTGTAAGCCATAAAAGAAAAATTGGTAATAAAAACCAAAGCCTATCAAACTTATTTGAAAAAAAAATATCAGTAGTAAGTAAGTTGCTATGGTTAAGTCTGTCTGTGAGGGGGAATGGTAACAATTCAAATGCATACAAAGACTAACCTTTTTATGGTATGACTTTATTTGTACTTTTCATTTTTTTCCCTAAAATCAAACATCAGCCACATATTTTCATTGGGAAATATTATTTTCTCAAATTAGAATTCTTACAAGATATTTTATGCTGTGTTTCCAAGAAAGGCAGAAGTTCAGAGCTAACGAAGGACTAAATCTCACAGGTGCAAATTTCAGTATCTAACGCAGATTTTCCTTAAAGCAAATCTGTACATATTTCTTGAAAATCAGAGATAACAACTCATATTTCATGCAATCTGTCCTTATAAAAGTATTTTATAGCTTACAGTTCTTTTCAAGTCAATGAACGCTAGTCAAGCATATGCTTTTAAGACTTCAGGGAACAGCTGGGAAATTCGTGAAAAATCAAACCACTTGAAAATATTTTAATGCGAATGATAATTTGTGTGGTCTTGTAAAAAATAAAAATAGAAAACAGAAGAAGAAAAAAATTTCCCACCTCTTGAATCATCATCAAGTAACTAGTGAGATCTCTTCTGTAAATTCATTTCATCAGCTTGATGTTGGATTGGGCTCAAAATAATGTGATCATCAGCCACCTGTGTCTACCTGGTGTTATTAGTTGTAGTCTTCATCATCCACCCAGGAAAAGGCCCAAAGGCCTGAGAGATTCAATGAGTCTCACACCTTTTCTTCCCTTCCATCCCTGCCACAAACATAAATGTTTATCCACAGTGTCTCTGGACCATTTTCCTACAAGAGGTTAGCTATAATTTGCGGATGTAATGTGTACAGCCAGGAAGCCTAACATGAGTGAATGGAATAGGAAAGATCAGAAACATGGCAGCTCTGGGCTGTACACCTTTCCTTCTAGCAGTTCTTTCTTTATGCAATTGGCCATAGATGGATTTTGAGTAGCTGAAGTAGCTGCTGTCCTGAGACCAACGGCAAGTATACTCTGTGTTACAATCACTGAGCAGCCTGCTTTTTCCTCCTCTTTTGCTCTTTTTAAATTTTATTTTCCCTTTAAGTTTTAGTTATCAGCTTCGTTTCCATTTCTCTGTCAGGCTCCGCTTCTTCTCGCCTAGGTATTGGGTTGGAATACTTTAGAGGTATTTCTTTTTCAGTACTTTTCTCCCCTTAAGTAAATATAGCAAAATAAATATAGTGAAGATAAATATAGTCCAGTGGTGTTTGAATAGAATGTATCAATGAGCATACATTTCAATACAACATAATGTAAAACATTGTTTATGGACATTAATTTTATCTGAGTGGTTAAATCCATGTGTGCTCTTGTTGACAAATGTGTAAATTTTGATCTTTTATATTTCCTAAAAATTAGCGCAAAACAATGGAAACTAACTCACTCAATTAACTAAAAGTTAATTGGGATATTGATAGTTAGCATTTTGATGAAAATAACTCTTCATGTAGGTTCCACAAGAAAGATACTGAATTTTAGGTAAGAAAATCTAGGTCTTGGTCCACACAATGTTACTTGTAAGTATGTTTTCATGGATATTTAAGCACAATATAGACAACCAATCAGAGTGCTCTTCCCAGGAGAAGAGCATATTCCTGCCCTTAGTTTTCCTCAATTGCCTATAGTTCTTTGTATAGGGTTGAGGCCCTCGGGACTTTTTTTTTTTTTGTCATATGTGTTGGCATTCTCTTGTTCAGCTTACCTTTTGACAGTCATACTGGTGAGGTTGCCTTTTGTTGAGTGGGTCTTGACTCCAATTAGAGAGCTGTTGGTTACTGCCCAGGCATGCATGCCACTATTGCACCTCACCTGTAGGGCTAGTCATCATACCATGCTTGCTGTTGATGTGATTCAGATTTTATTGAAGTTTTTTTTTTTTTCTCCCTTAGCATAGATTCTGGGACTGAGAATTTCTGGAAGGAAGTTGTATGTGCAAAGATTGATTGACTAATTAAAATAGCATTGATATAGAAGGGTTGGAATGTTGCTGGTAGAGCCTGATTACCTTATCTTGAACTAGCATTAGTCCCTAAAGAATCATGCCTTGCCCGCTTCAGTATCAGCGATAGCATTCTGTAATCAATGGTTAAAACCCTTTGGAAATCTATTAAGAGACCTCTCACTTCTACCAACTCAAAATGTTATTATGAGTTGAGCCCTATGGGAGAGACTCACTTGACTTGCTGAAATCCCTCTGCAATGCATCCATAAATGTGTTTTCAAATTGCTTTGATTTGTGGATTTTGCTACCATAAAATCTATAAAGCTATTTCTCCTTGGGAATATGAAATCTGAGGCAACTTAAATCCACGTTTCTTGGGTCATAGTCATTCAGATTTGGCTCTAGGGTAAACTGTATCACTTTGAGGTGAGAAGCTGTAGGGTTTTTGTTCTTTCCTTTCTTTCTTTCTTTCTTTCTTTCTTTCTTTCTTTCTTTCTTTCTTTCTTTCTTTCTTTCTTTCTTTCTTTTTCTTTTTGTATTATCAATGTGTTAAGCTATTTAAATCAGTGAGTACATTTCTACCCATTTAAAAATATTTATGAGTTAGTGGATGTCTATGAGCTAAGTGTTCTTATCAAAACATGAAAATTTACTGACATGTTGGAAATTGAGAAAGAAGCGAAGGAATAATTTTGGGCTCATACAGCAGAACATGAATGTGATAGAACTACAATTTATATCTCACATGCATGAGCATAGCTTGGCAGCTGGTTAAAATGCCTAATACTAGGTCTTCAATCATGACAAGCTGTTTGCCAGACTTAGTCCTGGTCTTCAATCACAGCTAAGCTGTTTTCAGACTCTATATTCAATATCAAGAGCAGTAGGAATTTATGCATCTACTTTAGTGATTATCTGGATTTGTATAGCAAATTGATTTTTGTTATCCTATAATGCTTTTTCCTTCAGTCTAGGGAAACTGTTTTAAAATTGCCCAGCTATGTAAACTAATAAGCAAAGTTAGAAAAAAAGTCATATTGCATTAAATTTCTAAAACTTAACATGTTTTTAAAACTTTGATTTTGCCTAAGAATCATTCAGAATGAGTCTTGAGTCTAAGATACTGGAAATAAAATCTGTGTGTGAAAAGACTGATCGCTCATTAGAACCACAGTGATACAGAGAGGCTGGAATGTTGCAAGCCCAGAACTTGATTACCTTATCTTGAACTAGCATTAGTCCCCAGAGAATCAATCCTTGCCTACTTCTGTTTCAGGATTAACATTCTGTGATCAACAGATACAATCCTTTTGAAATAAAGGGATAGTAGAATAGTTTTACTTTTGCTCTGAAAAATTAAGTCATAAATCTTTGTCTTGGTACATGATTTTGTTGCATGTCTATCTATTTTTCACAGGCAGCTGGTGTATAACCCTGGTTGAGACAATATATACCACTGTGTGTGTGTGTGTGTGTGTGTGTGTGTGTGTGTGTGTGTGTGTGTGTGTGAGCATGCAGTTAGGGTTTTACTGATGTGAAGAGACACCATGACCAAGGCAACTCTTATAAGGACATTTAATTGGTGCTGTTTTACAGGTTCAGAAGTTCATTCCATTATCATTATATCAGGAATCAAGTCAGCATCTAGAAAGGCATGGTGCTGGAGAAGATGAGAGTTCTACATCTTGTTCCAAAGGCAGCTAAGAGAAGACTGACTTCACTAGGAGGAAGGTCTTAAAGCCCACCCTCATAGTAACATACTTTCTCCAACAAAGCCATACCTAGTCCAACAAGCCAGTACCTTCTGATAGTGTCATTCCCTGTACCAAGCACATTCAAACCACAACAGTGTGATATACTTATATATCAATTAATGATTAGTTGTAACAATTATTTTAAAAAAATCACTCTTCTGTAGCATGTATCTTGCATACATTTCTATTTTTGACTTTGACTAGACTTTCTATTGTACAATCTATTTAAATTGTTCCTTCTGGAGATGCATATGCCCAAAGAAATCATTTAATTTTCTCTTAAAGTTATCTTAAATAATAAATAAAATATGAAAATTTTACTTTTAAATGTACATCATATTTTGATATGCATTGCTACTGGATAAACATTCTTCACATGTGTTTCTCACTTATCTAGAATATATATTTGAAAATCTGTTCTTATTTTTTACAGAAGGTGCTATGCAATTGTTTCATAAGGTAACATCATAATGCCATAGCCTTCTGGAACATCCTGCACCTACTTAAATGTAACACAGTAAACACTGGTCAATATTTTCCCACCCAATTCCACTCTCCCCTGTTACTCTCCCCGTTCTATTTTCAACTTCCTTGAAATAAACATTTTAGAATTCACACATTTGTGACAGCATGGAGTGCTTGTTTTTCTATGCCTGACTGATTTTCCTTGACAAAGGATGATAGCACCATAGCAAACAACAGAATTCCATTCTCTTTATGTGTTACTATTATTTAAGTAAATGAATTTACACAAATTGTAAGGAATCTGTAGGTTAACTGATTGGACACTTGAAGTTTTCAGCTTTGGATCATCATGAATTGTTCTGCAATGAACATGAGAGAATTCATACCTCTGGTATACACATTTGATTTCCTTTGAGTATATATCCAGTAGTGGGAGTTACATATAATATGTTTCTTTTTATTGTGGAATTATTTCATTGATGTTGAGACATGTTAATGACCAATGACTGTTGATTTGGTAATTCCTCTTATTTTTGACTGGTGGTAATGGTGGTGGTGGTGGTGGTGGTGGTGGTGGTGGTGGTGGTGGTGGTGGTGTGTGTGTGTGTGTGTGTGTTTATTTGTGTATGCTTCCTTTATCTTTCTTTTTTTCTAGTGTGGAGTTATTTCCTGTGTTTTTTTGGGTGTAGTTAACTTTCTTGTGTTGGAGCTTTCCCTTAAGTATTTTCTATAGGGCTGGATTAGGGGAAACATATTGTTTAAATATTGTTTGTCTTGGAATATCTTGTTTTCTCCACCTATGGTGATTGAGAGTTTGCTGGTATTTTAGTCTAGGCTGACATCTGTGGTTTCTTATGGACTATAAGACACCTGTCCTGGCTCTTCTAGCATTTAGAGTTACTGTTGAGAAGTCAGGTATAATTCTGATAGGTCTGACTTTGTATGTTACTTGGCCTTTTTTTCTTGCAGCTTTTAATATTGTTATTACATCTTCGTTCTATAAACTTTGTATTTTGGTTATTATGTACCAGGAGAATTTCTTTTCTGATCCAATCTAATTGCTCTTATTTAAGTTTCTTGTATGTTATTAGGCATCTCTTCCTTTAAGTTGTTGACATTTTCTTCTATGATTTTGTTGAAAATATTTTCTAGTCCTTGGAGCTGGGACCCTTCACCTTATTTTATTCCTATTTTTTTCTTAGGTTAGGTCTTTTCATAATATCCCAGATTTCCTGGATGTTTTGTGTCAGGAGTTTTTTAGACTTCACATTTTCTTTGGCTGATGTATCAATATCTTCTATTGTATCTTCTACTTCTGAGATTCTCTCTTCCACCTCCTGTATTCTGTTGGTGATGCCTGTGTTTGTTATTCCTGTTCTCTTCATTAGGTTTTCCTTCTCTAGAATTACCTGAGATTATGTTTTCTTTACTGCATGTATTTCTGTTTTCATGTCTTGAACAGTTTTATTTTCTTTCTTATACATTTCTTATATTCCTTTAAGGGATTTCTTAGTTTCCTCTTTAAAGGAATCTACCTGTTTGATTGTATTATCCAGTATTTCTTTAAGGGATTTATTTCCTCCTTAATGGAATCCATTATGGTTATTAGGATATCCAGAGCTTGTTGTAGTGGTATAGCTTTGCTGGGAAGGCACCATGTTGCCCTCATTCTTACTGTGTTCTTACTTTGGTCTTTAGTGTTCTGCTTGTTCCTGGATGTTCCTGGTATAGCATGGATCAAGAAATTAGCCCTAATATAGAAGTTTCCCTTGCAGAATGCCTCCTATGGCAGCCTGGAAGTGGATATTCTTGATATAATGGTCTGGGATGTTCCTTCTTAGGCAGGCCTGATGGAGGTGAGCAGAGCAGTAGCCAGACAATGGAGATTGGGGGACAGCCCACAGCTAGCTCAGGGCAGTTTGGTGTGCTTTAGGAGATGGGCAAAGGAATCTCCTTTATGTATGTTTATTTTCCCATGCTTTTAGATTCCTGCCTAAATCAAAACAAACCTGAAGTATTTGCTGATTGAATTCTATTAAAGCATTTTGCCTATTTTGCATAATATATATACACATATCGATATATATATATGCATATGTTATTTTATGTACACACACATGCATTCACATATGCAGGTGCATGTGCATACATTTGCATGCACACATGCACATGGACACACACAGAAGCACACACAGAAGCACACACACACACACACACACACACACAATGCTAACTGATGCCCAGAGTTCTATTATCCCCCTGACTTTCAAAAGTAGTGAGTTGCTGTATATTAATAATTAAGTATAGTTTAATATTTAAACTCTAGTTGCAAAAATGATCCCTGGCCATGTTCTTGTGCTTTGGTTGTGTTAAGATATCTTAACACATTTCGCAAATGAGCAATATGCTCCTCAGAAGCAGATAGAAATCACCACAAAAAATCCTGACCTGGGTATCAGCATTGTCATTTATATTTAGAAGAATCAAGAAAGAAAACAGTGTGTGGAACACTCACAGCCCCTTCATGCTTTAATGCATCCTTTTATCCCCTTACTAGGTAAATGAAGGCAAATAAGGGCCTATATGAAA
The DNA here is from genome assembly GCF_978045245.1 of Mus caroli. Lineage (NCBI taxonomy): Eukaryota > Metazoa > Chordata > Mammalia > Rodentia > Muridae > Mus > Mus caroli. Next base: position 92,330,791 of record NW_028227256.1, read on the forward strand.
TACTAAGAGAAAAGAAATAATTTAAGATTGGAAGAGGAATGTAGGAATAGCTTGAGCAGAGTGGGCAAGCCTTTGCTTCAGACTTCAGAATGACCAACATGAAAGAGAAATAATTTAACTAGTCATGTCAAACTCTAACATTTAATTTTTTTTTTTTTTTGTCAAGTGCCTGATTCATTTTGTGATCTTCGTGTTAGGAGTTACCTTGAAATTCATTTGTCTCAAAGCTCTCATGTCTGTGCATACTTATTTGATTTTTTGTTTGTTTCTTTCTTTCAAATTTTGCTTTGATGGTAAGCATTTTGAAGGTTAAGAAACAATACTTCATAGTAGATAAGACCATGGAATTAAAATTTCTAAGTCTTCATGATTACATTAAGGAAATAATTATGGAAACAGCAAGGCCATGAATCCATACAGTTATTATGAAGATGTAGATGAAAATGTTAGAAAAGCCTTGAGTGCCACATCCATCAAAGCATGATGAGAAATCACTATGCTTGTTCATCAATAGCAAAGGTCAGAGAAATCAAGATATATAACATGTTTTCAACTGGCTATAGATTTTTCTTTTTCAGATTCAGAAAGAACTGAAAAAGAAAAAGACACCATCGAAGGGAATGATAAAGTAAAATTGCTTGGGTAGACAATCCCAAGGAGAAAATGAGTTAAATTTAGAGATATTCTATGCAATTAAAAAGCTATTTGGAGCCTCCTCCAGGACAAATAATAAATTCAACTAAAAAAATAAAACTGATTATACCGAAGGTTAAAGTTGCTAAATGTTCCTACAGCTGGGACTAGAAACTCTGGTTTAACTTGAAATATTAAATAAGAGGAGATAGAAATGTTTAGAAATGTGAATAATGTCCTTGGGAAGAATAAAGTTCAAAATGCATTAATACACGAATCATAAAAAACTTTGTCTTTGCAAAAAATAAGCTATAAACCAAAACAAAACAAAGCAAAACAGAGGTTCATAGAGAAACAGAAACAAGGGATTTTGCTGCAGACTTGAACATTCTATTTTAGATTCATCTGGAGGAGGCAACCTGACAAGGGCAGGAAAAAGGTGACAATAGGAAGGGGAGACAAAACTACTGATGAAGCTTTTTGGAATTAAAAAAATATAAAACCTTTGGTTTAAAAAACATTGCAAAGGTAAATAATTTTTTCTGAATAACGTTTTCAAAATAATATTTTAAGATAACATCATTTTATCAAATGCTACAGAATTTATTCATATCTTCTCAACAGAACCTTAGGTTGGAAACAATATACTTTTGAAATTATTCATGTTATACCTTTGAGAATTTTGTATAGTGTATTGTCATTATGTCTTTCTTCACTCTTCACCTTAACTCAATAAAGTAATATCCCCCACCTTCTACCTTTGGGTTCTATTCCTTTTTTTCCCCATAATTCAGTAACTACAACTTGCTTTTCCCAAATACTCATGGGCATGGGTCTATTTATAGAAGTCACAATCTTATAATTTAATATCTAACTTCTGTGGGATAAATTATACTAAAGAGAAATTGGTTGGTATTGGTGTATATCTCAGTAGCAGAGTGTTTGTCTAACATTGGCAAAGTCACGTGCCTAGCATATATATGAACATACGGGGGGGAGGGGTAAGGGAAGAAGGAGGGAGAGAGAGAGGGGCAGGGGAAGGGAGAGGAAGAGGGAGAGAGAAAGGGAGAGAGAAAGGGAGAGAGAGAGGGAGAGAGAGAGGGAGAGGGAGAGGGAAAGGGAGAAACACAACTTTTAGAGGTTTCACAGTTTCGTAGTATGCTTTAAATCAATTTCTTCGTGTATCTTGGTAAGAGATCATATGTCTATGTACTGTCACTAAACATGCTGTTTTTGTTTGTCCTTGAAAATAAAAATAACAGAGTTTCTATGGGGTATAGCTATATTATGCAATAGGCTAATGCTATCATTTTGTTTAAGTCCATTATAAAAAAGCTAAGAGAACCCTGACTAATAAAGGTGACCTCATCAAATTCCCTATAATTCTCTGTATCAACTTCTAGGCTTTCAGCAATAAATGTGGCCCAAATTAAAGTAGGTTTTCCCAGATCAAATGATTTAGATTAAAGGCATGTTTCCCTACCTCAAAGATCTGAGTTAGATGTAGATATTCCTACTTTAAGCAAACATCACTCAAGGTTGTGTCTGGGTTCTAGTTAATTAAAGATATAGTAAACTTGAGAACCAAAAAGCCCCATCACATGGTCATAATATTATTCACCTCTATAAAAACCCTTTTGTACATGCATATGACGTGTTTTGATCAGTTTCTGTTCCCATGTTCTCCCCTCCAATACCTCCTCTATCCCCATCCCTTTTCCCTCCCAATTTCAATTTCATACACTCTTTTGTGTGTACATGTGTATGTCTCTCAGAACTCATCACAAAAGCCTCTTTCAACACTAGGTGCCAATTGGTAAAGATACTCATAACTAGTCAAAGTGTAGAGAGAAAGAGACTATAGAGTGCTCTTCACCTTAACTCAATAAAGTAATATCCCCCACCTTCTACCTTTGGGTTCTATTCCTTTTTTTTTCCATAATTCAGTAAGTACAACTTGCTTTTCCCAAATACTCATGGGCATGGGTCTATTTATAGAAGTCACAATCTTATAATTTAATATCTAACTTCTGTGGGATAAATTATACTAAAGAGAAATTGGCATGTTTATATCTCACCTTCTACCCAAAGGTTCAGGATGATGGTTGATTGCCAGAACAAGGTTGAGGGTTTAGCAAAACAACCCTTGCAGGGCATGGCAGGGCAGTTGTATGAATGGACTTGCAGCAGCTGGGACTGTATTCATAAAACCTGCACTGCATTGATCCATCTTAAATCCCAACATAGTTGGGGAAAGGGGACTTGTGCAGCTGTTGGCAATTAATGACTTCTGGAGCAGGGAAAGTCAGGTTTCTTCAGAGATTCTGGCTCTGAGAGGCATCCATGCCCGAGTAGATGGCCCCATGCCCCTGAACATACTCATGACACTGAATGGACTCAGTATTTATTAAAAAAAATTAAAAATAAAGAGAGAAAAAATAAAAATAAAAAGGTTGTTTAGGCTCAAACTTACTGAAAGTGTCTCACAGAAGGGAAAGAACAGAGTTCTCAAACTAGGACCTAGTTATGTAAATTTCCAACTGAGAGGTTGGCAAGGCTCATATAACACACTCTTTCAATTGCTCTTTTACATTTTCATTCCCATCAGGATTCCATGTGAATTTGAAGACCAGTAGGACTTCAAGTAAATTTAAGAATTAAAAATAACCAAATTTAGAATCGTCATCTAAGTTATAAAAAATCTACAGAAAATCATCACTCTATGAGATTATTTATAAAGTTAGTAAGTTAGCTGTTGCTATAAACATTTAATGATTATAAAATATAGATATAATTTTAATTGAAGTAGATTTGTGCAGTTAAAATACAATATCACACAGTTTCAGGTCTAATTTGAGCAAGTAAGTTTAATTTCTTTCTTTATTTTTGTAAGTGGCAAGGTATAATTACCTTTAAGTTTATTACGAAAATACATATCCTTATATTTCTCAGTGATGTGGATGCTGAGGGTCTATTCACGCTCCAGCAGGTAGTCACATACACACACAGCTTACTTTCTGTTTACTTGTAGATTTCATAAGAGGTTTAGAAAGTTTGATGATAAAACGTTGACAGTAATTTTTATGTATGCATAGATCTATGTCTGATTCCAGGTTTACCTTTCATACCTGGGTTATTCATATTCACTATTCATTAGAATTTATTATAATTGCTTTATCTGTAAAGAGAGATTGGAGATGAGGGTAGATACAAACTTATTCTCAAAGCTGTTTCTTGTACTAAGAAGCAATAAAGAAAGCATATAAAATATACTTCTTTCCAATGAATGCTTTCATAGCATTACTTTTATCTTTTTTTCTGAAATTGTCCTTTATTTTTCACAGAAAATTTGAGTAACTTCTCTGATATGAAGAAAGAATAACTGTTAGGAAACAATAGTGAGATTACTATTTCTGTTTTGTGTTCATTTTAATATTAGCATCCAAGATAAAGAAACCAAGCTTTCATATATTCATTAATAACAACATATCAGCAATGCCTTATTAAGGATAACAAAGGTTCTGGTAACATAAGAAATATTTTGTTTGGTTGTTTACGCTAACTTTGGAAATTTTCTATAATTTTAGTGTTTCTACAAAATACTATTATTGACAAAACTGATACAAAAATAGAGTATGCTGCACTACATTAAAAAGAAGAATGTCACAGTTTACCAGAGTTATGGATTATATCTGACAATAGTTATCAATTATCCTAAGGAGAAAAACCTTAAAAACTTGTGTGGTACAATTAAGTGAGGAAATAAATCTTAGATCATGAGATATATGTCACTCATTTTAGTTGTTCAGAACAGTATCTTGGCAGTGTGGCCTTTCTGCAATGTTATTGTAATTCTAGGATTTATATAGTTTAACAGTTCATGCCTACATCATGCTGTTGGTCTCATCAGCTTCCTTTAATATATTTTATACTTCAGTTACCACAATATTTAACAAGGAAAAAATAAGAAATATGCTTTTGGTAAGTTTAGGGTCAGAAGAATATGGATGGCACTGACAAGACAGCAAGCAGTAAGTATCATAACTGTGAAACAAACTAGCAGGATCCTCTGGAATGCTCTTGCTTTGAATATTTAAGTTTTACTAAAGTGGAAGGTGGTGACTTAAGGATGAGGAGACGCCTAATGGCTCTGCCTTTTATGTAGGTCATTTATGGTTATGTGTATATAAGAAATAATTGGAAACCAGTTCCTGTCTTCTCAAAAAAGAGAAAAAAATCCTGACTAATGTTAAGTGATAATGATCATGGTACGTGGCAATGACCAGGAGTTTGATAAGGAGTAATATGCTGTTTTACATAGTATTGTTAAAAAAATTGAACAAATAGGAAAGATATGTATTTTCTAGAAGTGGAAGTATTAATGGATAGTGGATGTCAGCCCAACATTTCCAGCAGCTTCTCGATCTGGATGCCTCCCTTGCCAGTCTGAAACCTCTGCTGAGTCCTGGAATTCCTCCATAGAGATTCTGCATTCAGTTAACTCTAGGAAGAGTTTGATGTTGATATAGAATTATAACAAGTAGGTATTCATTTTCAGGTGAAACAAAGGTAGTTAGCCCATGTTCTTTGCAGGCTGAATGCTCATTGGAAGGTTCACCTCCATATCCCCCAAGAAGATCTTTACAAATATACGAAAAGCATGTCTACCTGAGTTTATCTTAAGCTCTACAATAATTATAAGTACAGCTCATGTTTAAATCAAGAGAGAATGGTATAGGTAATGGTTAAGGGTAAGGGATACTGTTTTATTTTATTATTGATTTAATAAACAAAGTTCTGGTAAATTATTTCAACCTCTCCTTTTATAATTTAAAGATAGTTATGGGAGATAAAATAATAAAGACGTCTATAAAAGTCATAAGAACCAATACTACTAAGTATCTACCTAAAAATACACTTAAGTTCACTTATAAATACACCTAGGTAGTTTAAATTAAAATTTCCCATTTAGACACACAATGGTCCCACCAAAGACCATCTTTTAAAATAAATAAATAAATTAAATAAATAAATAAAAATTAGTTGTGAGAAGCTCTCTTTTGAGTTGTTGATTAGAATTTTCCAAGAAACTATCAAAATATTACAGCATATATCTATTTCCATTGGCTGCCCCTCAGGAATGGGAGGTAACCTCTTATTGACGAAGACACCTTTCATTTCAAACAGGGCCTAGAAACTCCTGAATTGATAAGAAAATCATCTTCCTGTATTCTCCTGGCACCGAATGACACCATGTAGATTGTCTGTTTTCTTCGGACTTCTATGGCTATGAAGAGACACCATGACCACAGTATGTCTTATAAGGGAAAACATTTAATTAGGGTTAAGTCACAGTTTCAGAGGTCTAGTCACTATCAGCATTATGGGCAGCATTGCAGCATGAAGGTAGTCATGATGCTAGAAAACTGATTGAGAGGTCTACATCTTGATTTACAGGAAGCAGAAGGATACTGCCACAGTAGGCCTAGCTTCAGTATATGGGACCTCCATGCCCACCTTCAGTAACCTTTTTCCTCCAACAAAACCACACCTACTCCAGGAAAGTCCACACCTCCTAACAGTGCTACTCCTTTTGAGCCCGTGGTTACCATTTTCTTTCAAACCACTACCTTCATTTCCAGGGAGAAACAAATATCAATCTTACCTCTTTATAACCTCCACGAAACAACAACCACAAGCAGAGCTAATAACCATAAAGGTACAGTAGTGACAAGCATACCTTAGTGTGAGGAGCAGGTGTGGCAGCAGTCCCAAGATGGTGCCCAGGACTGCAGCCAAGTCTTATGACTTGCACCTGACTTCCTCATACACCTGAAAATAAGCTGCATCCATCATGAGAACTGCACAGGTGCACCATGATGCAAGATCGGACCGTATGACGAGTGATGATTCTGGCCAATGGACTGCGCTGATGGGACGTGGTTGAGAGGATATATAAGGGATTGCGATTGGGGGCGGGTTGTTGTTGTTTTTTCCCGGAGAGATTGATTTCTGGAGAGAGATTCATGCATGATATTGAAAGGTTCCTGAATAAACTGCTTTGAGAAGAACGTAGTGTTGTCGTTCTTTTCTGCTGGTCAGAATAGGAGGTGACACCTTAGTAGGAACCAACATCTCTAATTAGACTTAAGACAAAAGCGTAATTGTGACTAGTCCTGGAAACCTAGCCAAGTACCTTGCTGTTGATATTGTAGAAGAATCTAAATATATGATTTTTCTAAGCCAGAGCAATCCTTTTCTGCACATGAATATTTGTCTATAGACTCAGAGTTAATTATAGTCCTGACGCAACATCAATGAAACTTCTCTTTGCAACAAATCAAGCATCACACAAAAGCACAATCAGTCAAGATGCCAGTTTGGAGCTCAGCCCCAACAAATACATCTATGATAACACAACTTTGGCATCTATGGTTCAGAGAGTTGTGTGCATGAGAGAGTAGAAAGATTGTAAAAACCAGAGGAACAGGAAGCTTGCTATGAGATTCCATTCTCTATAAATTCCTGAAGTTATACCCATGAAATTTCACCATCTTGTCTGTCTAAACCTAACCTGAGCAAGGACAACATAAATATATAGAAACAAGGCCTCATCACTACACTAAGAACTGGAGACAACTAAAAAAAATGATGAAAACTGGAGAAATGATATTCCCCAGGAAAGAACACATCAATTAGTTACCAATAACAAATTGTTTACCCTGAAAACGTATATACAAATAGCATACATTCTGAAGAGGTTATATTTATGTATTTAGAGATATATATCTGTATATTTCTTAGACACACACACACACATATCACAACTTTTAACATTAAAAGAGCAGTAGATTTTAAAGAGAGCCAAGAACAATATAAGGGAAGGTTTGGAGAGAAGAAAGGGAAAAGGGTAATGTTGTAATTATATTATCAACTCAAAAAGGAAGTTCAAAACACATTGTATCAGTGTGTAAATCTTTCAAATAATAAGTGAAAATGTAAGGATATCAAAACTTTATTTTGACCTGCACATATTTTCTACTCAAGATAGTTAATTTCACTGATAGAAAATTTGCATGGGTAAGTTCATTGTGAGCACATTTTCATTCTCCATGGTGTTGTGTTAGAAGACAGGTGTTCTGTTAGAATTTACTGCCTTCAAACAGTAAATCATGCATGGAAACCTTTGAGCTCTGAATGAACTTTGGATAAACATCTTATTGGATATGAAAAAAAAATGTTGTATGGTGAGTCAACAGGAAAACTACTTAAAATTATGTTTTTCCCATTTTTTAAAATTTAGGATGTAAATGGGAGCTAAATAATGGGGTCAAAAATCAGCAGCCAATAAATTGTAATGTCTGAAACATTTCATAATGTTTTCTAATTTTCATAATTACTGAGTGAATAGAGAAATTTGAAACCATAGTTTTTGCTCATTATAAGTGTTTTCTGAAGCTAAATTGCTTAAAAGCTTTGAAAATACACATGTGAGAAAGATGGAATGTATTATAATTAATCACCTATTTTTCATATGCATATTTTCCTAAACATTCTAGTACATAACTGAAAAATTCTTTTAATAACTATTTCCTATATCTATCCAGACCACATATATATATTTTTTTAAGAGTCACTCTCCCTGCTGTGTTTCACAGCACATATCCTTATGAAAAGTTAGGAATCTTTTAATATTTTATTCAAACACAGAACATGTGGCAAAAAAATTAAAGAAAAGAAAGAAATAATGGCTAACAGAACACTGCAAAATTCGAGACTCTGTTAATAAGATGCCATCTATAAATGGAGAAATAACACAATCTTTAGAAGAAAAGCAATCATTTTTAATTAAAATGTTTTCGAAGACACTTGCTTCATTTATTTTCAGTAAGTTTTCAATGCCCTCAATAATAATTGATAAGCAATATCACGTTTTAGCCTCAAAGTTTGATACTGAAATGTGCTAGAAATACTCATTGTCTTGTCTACTTCACTGAGCTTTGTTTTCTCAATTGAGATAATGTTGAATTCTCTAATAAAGGTAAAGCAGGCATTTGTCAACTTTATTTTTAAACTTTATCTTTAAAAATAGTCATGCAGGCTAATAAAATGTATAAAGATTAAATTGAGATCATTGTCTATTACAAATAAGGCTGCTGTGAACATAGTGGAGCACATGTCCTTGCTATATTGTGGAACATTTTTTTTTTGAGTATAGGCCCAGGAGTGGTAGAGCTGGATTTTCAGGTAGAACTATTTCCAGTTTTCTGAGTAATCAATCACCTATTGTTTATAAGAGTGATTGTATAACTTTGCAATCCCACCAGCAGTAGAGTGTTCCTTTTGCTCCACAACCTTGCCAGTACATGCTTGTCACTTGAGTTTTTGCCTTAGCCATTCTGATTGATGGATAATGGAATCTCAGGATCATTTAAAATTGCATTTCCATGATGACTAAGGATGTTGAACATTTCTTTAAGTACTTCTTGGCCATTTGAGATTCCTCTGTTGAGAATTCTCTGTTTAGCTCTGTATCCCATGTTTTAATTGGATTACTTGGTTTTTTGGAGTCTAACTTCTTGAGTTCTTCATATATTTTGTCTATTAGTGAAGATCATTTCCGAATCTGTAGGCTGCCACCAATCAAAGAGCATTCGTGGACTGGCTCAAGGACTGCCTTGTCTGGCCTCAGTAAAATTGGATGTGCCTAGTCCTGTAGAGACTTGATGCCCCAGGGAGGGGGAATGTCTGGGATCAACTTCTCAAAGGTGAAAAGGAGGAAGGATGGGAGAAAGAACTCTGTAGGAGGAGACAGGAAAGGGACAACATTTGGGATGTAAATAAATTAAATGATTAATTAATAAAAAAATAGAGATCATTGTCATTTCTACATGCTATTTATGAAAATAGAATTATTATAAATGTCAATATCAGACTTTTCAGGGCCATACATATCTATAATTCATATGTAATGCAATTAATGTTTCCAACTAAAATCCATGATAAGACAAAGCTGTCTACTTTCTCCATATCTTTTTAAGTATAGTACTTGAAGTCTTAACTAGAACAATAAGATAAACAACCTGTCAGGGACCCAACAAGCCTCACAGCTTGCAGGCAGGAAAACAATCTGGGGAGGTGAAGAATGAAAGTCAAGTCAACACCAATTTCTCAGGTGCTGGGGCAAAACTTCCAGTCTGATCAGCTGCTATGAACATAGTGGAGCATGTGTCCTTATCATCAGTTGGAGCAACTTCTGGGTATATGCCCAGGAGTGGTATTGCTGGATCTTCTGGTAGAACTATGTCCAGTTTTCTGAGGAACCACCAAACTGATTTCCAGAGTGGTTGTACCAGCTTGCAATCCCACCAGCAAAGGAGGAGTGTCCCTCTTTCTCCACATCCTTGCCAGCATCTGCTGTCACCTGAGTTTTTGATCTTAGCCATTCTGATTGTTGTGAGGTAGAATCTCAGTATTGTTTTCATTTGCATTTCCCTGATAATTAAGAATTTTAAACATTTTTATGGATGCTTGTCAGCCATTCCATATTCTTCAGTTGAGAATTCTTTGTTTAGTTCTGTACCCAATTTTTAATAGGGTTATTTGGTTTTCAGGAGTCTAACTGATTGAGTTCTTTGTATATATTGGATATTAGCCCTCTATCAGATTTAGGATTGGAAAAGATCTTTTCCCAATATCTTGGTTGTCTTTTTGTCTTATTGACAGTGTCGTTTGCCTTACAGAAGCTTTGCAATTTCATGAGGTACCATTTGTGAATTCTTGATCTTAGAGCATACGATATTGGTGTTCTGTTCAGGAAAATTTCCCCTGGGCCCAGGTGCTCAAGGCTCTTCCCCACTCTCTTTTCTATTAGTTTCAGTGTATCTGGTTTTATGGGGAGGTCCTTGATCCATTTGGATTTGAGCTTTGTACAAGGAGATAAGAATGGATCGATTTGCATTCTTCTACATGCTAACCACATGTTGACTCAGCACCAACTGTCTTTTTTCCACTGGATGGTTTTAGCTCCTTTGTCAATGATCAAGTGACCATAAGTGTGTAGGTTCATTTCTGGGTCTTCAATTCTATTACATTTATCTACCTGCCTGCCATTGTACCAATACCATACAGGTTTTTAATCACAATTGATCTGCAGGATAGCTTGAGGTCAGGCATGGTGATTCCACAAGAATTTTTTTTGTTGAGAATAGTTTTCACTATTCTAAGTTTTTTGTTATACCAGATGAATTTGCAAATTTCTCTTTCTAACTCTTTGAAGAATTGAGTTGGAATTTTGATGTGGATTGCATTGAATCTGTAGATTGCATTCAGCAAGATGGCCATTTTTAATATATTAATTCTGCCAATCCATGAGCATGGGAGATCTTTCCGTCTTCTGAGATCTTAGATTTATTTCTTCAGACACTTGAAGTTCTTATCATATGGACCTTTCACTTACTTAGTTACACACCAAGGTATTTTATATTATTTGTGACTATTGTGAAGGGTGTTGTTTCCCTAATGTCTTTCTCAGCCAGTTTATCCTTTGTGTGGAGGAGGCCACTGATTAGTTTGAGTTAATTTTAGATCCAGCCACTTTGCTGAAGTTGTTTGTCAGCTTTGGGAGTTCTCTGTTGGAATTTTTAGGGTCACTTAAGTATATTACCATATCATCTGCAAATAGTGATATTTTGACTTCTTCCTTTCCAATTTGTATCCCCTTGATCTCCTTTTGTTGTCTAATTGCTCTGGCTAGGATTTCAACAACTATATTGAATAGGTAGGGAGAAAACGGCCAGACTTGTCTAGTCCCTGATTTTAGTGGGATTGCTTCAAGTTTCTCTCCATTTAGTTTGATGTTGGCTACTAGTTTGCTGTATATTGCTTTTACTATGTTTAAGTATGGGTCTTGAATCCCTGATCTTTCTAATACTTTTATCATGAAGGTGTGTTGGATTTTGTTAAATGCCTTCTCAGCATCTAATGAGATGATCATATATGTGTGTATATATATATATATATATATATATATATATATATATATACTATTATATATATAGTTTGTTTATATAGTGGATTACGTTGAAGGAATTTCATATATTGAAACATCCCAGCATCCCCTGGATGAAGCCTCCTTGATTATGATGGATGATCATTTTGATGTGTTCTTGAATTTGGTTTGTGAGAATTTTCTTGAGTATTTTTTGCTTTGATAATCATAAGGGAAATTGGTCTGAAGTTCTCTTTCTTGTTTGGTATTTGTGTGGCTTTGGGATCAGAGTAATTGTGACTTCATAGAACAAACTGTGTAGAGTATCTTCTGTTTCTATTTTGTGAAATAGTTTGAGGACAATTGGAATTAGTTCTTCTTTGAAGGTCTGATAGATCTCTGCACTAAACCCATCAGGTTCTAGGCTTTTTTTTTTTTTTTTTTTTTTTTTTTTGGTTGGGACAATATTAATGTCTCTTTATATTTCTTTACAGGATATGGGACTGATTGTTTTTAGATCATTAATCTGATTCTGATTTAACTTTGGTACCTGGTATCTGTCTAGAAAATTGTCCATATTTCATCCAGGTTTTCCAGTTTTGTTGATTATAGGCTTTTATAGTAGGTTCTGATGATTTTTTTTTAATTTTCTCAGTTTTTGGTGTTATGTCTCCCTTTTCATTTCTTATTTTGTTAATTGAGATAACTGTCTCTGTGCCTTCTAGTTAGTCTTGCTAAGGCCTTATCTATTTTTTTTTCAAAGATCCTACTCCTGGTTTGGCTGATTCTTTGTATAGTTCTTTTTGTTTCCACTTGGTTGATTTTAGCCCTGAGTTTGATTATTTCCTTCTTTTGGGTTTGATTTCTACTCCTGTGGGGTGATTCATACTCCTTTTGTTCAAGAGCTTTCAAATGTGCTGTCAAGCTGCTACTGTATGCTCTCTTCAGTTTCTTTTTGGAGGCACTTAGAGCTATGAGTTTTCCTCTTTCCTCTTCTTCTTCTTCTTCTTCTTCTTCTTCTTCTTCTTCTTCTTCTTCTTCTTCTTCTTCTTCTTCTTCTTCTTCTTCTTCTTCTTCTTCTTCTTCTCCTTCTCCTTCTCCTTCTCCTTCTCCTTCTCCTTCTCCTTCTCCTTCTCCTTCTCCTTCTCCTTCTCCTTCTCCTTCTCCTTCTCCTTCTCCTCCTCCTCCTCCTCCTCCTCCTCCTCCTCCTCCTCCTCCTCCTCCTCCTCCTCCTTCTTATTCTTCTGCCAATAAGACAAAAAGGCCACCAACACATTGGGAAAGGATTTTTACCAATCCTAAATCTGATTGGGGACTAATATCCAGTATATACAAAGAGCTCAAGAAGCTGGCCTCCAGAAACTCAAATAACCTCATTAAAAATGGGGTTCAGAGCTAAACAAAAAATTCTCAACTGAGGAATACTGAAGGGCTAAGAAGCACCTGAAAAATGTTCAACATCGTTAATCATCAGGGAAATGCAAATCAAAACAACCCTGAGATTCCATCTCACACCAGTCAGAATGGCTAAGATAAAATATTCATGTGACAGCTAATGTTGGTGAGGATGTGGAGAAAGAGGAACATTCCACCATTGCTGGTAGGATTGCAAGCTTGTACAACCAGTCTGGAAGTCAGTCTGGGTACCTCAGAAAATTGGACATGGTACTACCAGAAGATCCAGCAATACCTCTCCTGGGCATATACCTAGAATATGTTCCAACTGGTAATAAGGACACATGCTTTACTATGTTCATAGCAGCCTTATTTATAATAGCTAGAAGCTGGAAAGAACCCAGATATCCCTCAACAGAGGAGTGGATACAGAAAATGTGGTACATTTACACAATGGAGTACTAATCAGCTATTAAAAACAATGAATTTCTTCTTACTTCTGCTTTCATTGTGTCCCATATGTTTGGGTATGTTGTGATTTCATTTTCATTATACTCTAAAAAGCCTTTAATTTCTTTCTTTATTTCTTCCTTGACCAAGTTATCATTGTGTAGACTGTTGTTAAGCTTCCCCATGTATGTGGGCTTTATATTGTTTATTGGTCATTGAAGATCAGCCTTAGTCTGTGGTGATCTCTTAGTATGCATGGGATTATTTCAATCTTCTTGTATCTGTTGAGGCCTGTTTTGTAACCAATTATATGGTCAATTTTGGAGAAGGTATCATGAGGTCCTAAGAAGAAGGTATATATTTTTTCTTTTAGGATAAAATCTTCTATAGATAACTGTTAAAACCATTTGGTTCATAACTTCTGCTTGTTTCATTTTGTCTCTGTTTACTTTCTGTTTCAATGATCTGTCCATTGATGACAGTGTAGTGTTGAAATCTCCCACTATTATTGTGTGCGGTGCAATGTGTGCTTTGAGCTTTAGTAGTTGCTTTTATGAATGTGGATTCCCTTGCATTTGGAGCATAAATATTTATAATTTAGAGTCCATCTTCATAGATTTTACCTTTGTTGAGTATGAAGTGTCCCTCCTGATCATTTTTGATGAGTTTATGTTGAAAGTCAATTTTATTTGATATTTGAATGATTACTCCAGCTTGTTTCTTGGGACTATTTGCTTGGAAAATTGTTTTTCAGCCTTTTACTCGGAGGTAGTATCTGTATTTGTCACTGACTGGGTTTCCTGTATGCAGCAAAGTGCTGGGTCCTGTTTATGTATCCAGTCTGTTAGTCTTTGTCTTTTTATTGGGGAATTGAGTCCATTGATATTAAGAGATACTAAAGAAGAGTAATTGTTGCTTCCTGTTATTTTTGTTGTTAGAGTTTGGATTCTGTTCATGTTGCTATCTTTTTTTAGGTTTGTTTAAAAATTACTTTCTTGCTTTTTTTTTTTTTAGTGTGTAGTTTTCTTCCTTGTGTTGGAGTTTTCCATTTATTATCCTTTGAGGGTCTGGATTTGTGGAATGATATTGTGTAAATTTGTTTTTTCTTTTTTTCATGGCATACCTTGGTTTCTCCATCTATGATAATTGAGAATTTTGCTGGGTATAGTAGCCTGGGCTGGCATTTGTGTTCTTTTAGATTCTATATGACATCTGCCCAGAATCTTCTGGCTTTCATAGTTTCTGGGGAGAAGTCAGATGTGATTCTGATAGGTCTGCCTTTTTATGTTACTTAACCATTTTCCCTTATTGCTTTTAATATTCTTTCTTTGTTTTGTGCATTTGGTGTTTTGATTATTATGTGACAGGAGGAGTATCTTTTCTAGTCCAAACTATTTGGAGTTCTGTAGGCTTCTTGAATGTTGATTGTCATCTCTTTCTTTAGGTTAGGGGAGTTTTCTTCTATAATTTTGTTGAAGATATTTGCTGGACTTTTAATTTGGGAATCTGTGCTCTCTTTTATACCTATTATCCTTAGATTTGTTCTTCTCATTTTGTCTTGGATTTACTGGATGTTTTGGGTTAGGAGCTTTTTGCATTTTGCATCTTCTTTTATTGTTGTGTCAATGTTTTGTATGGTATCTTCTGCCCCTGAGATTCCTCTATCTCTTGTATTCTGTTGTTGATGCTTGCATCTACAGCTCCTGACTTCTTCCCTAGGTTTTCTATCTCTAGAGTTGTCTCCCTTTTTGATTTCCTTATTGTTTCTATTTCCATGTTTAGATATTGGATGTTTTTGTTCAATTACTTCACCTGTTTTGTTTTCCTGTAATTCTTTAAGGGATTTTTGTGTTTTCTCTTTAAGGGCTTCTACCTGTTTACCCGTGTTCTCCTGTATTTCTTTAAGGAAATTATTTATGTCTTTCTTAAAATCAGTACCATGAGATATGATTTTTAATTCCATATCTTGCTTTTCTGGTTTGTTGGGTGTGTCCAGGACTTGCTGTGGTGGGAGTACTGGGTTCTGATGATGCCAAGTAGTCTTGGTTTCTGTTGGTAAGAGTCTTGTGTTTGCCTCTAACCATCTGCTAATCTCTGGTGTTAGATGCTCTTGCTGTCTCTGACTGGAGCTTGTTTCTTCTGTGGGTCTGTAAGCCTATGTCAGCACTCCTGGGAGACCAGCTCTTTCCTGGAATGACCAGTGCACAAAGGGCTGAGGAACAGCCTGACCTCTTGGGTGCAGATGGAGGCAGGAAGGTTCCTGTCCTAGCTGCTCTGCTGCTTCTGAGGCCTGTGTGATTCTGTCTGCTCCTGCCTTAGACAGTCACTGGAGAGAAAAATCATCTTTTTTATTTTTTAGTGAGTAGCAAATATGGGATTGATCTGGATGAAAGGAGAGATGAGAAAGAACTGGGAGACTGGAAGGAAGAGAGTGAGAAGAAACCGAGGAGAAAATGTAATCAGAGTTTAATATACGAGAAAAATCTCTTTTCAGTAAAAGGAAGGAAAGAAAAAAGAAAAAAAGAAGGGATTGAAAGTGTAGAACAGGAAGGCTTCTGAAGATTGGCTTCCTGATGGCTGGCATAGCCAGGGGGATTCCAAGGAGTGTCTCCATATGCTGGTAGCTAAGGTTAAATTTATTGTATTAAATTCTGATTGTTTGTTTTTTGTTTGTTTGTATTTTATTCTTTATTTGTAAGGCAGAGCTTTGGTGTGTATACTAGGCTAGCTTTGAGGATTCCTTCATTATGCCTCAACTTTCCAAGTTCTAGGATTAAAGGTGTGCACCACCACTCATGCCTAATTGGATTTTTATATAACATAATGGAAATATTTAAACAATTTTTAATATACAATTGATGCTTTCTGATGACCAAATCTGACAATGCATTGTTTAAAAATCTCTTCCTTTATTGTGCTTTGTATGTGTGTTTCTTTTTAAATTTTTCATATTTATTTATTTTAGGCTATGCATATGTGTGTTTTGCCAGCATATATGATGTGCTTCATGTGACTGCTTTGTGCCCTCAGAGTTCAGAGTGGGAATTGGATATCTTGGGACTAGAGTTACAGATGACTGTCAACCACCATTTGATGTTTGGGAAGTTAATCTGGGGTCTCTCTAAGAGCAACAAAGGTGCTTAATTGCAGAGCCATCTTTCTAACCTCATCTTTGGTTCTTGAAGTTTGTTTGGGTGGCAGATAGCTGTGGATGGAAACATAATAGTACCTACTTTGAGCTTAAATTTTCCATTTTCCTTCTTATCCCTTTCATTACACTTTCAAACACAGTGAAACTTTGAGGAAAAGTTCACTCTGGGTATTGAATCTGTAAATCGTGTATAAAGGAATTATGCTCTTAATAAACCAAGTTTCAATATATTAACATCTCAAATAATTCTACATATCCTGAGTTTTTAATTTTTTATTTTACAGCTTTGCACATACAATTAAAATATATATCATTACATTCTAAGATATTTATTATGTGTTGGTATATATGCATGTATATTTTCATTTATTATTCATTTAACCATGCAGATATACATCTGTTCTATGTAAATTGACCTTACATTCTTTAAACATACAAAAATCACTTATCATGCCTATTTGTTTTATTGTAGAAGTTTTCAATTTTTGTGTGCATGTGTAGAAAAGTTGCCATTTATTAATAAACACATAGTCAAATGAATCTTTTCTGTACATATAAGTTCTTTTTATTTCCCTGGCAATGAATGTAACTCCCATTTCAGTTCTGAATAGTGAGAAAGGACATCCAGTGGCCTTAAACCATGGTGTAATCATCTTTCATAGCTAAGAACCCTGTTCAGTGTATGGTTTTTACTTTGTCCTTTGACTCATTCAGGATGTTAGATTCAGTACTTTTTTACTAAAAACTTTTTTTTTTTTTTTAATCATGTCTTTTCTGCATCTACAGAATTCTGTATTTCCTTTTTGGTGAGATGATGAATTATACTGATTGATAAAATGTTAGACCAGTTTAACATACTTAAATAAATTCAAATTGGTAATGATACATTGTTTATAGTATTGAATATAATTTGGCGCATTTGATGATTTTAAAATAGTGTAATCTACAGCTGGCTTCTCTTTTAATATCTGTTGCTAATGCATCGGAGTGTTTTCAGCTCATAGGGTTAGTTCAGAAGCATTCCCTTGTCTTCAGTTTATTGAAAAGAAAAATGTGCATCAGGAAAGTAATTACTGAACCAAGACACTTGAACTAGGTATTTTCTTTTTGAAAGCTATTTGGTTGCATGTTACTTTTAATAGATATTGAACACCCACAATGTTTGTTTCTTTCTATTTTGGTCAAGTTTGTCTTATGTCTCACCAAAAATTAATGCATTCCATGCAAGTTTTAAAGAAATATGTGTCTAATAAAACAAAACATATATATGTTTATATACAAGTATGTATATATAATTATAGAAAAATACATATATACATATATATGGATATATATAAAACATTGCCTAATTTTCCTTGCTCATATTGACAAATATTGGTAATTTTTAGCCATTCATATTATTGGTGAATCTGAATTTATGATATTTCAATTATTAGCTTTAATTGTCAACTTAATACAATCTCCAGTCTCCTGGCAAAAGTTTGGTTTGGTATGGCTTATGGGCATGTCTGTGCAGTGTTATCTTACAGAAATTTATGTGAAAAATCTGGCCCATTCTAGGTGTCATCATTCCTTAAGTACAAGTTCCTGACTGATACAAAAGAGGAGAAAACAAGATGTGGGCAAGCAAGCTAGCAAAGATCATGTGTTTTAATTTTTCTCTGTTCTTGACTATGGATACAATGATGTTTGCATTCCCTGCTTTTGTCAAGACATTTTATTACAGTAATGCAAGTGAAAATAAAATGTTTTACTGATTTAGAATGCCTTTAAGAGTAAGATGTTATTATCAGGTTCTGGTGGGAAACCAAAAGGAATGGCAAGACCCTATATTATTTGCATTAGAAGTCTCTGATTCTTCCTTTTCAAACTACTAGTAAGTTTGTTTCCTACCCGGTCACTGTTTTTGTTCTTTTTATCCTTTAATAACTCACATATCTTTTCAGCCTGTCAGGGGATGCTACTTCAAACTTTTATTTTGTTTTTAATGAATTTCATTACAATAGGCTTGAATATGGCTCCCTCATCATTCCTTGCTTTGTTTTGTTAACTCCTCTCCTGCTCCATCATCTCTTCTGTCTCCCACCCCTTCCGTGCTTAGACTTTTCCACCTCCAGTATTCCCTGTCCACTTGTATATTAAAACTTTAAAAATGGTATGCATGAGCCAATTATTGTAAAATATGTCTATAGCATAAACTCTGGAGAATCAGAGGCAGGAGGATCCAAATACTAAAGTCAATCCTGTCTAAATAATGAAATCCTGTCTTGCATATTGCCCACAGTGTGAAGAAAAATTTTTTTCATCTAATTTACCACATAAATTCTCTGCATATTATGTTAAAATAATTTCATTCTTTGAAGTGATTGTAAATTCTGTTGGTGACTTTTTAAATGATTGCATTAGTCATTACATTTAAATATGCAATTCAGCATTTTGATTATATGAATATGATTAGGTTATACCACCACACTAGTTCCTGTGTGAACATCATCATTTTTACCCAAAGGAAATCCTATTATTAGCAACCAATTCCTGTTTGCTTCCTCTAATAATTTAACATACTGTACACTACTTTTTGTCATATTAGATATTACATTCAAAGGAGACACATATGATATTACTGTATATTACTAACACATTTAACATATTTCAATGTTTTTTCAAGTTTATAGCATATAATCGTGTCTCAAATGTTTTACGGCATATCACAAAATTCCTAATTTTGAACTGTTGTGATTACTGATGGCACT
Source organism: Mus caroli (assembly GCF_978045245.1). Taxonomy (NCBI): domain Eukaryota; kingdom Metazoa; phylum Chordata; class Mammalia; order Rodentia; family Muridae; genus Mus; species Mus caroli. The sequence goes on from NW_028227256.1 coordinate 92,350,163, forward strand.
TATACACTACTTTTTAGGTTGAATTTCAACAAAAGAGTTAAATCACTGACTGGTGATGACTCTGCTGGATCATTGAGAAACTTGAAGCGTGTCTTCCAAAGAGGCTGCAGTGCTTTGCACGTCTACCAGCAATGTCTAGGGTTGCCCTTAATACCAGCCTTGAGTGCTCTTCTCTGACTTCTGAATTTTCAGCTTCCTAGAGAACTCAAAATATACCCATTCTGTGGTTCTGATTTTCATTTTCTTATTTCAAATAATATTGAGAATCCTTTCTAGTTCTTATAGGACATTGTTACTCATTCTTACAAGAAATTTCTATTTAACATCTTCTGTCAATTATATAACTGGATATTCCCATTTATTATAGATGAGTTCTTTCATATACTTTAAATGGCAGTTCTTTGAAATGAACCATTTTCAAATATATTCTCCCATTCTCTGGACATCATTTTCATTTTGGTGATCTTAGAAATTTAACCCTTGTTGTTTAGGTTTCTACACATTTTAGGTTAAATTTGGTTTAAATAGGTATTCAATTACTTTTTATAGTTACCCAACACCACTTCCTTAAGAAAAAAATAAAATGATTAATAAATAAAATAATTCTCTGATTTGTTTTGATATATTATCAAAGTTAAGCTAAATGTATAAGATTATTTACAATCAACTCCATTTTATTAATTCACATATAAATTCTCATGTGATACTTACTCATTATTGTAGGTCCATACAGTATTAGAGGCCTGTAGTACAAACCTACAGTACAGTACAGACTTTCAGTACAAAGTTACAGTATAGGCCTCTAATATTCTACAGCAAGTGTGAGGTCACACTTATTTAATTCCCATTGGAATGCTAAAATGAACTTTTTCATTTCATTTAAAGAATAAGTTGAGATTTTGAGAGTAATAATGTGGATAGTATTCCCTCTGAACAACCTTTGAATTATCTAAACCAGAGACAGAGATGGGCCTCCATAGATACACCTCTATAACTTCTCTTTGACAGTAGTTGTACAACTTACTAAATATATTGCATCTATGTCATTTTATTTCTCAGATGACATTTAAGTTTGTCATTGTTCTTCCTTTAGGATTTAGAATTGAATGTCATTGCGTGGCTTTTTTTTTTTTTTGAGTATTGTCATGAACTTTTATGTTGTCCACTGGTGCCCTTTGGATTTTCTGTATTCCTGAAAGAGTTTCATTCATAATGTAGATACTTATAGAATTGCCACTGTGGTTATACTTTAAAAAGTATCAAATATATAAAAAATTGAGTAAAAAAGTTAAAATACACAATGAATAGAAAAAATAATATAAGGAAGACATTTCTTGGTTCAAAATCAGCTTCACCTTGCTCTCTGTTGTGTGCAAAGCTCTTAGGTTCAGTTTGCAGAAAGTAGATGTTCTGCTTGTCTGTTAATATGTTAGGTTTATTGTGGGTATTACAAGCTTTTGGGCTAATATCCACTTTCACAGACCTCTTGAGGCTCAACAAAAAGGAAGACCAAAGTGTGGAGCTTTGGTCCTTCTTAGAAAGGGGAACAAAATACTCATGGGAGGAAGCAAGGAGAAAAACTATAGAGTAGAGACTGAAGGAAAGGCTATCCAGAGACTGTCCCACCTGGGGATCCATTCCCAAATACAGTTACCAAACCCAGACACTATTGTGGTTGCCAAGAAATGCTTGCTCACAGAAGCCTGTTATAGCTATCTCCTGAGAGGTTCTGCCAGTGTCTGACAAGTACAGAGGTGGATGCTTGCAGCTAACCATTGGACTGAGCACAGGTTCCCCAATGGAGGAATTAAAGAAATGACTGAAAGAGCTGAAAGGGTTTGCAACCCTATAAGGAGAACAACCATATCAACCACCAGACCCCCAGCTCCCAGGGACTAAACTGCCAACCAAAGAATACACATGAAGGGACCTATGGCTCCAGCTGCATATGTAGCAGAGGATAGCCTTGTAGGGCATCAATGGGAGGACAGGTCCTTGGTCCTGTGAAGGTTCAATGCCCTGGCATAGGGGAATGCTAGGGCAGGGAGGCAGGAGTGGGTAGGAGAAGCTGGGGGTAGGGGGATGGGATAGGAGGTTTCCTCCGGGGAAAACCAGGAAAGTGGATAACATTTGAAAGGTAAATAAAAAAATATCCATATCCAATAAAGAGTATGTTAGCTCTAAGTGGGAGATGTTAACATTGTTATAATATAGTAATGACGGTTTTCCAGATGGATAATACCAATAAAATTAGTGTATGTTAAAATGAGACTTATTAGATTGGCTCTGGTCTTGGTAGTGCAATATTGGCTCTTTTATTACTAGTGTCTGAGAACCAGGGTAGTACATAGTACACAAGGCTGAATGCCTCATCAGTCCCAGTCTGCCACCCAAGGCCTAACAATTCTCCTAGATACTGGCCATCTGTCCACATTCCTAAAACAGAGAAGATGCATTCTGATATCATCAAAGGAATGTAGCCATAGCAGCAGGTTTGAACTTGGTGAGATGTCAAAGCAGAGAGACAAAGAATGTAGACGTTCTGCTCAGATTTCTTCATATCTGGATTGTGCCCAGAAGATGCCACCATGGTTTAAAGCAGATCTTTCCATTTCAAATGATCTAATCAAGAAATCATCTTATAGATGTGCCCAAAGGCTTATTTCCTAGTTGATTCAAAATCATATACATTGACAACCAAAAGTAACTAGCCCATGGTTCTCCTTTGAAAGTGACAAAGACTATGTTAAGTTTTATATGACAAATAGATATTATATACATGTTTAAATATTTTGCCAGGTAATAACTTTGTATAAGGACAATAATATTAACACTCTCAGAAGAGCATATTTTCGTGTATCATGTTATTTCAATTGCAAGTAAATGTCTGTAAACTTTTGCTACATTTATCCTGCACTCTTTTTTATTTCCTGGAAACTAAGAATTCAGAAATCTTCTAGATGCTTATCTTCGAAGACAATCCAGCAGGTGAACACTGAAAGCTTTGCTGAATCCTTTTTACCCTCATCACTGCTGTTTCTTATCTTTTTAGCTATAGGAGCAGAGTCTTACAGCTGCTGTTTCTGCATTTACATCAATTTTCCAGAATAATGCCTGGCCATTCTTAAGAGGGCAATTACAGAGATATCAAATCCTATACTGCCTGAATCAGCCCTGCATGATATGTAATACAGGTGCAGAAAGAAAATATCAATTGCAGGCAATTTTTCAAGTCAATCTCAGGGATATTCAAATTTTCTAGAGGACACAGTATTCATGAAGGAATGGGAAATCCAAGTGATTTTTCCTTTTTTTTTTTTTTTTTTTACCTTTAATAACTGGCTATGGCTTTGCTTATCTTCCTTTGGTTTTTTGAGATAAGAATTTGGAATAAAATTAGCTGATTAAGATCTATATTATGATTTAAAGAAACATTAAATTCAGAAAATAGGTCCATCAACACATGACTTCCATAATTTGAAATAGTTACCGTCAAGTAACATGTTTGTGTGTGTGTGTGTGTCTGTGTGTGTGTGTGTACCTGGAAGCCTTATTTTAGACCTGAAACCTGTAGGTACCACTTATTCTGTTCATCTATTTTATATATCTTACTTTAAATTGATAAGAGTAAAATTTGTGGACATGACAAATGGATTAACTTCCCAAGCATTCTAAGTACTGAGTTTCATAGTCCACCATGAGCATTTAAAAACATTTTTAGTAATTTTTCAAGAGTTCTATACATTATATTTTGAATATTTTTATACATTTGTCCAATATCCTATGTGTATGTGTCCATCCATACACATCTATCACGTTGTTTTCCCTTGTAAAAAGAGTTGGATCCCTATTAATAATGACTACATACTCTTTTTAATTACCTCTCAAAGTCTCTTCTGCTATCCATATGATCACTTAACTGTAATCCTCAAAGCAAGACATACTCCAATCTGCTGGACATTCTCCAAACACTGCATCTCCATGTCTGATATCAAAGCAGACTTCAGATTTCTAACTCCTTGTTCATCTTTGTTAACTGCAATAAACTTCTGTCTTCTGGGGTGGTTCTACTCCTGTCAGCAACTTTCTTCAGGAGATAGCCCAAGGCTTTGATGCCTTGAATATCTTGGGATCTCCAAGAGAACTTAAATGTTACAGCTTCTTATTTCAATGTCTGGAATACAAACATGATCATGTCGACTCCTCCAAAAGGCTTGGGTCATATCTCCAGCTCTGCCCTCTCTAGAACTCTAGTCTCTTCTTAGCACCATTTCACTGGAGCCATGTTCTTCACCAAAATACTACAAAAACAATCTCTAGGCCACATACTATAGTTCTTCTCCACTGAAACCTCTTGAGCCAGGTCTGCACAGTTGAAGTCACTCACAGCAACAAAGTCTTCCATATTTCTACTAGGATCGCTCATTAAGCCACACTTAAAACATTCCATTGTTTTCCAAATCCAAAGTCCCTAAATCTACATTAATCCAAACAAAACCATGGTCAGACCTATCACAGCAAAACCCCAGTCTCTGGAACCAACTTCTGTCTTAGTTAAGGTTTTCCTGCTGTGAACAGATACCATGACCAAGGCCACTCTTTATGAGGACAAAATTTGTTTGGGGCTGGCTTACAGGTTCAGAGGTTCAGTTCATGATCATCATGGTGGGAGCATGGCAGGAACCAGAAAGGCATGGTACGGGGGAATTGAGAGTTCTATGTGTTCATCTGAAGGCTGATAGCAGATACTGGCTTCCAGACAACTAGGATGAGGGTCTTATACCACACCCACAATGACTCCAACAGGCCACACCTTCTAATAGTGCCACTCCTTGAGCCAAACATATACAAGACATCATATAGGGTAACTCTGCTTATGTTTCTGTAGTAGTAGTTTTGCATATAACTTCCTCAAAGGGGATTTATGTTTTTTTTTTATACCTTCCCGTATTTCCTCCTTAAATGGCTCTAGCATTCCATTTAATCCTTCTTGTTCCATCATTTTTATTTCTTTCTTTATATTACTTTGATCTATATTCCATCTCCTTTTAGGCTCCTCAACATAGATGCTCCTGATCTGCTCTAACATCAGAGACTAAGCAGTGTCTGGCTTGTTTAGTATGTAGATGAGGGACACCATCAATTCTTATTTAGTTCATTTCACATACTTAGATGCTAAAGGTTCTTCTGCCCAAAAATTTGAGAATATCTCACTTTCTCCTCCTTTCCTCTTCCTTTTTCTGCCTCATTCTGATGTGCTCTAACATCAGAGACTAAGCAGTGTCTGGCTTGTTTAGTATGTAGATGAGGGACACCATCAATTCTTATTTAGTTCATTTCACATACTTAGATGCTAAAGGTTCTTCTGCTCAAAAATTTGAGAATATCTCACTTTCTCCTCCTTTCCTCTTCCTTTTACTGCCTCATTCTTTTTCAGCTTTTTCAAAACTACTTATAATCCCAATTTTATCACTTACTCTGTTTTACCACTTAGAATGTTAAAATAGCTTACTAATGAAATATCTTGCTACACTTCATGCTATGGAGCTACAAGATAGTCATCATTCAAATTTAAATTTCTTTGGACTTGGAACAGGATTCAGTTTGTAAAGTGCTTAATTTGCAAGCAGGAATCATGTAGTTAAACACCGAGAGCCCACATAAAAATTTAGAGTTTTGATGAATACTTGGTGTCCTCTTCCAATCCAGGCACGAAGGAGGCATAGTCAGGACAATCCCTGGACTATCTTTCCAATACTTTATGGAAATAACTAGCTCCAAGTGGATAAAGACACCTTGTCAAAGGCGATGAATGCTGTTTCTGAGGATGGCACCTAAGGTTATCATTTGTCCTCTATGGGCATGTTAACCTGTGTTTTTATAATCATCATGCAGGGATTTTAGCATGTTAAGGACAATTTCTCTGTTTTCTATGATTTGTGTTGATTTTAATGAAAAAGGAACAGAAGAGTGTGTACTAAAATGTAGATGTCTATAGTAATTTAGATCGTGAAGATGACAGTTGAGCAGGATTCCAGTACCAGTGTAGAGTAGCTGTATCCTTCAGCAATGATCTGCTAATCTATGCTTTAGACTTCATGCCTGCATTTGAAATTGACAAGTAAAAGCCCCCCCAAATTTTATTCAGAATATGGCAAAGCATTTTATTTAATGCACTAACAATAAGACATAGTCTTTACAAAATTTTATAATATAGATAATTTAATTTTGATTATGGTATAAGTTAGAGTTATATTAATGTTTATTTCTATAAAAAATAAAATATCCAATTATAAGCCTCTAGTAATCACCAAATTATCAATTACACAGAAGCTTCCTATAGCTGTATCTATTTATCTATCTATCATATATCTCTATCACTATCATTCTCTATAATATGTAACTCTATCACTATTTCCATATCTATCTATATCAATATATCTATACCTAAATATGGAAGGGGGAAGCTCATGAGGCCTCCTATATACAAATAACTACAAAAATCTATTGAGTACAGAGAGTGAGATGAATTGTCTTCTCCAGGACAGAACACGCCAAGTGGTTATCAAATACCAAATAATAAATTCTGAAAATATACATAAAATTAACATTAAAGAAACTAAGTATGCTCTTCCTATGTTTTTAATAATATACATACATATATCTTTGAGAGAGAGAGAATGTGTGTGTGTGTGTGTGTGTGTGAGAGAGAGAGAGAGAGAGAGAGAGAGAGACAGAGACAGAGACAGAGACAGGGAGACAGAGACAGAGAGACAGAGAGAGAAAGAGAAAGACAGAGAGAGAAAGAGAAAGAGAGAGACAGAGAGACAGACAGAGAGAGACAGAGAGAGAATTAACTCTTAAAAGTGCTCACAAATTTGATAGAGAGCAAGGGGTTGGAAGGAAGAAAGAGTTGGAAGAATATATAAAATGATAATCTTTCAATATAAAACAAGTAATTTTAAACAAATTATCACTTAGAGTTTGCAAACTGTAGCCATATTCTGATTGTAAATGGGAGTCTAATACTAAACATATATTTTCTTTATATCAAGTATATGTTTTTAACTTAATTCAGTAAGGTTTTTTTTTTATATTGCACATTTGCCATTACATAAAGAGCTATTATTTCTGTGAATGAAGTGATGCATAAATAATTTTTAAACTTTTACAAAGCTCATTGAAAGACTTTCAAGGGGTAATTTCACTCATTTTAAAATAGGGTGGTATATCTGATTTTAGTGGCTATAAGACAAGAAAAGAAATCAAATCACTTCCTTAGTTAGAGTCATGCTTCAAGGTATTTCATATTATTTGTGACTATTGAGAAGGACATCCTTCTATAATAATATAATATAAATTATATATATATATATATATATATATATATATATATATATATATATACAAAGAAAGACCTGTATGATAAGAACTTCAAGTCTCTGAAGAAAGAAATTAAAGATCTCAGAAGATGGAAAGATCTTCCATGCTCATGGATGGGCAGGATGAATATAGTAAAACTGACATCTTGCCAAAAGCAATCTACAGATTCAATGCAATCCCCCTCAAAATTCCAACTCAATTCTTCAACGAATTAGAAAGAGCAATCTGCAAATTCATCTGGAATAACAAAAAACCTAGGATAGCAAAAAGTCTTCTCAAGGATAAAAGAACCTCTGGTGGAATCACCATGCTTGACCTAAAACTGTAGTACAGAGCAATTGTGATAAAAACTGCATGGTACTGGTATAGCAACAGACAAGAAAACCAGTGGACTAGAATTGAAGACCCAGAAATGAACCCACACACCTATGGTCACTTGATCTTTGACAAGGGAGATAAAACCATCCAGTGGAAAAAAGACAGCATTTTCAACAAATGGTACTGGCACAACTGGCAGTTATCATGTAGAAGAATGTGAATTGATCCATTCCTATCTGCTTGTACTAAGGTCAAATCTAAGTGGATCAAGGAACTCCACATAAAACCAAAGACACTGAAACTTACAGAGGTGAAAGTGGGGAAAAGCCTCGAAGAGAAGGGCACAGGGGAAAAATGGCTTGTGCTGTAAAATCGAGAATCGACAAATGGGACCTCATAAAATTGCAAAGCTTCTGTAAGGCAAAAGACACTGTCAATAAGACAAAAAGGACACCGACAGATTTCAAAGGATTTTTACCTATCCTAAATCAGATAAGGGGACTAATATCCACCATATGTAAAGAACTCAAGAAGGTGGACTCCAGAAAATCAAATAACCCCATTAAAAAATGGGGCTCAGAGCTAAACAAAGAATTCTCACCTGAGGAATACTGAATGTCTGAGAAGCACCTGAAAAAATGTTCAGCATCCTTAATTATCAGGGAAATTCAAATCAAAATAACCCTGAGATTCCACCTCACACCAGTCAGAATGGCTAAGATCAAAAATTCAGGTGACAGCAGATGCTGGCGAGGATGTGTTGAAAGAGGAACATTACTCCATTGTTGGTGGGATTTTAAGCTTGTACAACCACTCTGGAAATCAGTCTGGCAGTTCCTCAGAAAATTGGACATAGTACTACCGGAGGATCCTGCAATACATCTCCTGGGCATATATCCAGAAGATGTTCCAACTGGTAAGAAAGACACATGCTCCACTATGTTCATAGCAGCCCTATTTATAATAGCCAGAAGCTGGAAAGAACCCAGATGTCCCTCAACAGAGGAATGGATACAGAAAATGTGGTACATTTTCACAATGGAGTACTACTCAGCTATTAAAAAGAATGAATTTATGAAATTCCTAGCCAAATGGATGGACCTGGAGGGCATCATCCTGAGTGAGGTAACACAATCACAAAGGAACTCACACAATATGTACTCACTGATAAGTGGATATTAGCCCAGAAACTTAGGATATCCAAGATATAAGATACAATTTGCCAAACGCATGAAACTCAAGAAGAACGAAGACCAAAGTGTGGACACTTTGCCCCTTCTTAGAATTGGGAACAAAATACCCAAAACACCCATTGGGAAGGAGTTACAGAGACAAAGTTTGGAGCTGTGATGAAAGGATGGACCATCTAGAGACTGCCATATCCGGGGATCCATCCCATAAACAGCTTCCAAATGCTGACACCATTGCACACACTAGCAAGATTTTGCTGAAAGGACCCAGATATAGCTGTCTCTTGTGAGACTATGCCGGGGCCTAGCAAACACAGAAGTGGATGCTAACAGTCAGCTATTGGATGGATCACAGGTTCCCCAATGGAGGAGCTAGGGAGAGTACCCAAGGAGCTAAAGGGATCTGCAACCCTATAGGTGGAACAACAATATGAACTACCCAGTACCCCCCAGAGCTCGTGTCTCTAGCTGCATATGTATCAGAAGATGGCCTAGTCGGCCATCACTGGAAAGAGAGAACCATTGGAGTTGCAAACTTTATATGCCTCAGTACAGGGGAACGCCAGGGCCAAGAAGTGAGAGTGGGTGGATAGGGAATTGGGAGGAGGAGGATATGGGAGACTTTTGGGAAAGCATTGGAAATGTAAATGTAATAAATATGTAATTAAAATAAAATTAAATTAAAAATTAAAAAAAAATCAAATCAAAGTTTAAAGACATCTAGTCATTTTCTATTTTACCTTCAAATTAATAACACAGTTACTCTATCATTTTGGATGTAACCCAGGGTTGAAAAGAAAGGCAGATGTCCTAGATGCATTCTTGTTGTAGAGTACAACGGTAGTACTATCAGTTTGGATTCCTTAAAATAGTCTCAATGGACAAGAGGAGACAGTGAGTAAGAATTCATGCCATGATGTTAGTATTATGGTTTATCACTGAATGCCACTATCCATGTGACCTGCATTCTCAAAATACTGGCTAGGAGCAAGGGAGAATGATGAACAGACAGGCATACAGACACACGTGCAATAAAGCTGAGATTGGATAGGATTCCATAACTGCTACAAAACAGAGCTTCACTGTTTTTTAATAGGTGTAGGACATGGGGAAGGATTTGCTAGTCTGTGTAGTAGGGTGTCTTAAGATGAGATTTAAGTCTCAAGTTTTGAGATTTGCAGGGTTTGAACATGCTTCACCAGTGATTCCTCTGTTGGCGCAGTCCACGTGCCCCACATTAATTAACAACATATTTCTTGTACATGTGCTCAAATATTTTACCTAATATTCTGTGTCCTGTGAATGGATTCTTTTGTTAACTAAAGAAATATTTGAATCTTAAAAAATAATGAAAGAAGTTAACTAAACTTTCCACTGTACAATTGGATCACTTGGAGTTAACAGTAAAGGCAAACTGTTACTGTTGTATTAACATTTTTCTTATAGCACCCAAGGAGCTGAAGGGGTCTGCAACCCTATAGGTGGAACAACAATATGAACTAACCAGTACCCCCAGAGCTCGTATCTCTAGCTGCATATGTATCAGAAGATGGCCTAGTTGGCCATCATTGGGAAGAGAGGCCCCTTGCTCTTGCAAACTTTATATGCCCCAGTACAGGGGAATGCCAGGGCCAAGAAGCGGGAGTGGGTGGGTAGGGGAGCAGGGAATGGGGAGGGTATAGGGAACTTTCGGGATAGCATTTGAAATGCATATAAAGAAAATATCTAATAAAATAAAAGAAAGAAAATTTCTCTAAGCATCTCACTGATTCTTCTCAGTTATGTTAGTCATGTATCTGATATCAAGTTAGAGTATGCTAAAGTCAGACCCATGTTCTCTCTCTTGTAATCTCACTCATCAAGATATAATGTGATAGTCAATCACTTTATAAACATCTAAGGTGTGACACAAAATAGTCAAAGGGACTACATTCATGTTGATATTTATGCAAACAAGAGCACACTAATACTGAAAAGAGCATTGTATGAACCAGTGAGTTGCACAGTAGACACCATTATCCTCAAAACAAATGATGTTTCAAGCACAGATGTCACATACTGACAGTTCAAGGAAAGAAAACATCCAGGAGTTCAACTTAGCTTGGTAATTGAAAGGAAATTCACTCTGATACAATTACAAAATGAAGAGTTTAGAATTTCTATCTTCCTAAACTAAACTAATTTATAAAGAATTACACATTAATGCCTTTGATGGTAGTTATTTCAAAAGGTATGAAATAATTTCAGTTTTCTTGTCTGTCAAAGTGAAAGTTAAACATTTTAATTTTTCTTAGCTGGCCACACAACTGAGAACTAAACAAAAGAACCTTCTTCTCCCATTCTCTCCTGTTTGCCTCTGTTCTTATCTCTCTTGTTGTTCACTGGTTTGTTTTGTTGCCAAAATAACCGATAGGTAGCCTAATGAATGTTAAAATGTTAAATCTTACCTAGTTTAGACTTAAGCTTTCCTTCAAACACTTTTCACTTAGCTAATTTAAAGGAGATTATATCAAAATTTCTTCCTAGTATCTGTCTCATTCTTTGTAGAACTTAATCAAAATGTTTCTCTTGGAATTTTTATCAAATATTTATATAGCTATGCTCATGGCATTGCATATGTGTGTAAACACACAGTTAAGTAAGTAAAGAAATATGTGGTTCAGACTTCTGGCTGAGCCGTGGTTAAGAGCCTTGAAAAGCCATCTATTATGTGATATAGACTAGCTACATATTCATGGAAATTACTAGAAGTTGATTTGTATCTGAATCATGTGGACATTTGCTTTAAATTTGTAAGATGTGTATAACAATAATTTAAAATATCTTTATTGATTCTTTGAAATTTTCATATATTTGTACAATGACTTTTGTATATTCCCTGTTCTTCCCCATCAGAACCTACCAACCTACCTCACTCTGATGTCATATCTTCTTCTAAAAATCATTAATATTGTTACTATTAATTATGATTTTACTAATATTATCCTATTTAGTCAAAACAGTGTTGACCTTGTGTGAATTGGTGAGAGGCTATCCACTAGGGCATGAGCTACCCACTACCAGTCATATCCTCAAAGAAAATTCACATGTTCCCTGTGCCAACATCTACTGCCAATTGCTCCTCATCTAGGGAATGGGGCTTTGGATCTCCTCCCCTTTTCATGTTGTAACTTTTGGATGTCTGGATCCTATATGGGTCTTGTGTAGCAACCATCACTGCTGGGAGTTGATGTGTGCATTAGCAATGCTATGTCCAGAAAACAACATTTCACAGTTCACCTCCCCATCTACTAGTTCTTACATTCTTTCTAAAGACCTCCTCACCATGGTGTCTAAGTTTTGGATATGTAGACCTTGATAAAGATGTTTTTTCTATAGGTGAGTATTTTTGAAAAAAAATTTTCATGTAATAGATTTAATCGTGTTTGTTCCTTCCTCACCCCCCACAACTCTCCAGATTTTACCCTTAGGACCATTTCCATTAAAACCAATTTCATATTCTTTTGTTTGAAGAATTAGTGTTTTTTTTTTTTCTTTTGGTTGTTTAATCACAATGCAGAAGGTTCTATTGAACAGTACCCTTCGTACTTCTTACTTTTCTTAATCCCCATTTCATCATCCAGAAAGAGGATTTTAAACTTTAGGACACACAGATGATTTGTTTAAAATTGAATCACTATTATACAGATGTTCTAGAATGAACACTCTAAGAATCAAGAGCTTAAGAAGGCATTCAGAATCCTGGAGTAGAATGGAACTTACTGGCAAAACATATGTAAAACATTTGTAGTGATAAAGTAGTTCTTTTTTCCTTTTATAGATAATTGTTTTTTTTTTTTCAGATCCTCTAATCTAAAGGTATTGAATACAATCTCTCTTAGGCCAACAGAACTATGAACACTGAGATTTAAGATGGTTCTCACCAACTTTGTAGCTGCACAAAATGTCTCAGGGCCAGGAAATGGGAGTGAGTGAGTTGATGAGCAGGGGTAGTGAGGAGGGGATAAGGTGCTTTCAGAGGTGAAACCAGGAAAGGGGGTAACATTTGAAATGTAAATAAAATATCTAATTAAAAAATAATCCCCATTGTCTTTATCAATTAAGAAATATGTACCTACACACAGGATATCATTAATTTTCACTCACATTAGGAATGTAGATGAGCTGTATAGTTTTCTTTAGTTTGCTCTTACCTGCCAGAGCCTTAAGTGCATCAACCTGAGAAGTGTTGTGGAATACATTCACTTCATCTTACTTAGTGACACAGTTTGTCCTTTTTGTTGGCTGTAGTGCTGTGAGCTATGTACACATATTAAAAAATTCTATCAAATACAAATTTTAACATATATAGCATCTGGTATTTAGGTATAAACAGATGGCTCTACTACAGATGTTTTCAGATATTTGGTTACTGATCCACTGTAGCTCATAAATCATGATTATATCCAGAAGAAGGGCCTGATGTTTAAGAAAATTAATGTAAAACTTTCTTAGTAGTTATATAAAACCGTAATGATTCTATACACACATATACAAGCACACATTTATATTTAAAGACAACTAACGTACATTTAACTAGCCACTTTTACTCTACCATTTCTATTATTCTCAAAGGTTATAAAGAACAAATAGACAAGCCAAATATATATTAAGGAGGATGCCAAGAATACACAAATATAGTTAGTATTAATTTAGAACTTTGTGTGAGACAAATAGTAATTGTTGAGATGGGCTCTGTTTTTTTTTTTCCCATTTTACTTCATACATATAGGTGTTTTGTCTGTGTGTATAACTGTGCACGAGATACAATAGTTTTGGAGGTTAGAAGAGAGGTTGGATTCCCCAGAACTGGAATTACAGTGGGAATCAAATATATATCATCTAGAAGAGTACTTAGTGCCTTTAAGCACTGTGGCATTTATCCAGTCTGAAACCACTTTTAAAAATATGTATTAATATTTATGTAGCTTCCACAGCTCAATATGCTATAAGGCAAAATAAAATATTCCCCATATAAAGTGCATGTCATATTCTGTATATTTTCTTAGAGGCTTACATTTTAATGGTAAGCTAAAGAAGAAATGAATAGGATAGTGTAGCAGAATTTTTGCCCAATTAATTTAAATATTAATACAACAAAAAGCCTGTGATTGGACAGTAGTAAAGGAAGGCAGGCAGAGATTTTTAGAGACAGGAGAGGACAGAGAGGAGGAGGAAGGAAGATGGAGGAAGAGAAAGAAGATCTAGATTCCCTGTGGCTTTAAATAGCCACAGGTAGCTATGAAAATCTTATGAGGAATGGATAATTACAGGACTATTTGTCTTATCTAGGTGTGCAATTTATATCAGTATCAATTGGCTCTGAGTTCATTCTGTGGGCATTTTTGGGGGTTAGAATTTACTGTTATAAATCTGACTTATAAATTACAAGCCTCTAGAGTTTTGATTTTACCGGATTACTGGGTTTGGGAACACTGACCACAGCGGGAGTAGATAGCAGGGAATGTGAGCAGAATTCACAACACTGAGATGGGCGGTCACTGCTTGGGGCTAGCAATGGAACCAGCAGGGTCGCAGGGGCTAAAGAGTAGCCTGCAATAGCACGGGATGGTGCCATTTTTGTAAAGTTTCCTGCAACAGGACAGAATTCTGGTTTTAGATATAGGGAATGGGAATTCATTAAAAGTTCAAATAGCCTGTACATTTACAAATGATATTTAAGTTTGCAAGGTATTACTAACTTTTACATAGATCTACATCTGAAATTATAACCTCAGTCATTTTAATATTATGAGGACTTCATTCTTCTTGAGTTTCATGTGTTTTGCAAATTGTATCTTGTATCTTGGGTATTCTAAGTTTCTCGGCTAATATCCACTTACCAGTGAGTACATATCATGTGAGTTCTTTTGTGATTGGGTTACCTCACTCAGGATGATGCCCTCCAGGTCCATTCATTTGCCTAGGAATTTCATAAATTCATTCTTTTTAATAGCTGAGTAGTATTCCATTGTGTAAATGTACCAAATTTTCTGTATCCATTCATCTGTTGAGGGACATCTGGGTTCTTTTCAGCTTTTGGCTATTATAAATAAAGCTGCTATGGACATAGTGGAGCATGTGTCCTTCTTACCGGTTGGAACATCTTCTGGATATATGCCCAGGAGAGGTATTGCAGGATCCTCCGGTAGTACTATGTCCAATTTTCTGAGGAACCGCCAGAATGATTTCCAGAGTGGTTGTACAAGCTTGCAATCCCACCAACAATGGAGGAGTGTTCCTCTTTCTCCACATCCTCACCAGCATCTGCTGTCACCTGAATTTTTAATCTTAGCCATTCTGACTGGTGTGAGGTGGAATCTCAGTTTTGTTTTGATTTGCATTTCCCTGATGATTAAGGATGCTGAACATTTTTCAGGTGCTTCTCAGCCATTTGGTATTCCTCAGGTGAGAAGGACCCTGATATAGCTCTCTTTTATGAGGCTATGCCAATGCCTGGCAAACACAGACATGGATGCTCACAGTCAGCTATTAGATGGAACACAGGGCCCCCAATGGATGAGCTAGAGAAAGTAACCAAAGATCTAAAGGGGTCTGCAACCCTATAGGTGGAACAACAATATGAACTAACCAATACCTCCCGGAGCTCATGTCTCTAGCTGCATATGTAGCAGAAGATGGCCTAGTTGGCCATCATTGGGAACAGAGGCCCCTTGGTGTTGCAAACTTTATATGCCTCAGTACAGGGGAAACACCAGGGCCAAGAAGTTGGAGTTGGTGGGTAGGGGATCAGGGGAGGAGGGTATGGGGGACTTCTGGGATAGCATTGGAAATGTAAATGAAGAAAATACCTAATAAAATATATTATGAAGATTTACTTTTGTCATGTCTTTGACAGAGGTATTTCCAAAGCTTTTATAAACATAATGACAAAGTAAGGACCCTGGGCATCTGTACAAACATACTTGATAGCTGAATTATTGTAATTCCTTACTCTTGACTTTGCTTTCCTCATGGGCATTTTACTGCCCACACTAGAACACTTGATGAAGATTTTACTAATTATACATATGAAAATTTGCATAAGAGTCATCTATCTAAACAACTAATATATTTGTTTTAAATTCTCAGAAAATTTGTGCCAGATGGAATGTATTTCACAGACTTTTAGAAGTGCCTAATAGTTGAAAGCATAAATTTAAAGGAGTTGAGGTGCAAAGTTTTAAGCTGTGAGGTAAAAAGGAAAAAACAAGGTCACAGTTAAGTGTTCTTTAGATTTTATGATGCGTTAAAATATTACATTAGAAAGTTTTGATAAAAATTGTGGTTTATGGTAGATTGAAATAAATCAAGACACATAGGTATTTGTAGGCATGTTTCTCCACATTGATGATCATTAATGTTTGTCTTCTTCTGGGATGTCATTTATTGTCCTACCACCCTTTCACTTCTGTGATAATAGCACAACAAAGTGCAGTGCACTATTAGACTATTAGCTTGTCTCATCTCTTTTCCCTTACAGAGATGGTAACTTAGCATGCCCACAATAGTCCGCTGGATTCAGTGTAGCCATGGGCCTTGAGTGTTGCCAATATGGTAGAGATTTTGTTTCAAAGTTTTCTTTCATTTTTCTTTTCACCTGTTTTCTCAGGTTATACTACTGCCATTGGTAACCATATGAAAGCCTGCATACCATATCAAATGACAAAGCCAAAGTTGCAATAGTCCTGCAAGTGATTCACATATTATAACTGAACTAGTTGCTTCTATGTATTCATTTGTTGGCAATTCCATCCGTGTATATAATGTATTTGGACAATGAATATTCCCATTACCCTCACGTATCTCCCATTCTCACTGATGCTTTTCTTCTTAATGCCCTTCCTACTTTCATGTCTTGTTTCCTGACCCACTGTGTTTATTTAGAGAAGGCTTTGTTAACATGAGTTGTTCATGCCAATTAAGAAGTTCATTGAAAAGGATGGATAGAATATGAATTATTTTCATAAAAGATAATCTGTGTATTATGTTTGTTTAGTTCATAGAAATTTTTTGTGATTTTTTTGAGCAAAGCAATCTCAACACAGTTATTTGATTTTTTTAGATATACTGAGGATATTTAAATGCAGAAATAGACAAGCGGCCTCCAACTATTTTTATTAATAAGTCATTTTATTCATTTATATTCCAAATGTTTTTCCCCTTCCTGGTCCCTCGACTCTTCCAGAGTTCTCCACTGTACCTTCCTTTTTGCCTCTGAGAGATTGCTTTTCCACCTAACAATCCAGTCTCTTTCTTACCTATCCTCCACCTCACTCCCCCACAAGTATCCTCCTTTCCTAGGCATCAAGTCTTTACAGAATTAGGTGCATCCACTCCCACTAAGGCCAGACAAGGCAGTCCTCTTCTATGTGCCAAGGGTTACTGACAAACCCATGCTGCTGGCTTAGACTCTGGATGCTCCCAGGGGTACAGATTTGTTGATATGGTTGGTCTTCTTATGAGATTGTCATCCCCTTCAGCTCCTTCAGTCCTTCCCCTAACTCTTCCATAGGGGTCCCCAAACTCAGTCCAATGTAAGGATTTGCATCTGTCTCAGTCAGCTGCTGCTAGAGTCTCTCAGAGGAAAGCCATGCTAAGTTCCTGTCTGCAAAAACAACATGGCATCTGTAATGGTGTCAGGGTTTGATGCCTGCACATGGGATGAATCACAGTGGTCACTGGATGGCCTTTCTTCTCTGCTCCATTGTTGTTCCTGCATTTCCTTTACATAGGGACAATTCTGGGTCAAAAATTTCGAAGATGAGTGGGTGGTCCTATGTAGCAACTGGGCTCCCGTAGGCAGGGCTCCACTAGAAGATAATCGATTATTATAATTTGCCTCATAAGTGAAAATAGAGGCTGACTAAACTCCCACCATTTACTGGTGCTACAAGCTTTTATATGACATGAAAAATAATGGGCTTTGTCAGCATTCTGTATGTCACATACAAAACCCATGTAGCCTTTATTGTCTCAAGCATACACTACCCTTTGCAGTGCAGGCACTAAAAGTATCTTTTCAGACCCAAATCAATCTAGCATTTATAGACGAACAAAAGAAACAAAAAAACAAACCAAAAAAAAGGAGTTTTTTTTTTTTAAGTTTAACTGGTATATAGCAAACATATTTGTAAAACTTTCTCCTTTTAGAGTATTTACATTGTCTTCATTGATAAAGGCCTACAAGCAGTTATTTTTGAAATCTTTCATACTTATTTCATCCATCAGATAGAGATTTCTCAGATAAAGCAACCACAGGGCAAAGTAAAGTCTGATAATTTCATTACTGATGTATAAGGTAGTAGTAGCAGTAGTCAGATATAAATGTAGTACTAAACTTTACTTTTAATAAATTACTATCGATAATCTATCAACTGTCATTTATTTAACTACTTGTCTATCCATCTAACTATTGAGCTATTGTCTACTTTGCTATTAATAAATGTATGTATCACTTACCTATTATCTATTTATCTGGTGATTGATTTTTGTAGATAATCATGAAGTTAGCCTGGCCTAGCTGCCTTGAGAGGCATGTATCATAGGTATTTTAGGTTAGAGTACATGTCTCCTGAGAAACCGAGGCCAGTGAAGGACTCATGTCACTTGTGTTTTTCTGCATTCCCTAGAAGGCAGTGAGGCATACATATAGAAGTTTGACATGATAAATACTCTTAGACACTAATCTTATATACCCTGTAAAACTTGCAAATGTCATTGTATCTTAGCAACTATCATTGTATTCTTCCTGGTGTAAGGGTCCGTAATTCAATGAAGAATGATACTCCATACTCAAATTATATGCAAAGTCCAAGAGCATTCATTCTGCAGAAATCCAGCATGTAGGGGTCTACAATTTATCAAGATGGAAGGCAGCTGTGTGCGCTTGGTAGCTTTGAAGACTATTAGAATAGGGTGGATGACTTTTACATTTCTTCCCCTTGATTGGGTGGCTGTATCTTCAGGGATATAGGTGCCTTTAGGATTGGTCAAGGTTCTGGAGAATTGTGAGGTCTTTTTGGAACTGATGCTGATTACCTATTCTTGTCTCAACCTTGTCTCTGGCCAGGAGGGCAGACTCCTGGCAGCTCTTGATTGGCTGACTGTGTGGGGTGATTTTTCCTGGAATTCAATTGTTTTGGATTTTTCCAGTTCTGGGAAACACAAAGTCAGACCCACTCTCCTGAATTGCCAATTTATAAAAACTGCCAGTTTCTTTTTTTACAGTTCTTTATAGCTATGTGATCTGCAACAGGTATCATTAGCTTAGAAAGCTCATGGGGGAAGACAGTGACCCATTCTTGGTTGTATCACTGCAGAAATGATACCCATCATTTCTTTCATGATCTATTGACGGTATCTAGTTGATTGGCTCACCCAATTGTAAGAATATATTGGATTGTAAATTTGGATCTACAGAGAATATTTTATATATATTACATGCTGATAGTACAAATATTGGAATAATAAAATCATTTTTCAAACATATTTAGAGTATGAGTACATACTAAAAGTTCTTAAGTAACATCATACATACATTCATACACACACACATAAAATTAATCAATCTAGGTCTTATTGTATGCTTTTTATGATTGTTTTTATTTTATTTGTAATTGTTTATCTTAAACTATTCAATCATCAAAATAATATATTGATTATTATGGTCATTATATTTAGGTAGCAACATAACACAGTATTTCTTGGAATGATAGATGTCATTTCCTTTTAAAGAACACAATCATATTCTAAAAACCATTTATTTATGTCATAAACTTTTTTCTAATATACTTTACTGTGAAACATGTGATTGGAATAGCTCAAGTTTTTACTTATTAAATAGTTTGTGCTCAGACAGAATCGAGGCTATAAAAATTAAATGTATTTCATATGCATGTATGACTTACCTAAGAGAATATAAATAACAAGATATGACCTAAGATAATTTGGACTACAATGTTTTGCATAGATTTTTTTTATCATAAAAATATCATACAATCATAAAAAGCATACAATAAGACCTAGATTGATTAATTTTATGTGTGTGTATATGAATGTATGTGTGATGTTACTTAAGAGCTTTTAGCATATACTCTTATTCTAAATTTTGTTTGAAAAATGATTTCATTATTCCTATAATTTGTATCTTCAGCATGTAATATATACAAAAATATACATAAAGTAAAGCAAAACAAATACAAAAAAATCTACATATGTATGTGGTTTGCTTCCATCACTATAACTACAACAAGAACAATAATAATAATAATCAAGATGATCAACTCACAAACAGGAAATGATAATTTTGTATTACAGTTTCAGAGAGTTCAGGGCATCATCAGTAAATGGACTCTGGGCTGATATGTGGTAAACTCTGCTGTTTTCCTAGTGCCAGCTGGATACAAAAGGGAAAGGAAAGGAAAGGAAAGGAAAGGAAAGGAAAGGAAGGGAAGGGAAGGGAAGGGAAGGGAAGGGAAGGGAAGGGAAGGGAAGGGAAGGGAAGGGAAGGGAAGGGAAGGGAAGGGAAGGGAAGGGAAGGGAAGGGAAGGGAAGGGAAGGGAAGGGAAGGGAAGGGAAGGGAAGGGAAGGGAAGGGAAGGGAAGGGAAGGGAAGGGAAGGGAAGGGAAGGGAAGGGAAGGGAAGGGAAGGGAAGGGAAGGGAAGGGAAGGGAAGGGAAGGGAAGGGAAGGGAAGGGAAGGGAAGGGAAGGGAAGGGAAGGGAAGGGAAGGGAAGGGAAGGGAAGGGAAGGGAAGGGAAGGGAAGGGAAGGGAAGGGAAGGGAAGGGAAGGGAAGGGAAGGGAAGGGAAGGGAAGGGAAGGGAAGGGAAGGGAAGGGAAGGGAAGGGAAGGGAAGGGAAGGAAAGGAAAGGAAAGGAAAGGAAAGGAAAGGAAAGGAAAGGAAAGATGGTAGTCCTAGTGTTTCTATCAGAGACAAGAGTCTCATACAGACTCTATAATTTATTTCAACTAATCTTTCCATACTAACCATCTCCCATCACTCAATGACTTTATGCTAGAAGCCTTCTTTTAACACACAGACTTTGCGCAGGCATGCATACAAAAATCTCGATGTGCTGTATAGTATCACAAAGTAAACACTTGCTTAAAAAGCAGAAGAGGTTGTGGGTATTTGAAAGAAACTATGGAGTATAAATGAATATGTAAGTAGCAATCTGTAATTCTAAATTCTAGGTTTTCCTAAATATTTGCTGACTTACACAGATGTTGATAAAAATCAAAAGATCTCTTAAAATTAAATATTTTATCTTATGTCTCTTGTAGGGTATCCTAGTTTACTATGTTGTGATAAAATTATGCTACAAACAAACGTGGTGTCAGAAACTCTTTATTTTAGCTTAGAGATTGTACTTTATGATTAAGGAAGACAAATTCAAAGCATGAACCTGGAGACAGGAACTGAACCAGAAAGAATGGAGAAACACTGCTTAGTCCCTTGCTCCCTTTAGCTTGCTCAACTATTTTTATGGAGGCCAGGCCCACCTAAGTATAGCCACAGTGGGCTGGGTCTTCATACATAAAATAGCAATAATGAAAATGCACACAGTCATGTCCACAGGGCAACCTGAAAACAACTTTCAATTGAGGCTCCCTCTTTCTACTTATTTCAAGTGTACAACCAGGACCTGCTATTCCATGAATCAAACAAATAATATAAATCAGAAATTGTTATAATTTTAATATGACTTGTGCCAAGCATGCTCAAATATTGAAGCCTTTCTGTATAGCCTATGATTCCACTTTGAGCAGTGATGAAAGATTCTCTAGGGTCTAGAAAAGGGGAGCTTGCTGGAGGTAATACAACATTGGGAACATGAAATTATGGCTCCTTCCTAGTCCTGATTCTGTTTTGTTTTTCTTTCTATATTAGGCTCTGCTTTATGGCTGCTCTGAGGTGTATGCCCACAATGTCAATAATATGTCTGACATCATGTTGAAAAACAATGACCCAGACAGCTTAGAGCTGAAGACCTGAAACTATGAGTGGTAACTAAGCTGTTTTCATTCAAGTTGTTTACTGACAGCTGTTTCAAAAAAAAAAAAATCCAACATAAGAACTTTAAGCTTTATTTATGAGTAGTTTATGGAATCTAAATTATTATTATTGATATTTTATGTGTAATAGCTGTATACTACCATGTGCCTGTGGAGCTCACAGAGGACAAAAAGGGTGTTGCATTCCCTGTAACTGAACATACAAATGGTTGTGTGTCACCATGCAGGTGCTAGGGATTGACCTTGGGTTCTGCTGTGCCTTTTTTGTTTATTTGTTTTGTTTGGAAACGAAAGAGCTGTGTTCAATTTAGAGTTTCAGTACATGAGTGTTCTTAGCTTCCGAGTTATCTCTCTATTCCTGAGTTTATAGTATTTTAATAGCAATTTAAGGTCAAAACTATTAATTTTTTTCATGGAACATAAAATTTAACAATTTTAAGATTGCTTGTTTATTCCTTTGTGACTGCTGTTTTATTACTTTAAAGTGATTATTACATGATGCATTAATATTAATATTTGGGAGCATAGATATAAAACTACACAGGTTTCTAAAATAGTTACCCAACTGTGTAATGATGAAGAAATTATTAAAATGTAATCACGTTTGAATCCTTTGACACAGTGTAGTCATGGGTAGGATCAGAATAGAAATATAGACTTATACTACCCCACTCTAGACAGTTGAAAAATGTTATCATTTATGCCAAAATTTGTATAGAATTTATAAGCAACTCCATTCTGCCAATAACAAAATTTCAATTGACAAATATTTTGATATTCCCAGTAACCACCATATTGGAAACACAGGCATGAAATATTTCCACTAGAGTAGAAAATTCTACTAGATAATGTAATTTGATATTATTAATTGAATAATGGTTATACCTTATTTTATACAACATTTCTTAATGTCCAATTATATTTAGAGCTATAA
Source organism: Mus caroli (assembly GCF_978045245.1). Taxonomy (NCBI): domain Eukaryota; kingdom Metazoa; phylum Chordata; class Mammalia; order Rodentia; family Muridae; genus Mus; species Mus caroli. The sequence continues at coordinate 92,373,043 of NW_028227256.1, forward strand.
ACATGTAGCAGATAACATTAACCATGGAAAATATATTATTTAGTATAATTAAAAATAGAGACTTGAAGGTATATTTTAATATGGGCAGCATATTATTGCCCTAGTTTATTAAGCATTAAAAACCCTGAACTCAATAATGTTTTATAAGGCACTTTGTTTCTAGAATTTCAAATAACTATTATTAATAGTTATGTAGGGTAATTTTATAGGTGGCCTTCTCTGGGGTAGGAGATACTCAGCTGATGAAATAGTTTCTAGATGTTGAAGTCCCCAGAAGAGATTAGGATTTCAATTTGTTAACTAAGTGAGGACGTTTATCTTGACACATTGAAATGAGCATCCTCTAAACTTATGAGGATTGGAGGAAGAATAAAGGTGAAAGGATTGGTGGCGTCTGTCTCCAGGACTCAGATCACAGTCCCTGCTCTTAGACATGAGCAGTTATGGTTCCTGAGCCTTTGGATACAGTCTCAGAGTTGCGCCGTATCCGTAGCTGTGATCAATGAGAATCCTTAGCAACTTAGATTTAAAGTATATTCTTCTGTAGCTTGGAGATGGGGATTCCTTGATCTAAATTTCCTAAATATGTAGATTATTGTCTACTATTCTCTCTCTCTTTCGTACTGATAATTGAAGTTTTTATTCCTTTGAAGAGTGATACAAACTTTTGTACCAAGAGATAGTCTACAGAAATAAAATTTTAACGACTAGTTTTAGAAGTTGCTATTTGATTTTTGGTTGTGGCATAAAATTTACTCAAGGGATGTAAAAGAGGGTACTGTTTATACAGGCATGCAAAAATAGATGTATGTGTGGTATTTATCTCCTCATTCATAGTAAAAATAGCATCTAAGTAGCTTCTACATGGTGCTTTTCAAAGTTTTTTTTTTTAAATTATCTTTAAACTTTTTTTTTTTTAGTCCAGTCATTATCCCCCTCCAAGTCTGCCCTCCAACAGTTCCTCATCCCATTCCTTTCCATCTCTGTCTCCAAAAGGATGTCTCTCCTCCCCAACTCCAGACCTCCCCACTCACTGGGGCCTGAATTCTTTTGAGGGTTTGGTGCCTCTTTTCTCACTGAGGCCAGACTAGGCAGTCCTCTGCTGTGTATATGTTGGAGGCCTCATAACAGCTAGTATATGCTCCTGGTTGGTGGCGCAGTGTCTGAGACATCTTGAGAATCCAGGTTAATTGATACTACTGGTCATTCTATGGAGTCAGCCTCCTCCTCAACTTTTTTCAGACTTTCCCTAATCCAACCACAGAGGTCCCAGACTTCAGTCCATTGGTTGGGTGTCTCAGTCAGCTTCTTGCTGGGCCTCTCAGGGGCAGCTATGGTAGGCTCCTGTATGTAAGTACACTATAGCATCAGTAATAGGGTCAGGCCTTGGAGGTTACTCTTGACTTGGATCCAATTATGGGCCAGTCACTGGACCTCCTTTCCCTCAGGCTCTTCTCCGTTTTTGTCCCTGTGATTCTTTTAAAAAGGAACAATTCTGGGTGAGAGTTTTTGACGGTGGGATGGCAACCCCATGCCTCCACTTGATGCCCTATCTTTCTACTGGAGGTGAACTCTACAAGTTCACTCTCCACACTGTTGAGGATTTCATCCAAGATCCTTCCCTTTGAATCCTGAGTGTCTCTCACCTTCCAAGTCTCTGGTACATTCTAGCAGGCCCCTCCCTGCCACCTCCCACCTCCTGAGGTTGTAAATTTTCATTCATTCTGCTGGTACTCAGGGCTTCACTCCTGTCCTGCAACCTCACCCCAATACCTTATCATCTGAAAATCAATCTGGAGGTTCCTCATGAAATTGGAAATATATCTACCTGAAGACCCAGCTATACTACTCTTGGGAATATACCCAAAAGATGCCCCAGCATGCCACAGGGCCACCTGCTCAACTATGTTCATATCAGCCTTATTTCTGATTCACAGAAGCTGGAAACAACCCAGATGTCCTACAATAGAAGAATGGATACAGAAAATGTAGTTCACTTACATAATGGAATACTATTCAGTCATTAAGAATGAGGGCATCCTGAGTTTTGCAGGCAATAGATGGAACTAGAAAATATCATGCTGAGTGAGGTAACTCAGACCCAAAAGGACATGCATGGTATGTACTCACTAATAAGCAGATATTAGCCAAAAATGTACAGAATACTCAGGATATCATCCACAGAACTTAAGCAGGTTAACAAGCTGAAGGGCCCAAGTGAGGATGCTCCAACCCCATTTGGGAGGGAGCAGAAGGAAATCATGGGGAACAGAGGGAGGCGGGACCTGGGTGGAAGAGGGGAGGGCAAGGAGAAAGGAAAACTCAGTTTTGTGAATTAAGAATTATAATAACATTGGTTTGTTGCAAACACTATACCCACAACATTAGTGAGATGATTTTAGTTCCCACAGGCATCTAAGTATGTTATTTAGCAAATGATTCAATGTGAATTATTGCAGGCAAAATAAAAACCAAGAGATGATGGTGTTCTAAATGTCTTCAATTTTAAAGTAGTTCAATGTAGAGGTTGTTGGTACTATTTTTCTTTAAAGGTGTTCATGCTTATTTGGAAGACTTTTACTCATTTATTGATGTCATTTGTAAAATAGATAAAAAGAAATTTTTTCCCTCCCTTTTCTCTTCCCTCTCTCATCTCCTTTTCCTTCATTTCCATTTCCTTTTCTCCTTTGTTTTTTGGTGGATTACTATGTAAGACATTATTTAAAAAAAATCGGGAGAGGATTAAATACTTGTAAACTGATTTAGAAGATTTAATTAATAAAAAAAACTTTCTAGAAAGATTTCATGTAATGTGTATGTATTTACATATATGTTGATGGGCTGTTTCAAGCATATTTTCTAGACCATGTTAATGTTATTTTTATATGTACTATGATATGGAATTTCTTCATAGTTCTTTGGTCATCCTGAAATCCTATGGGATTGCATATAAAATGCAAGAACATTAGCAACTAACATATTATATACAGAAATGTACTCTCCTGACTCCTGATAATATAGTACTTTTCTTGATTTACTAAGAGAATAAAGCTAGTGGAGGAGTAATAGCAAATATATACTCAGAATATATTTTCATAGTGTTACTTTTCCTATGGCTCATCACTTTATAACTGAATTGAATGCCAAAAGCTGAACAAACTTTGAGCCTGCATCAGCAATTTTATAACTATTCAAAATCCATGTAGTCCTGCTATTATTTTATTTTAGACTGTAACCTTTATTAGTATCCTAGATAAATTTGAGGTTACCTCACTATTGATCATTCAAAGTTGCTGAATCTCTGTGGATAGAGAAGTATCTTAGAAAGAGATGAAGATTAAATCACTCAACACAGAGAAGCTTTCTCTAAGTATCAGAATCCATTACATTGGAACATATTCCATCTTATTAAAAAGTCTCACGGCAAAGATTAAAGAAACATATTAAGGTCACTTTAAATAAAAGTGTGGATGCTATTATGTAGTCAGAGAAGAACCTTTTAGGTTACAATGTCATTGATGAGCTATGTTAGAGATAATCAGCCTAGCTATGAGTTGATCAGAAGTAGAATAGTTATTTCTCCTTGCCTTCTTGGACATTAACTATCTGTGTTTATTCTTTCATACTTACATGTAGCCTTAGATTTTTCAAAACCTATTTTTAATACGAGTTATTAAATGACTTAACATCCCTTTTTAGGCCCCTACCCACCAGACCTGGTGTAACAGAATGTTTAATAGAGTAAAGGAGGATGTGGCCTTGCTTAAAAACATTTCTTTGGAGTAAATCCCATCTGTGTTGTCAGAATATCAGCAGTTCAGTTCATATGAATCAGCAGCAGCTCAATCTACTTGCTTACACTAAGCATGAATCAGCAATGGCAGGATTTACAAATGCCATTCACAGATCAGCAATGGCAGGTCTATCCAGAAGAAATCCCAAGGCTCCATCAATCAGCCTAAGTCCATGGAAGTGGCAAGAAGTTTCCAGAGTACCACCAAAAGTTTGTTTGTTTGTTTGTTTGTTTGTTTTGTATGTTTCTTTCTAAGATGTCATGACAAACAATGGACAACAAAGAATGGTATGGAAAACCAATAACACCCAGCATACATAATCTACAAAGACCAGAGGCAGCAAAGCTCATTGATAACCAATAAAGAATTGCAAGGTGTACCAATACCATTGAGCATTGTTCATTATCCATTGAGTTCTATTTATATCCTTTCCAAACATCATGTGTTCTCTCAAGCACCTGCTCTAGAAAACATCACATGTCCTTTTTCCAGGTTGCTTTCAGAAAAACACCATGTGTTTCTTTTTTTATCAAAACATCCTTATATGTGTCTGTTTCAGCAAAAACTTGCTCTCATAAGACAGTTTCTAGAAAAACATCGTATGATACAACTGAGTCTCCAAAGAAACTAGACATTTATACTTCACTTACTTCCCACAAATCTCTGTGATCTTAGCAAAACCCGACTTTTGTAACATTCCTAAGTTGGTATTACTTTAGTATCAGAAATGAATAAAGATGGACTCTATGACTTTGATTCCCATTGTATATATTGCAGTTATTCATTTTTAGCTACATTGGTCCCTTTACATTGAATGGTAAAATTAATATACAAGTAGCCTTTATTTACAGATCACTGAAACTTAAATCAAGAGGAGTGAGGGCAGGGAGTATAGCTGTAATTTACATAATTATATAAATTATGTGTAAACAAGTACTTGAGTTTAATTTAATCATGGTAGCTGAATCCATAAGAATGAAGGTTTCCAAGTTAAGCTCAATACAATAAAGCCTGAGCTGCACTCATTAAGTGATCTCTGAGTGACAAATATATTTCCTGGGGATAAATCTAGTTCATGCCATTTTTTGAGACATTTTGGATCATTTGTAGTCTGGATTATTGCTCATTCCTGGAATTATTCTTTCTTTCTCTTTTGTTATCAAATCTACTGTAATAATTTAACTACTCTTGGCTGTTTAAAACTGGGATGGTATAGTCAGGAGAATCAGAAATATATGTTAAACTTTTACCAACTGGGCTGCTTGTGTTCAGCTTAAATGTGAGCTGAACAAAGATGATACCAATGAGCATGCTCAACTGGGTGGAGAAAAGCTTGCTATGTTTCATCTATAAACAGAGGGCTATCGACAAACGAGGAAGCTGGGAATGGAAGAGGTTGCCTTACCAAAGGGAAGAGCACACCAATTGGTTGTTCAGTACTACATAGTCAGTCCTGAAAACATGTATATAAGTACAATTAATTATATTGATTAATATATGTGCACACACATATGAATATATACAATAAAATAAAACCATGTATTTGAAATAGAAGGAAGAAGGCTATATAGGAGAGTTGGCAGAGGTAAAGGTAAAGGTGAAATGTAATTAAAATATAATTCTAAAAGAAAAAAAGAAAGTTGAATTTAAATTTAAATTTAAAAAAAGAAAAAAGAAATTTCAGGGGAAAAAACCCTACATTTTACATGCAATCTTCTTGGTTCATTGGGTCATGTAGAAGATCCAGAGAAATTCAGATTAATTCCTTAAAAGATTGTTTACCAAAAACAAATGAAAACTTTAAGCAACAAACTAGATTATATAGAGGAATTTTAATCCAGCTATATGACTGCTCTGGCAAAGGATCACATTCAAAGTCCTAGGTCTATATAATCAGTGTGGGATTCAGACATGCCACACACCTTTAATTTCTCGGACTGTAATATAGATACACCCTTGGTATTCATCTTTAATCCCAAACAATGTAAGTGAGGTTAGATTCCAGAAGGAGGCAGCCACATTTGAAAGTAACATCTAATTGAGGGGCATACAAAGTAATGAATCAAATAACGATTTGAAAGAGTAATTCAGAAATAGATTATACCCAACTCTCAAAAGGACATCACCAGAAAAAGAAGCTATTTCAGAGTAGTTCAAGAACAGTCAGTCAGTTGAGAGTTAGTTCAGGCAGTGATCTATGAGTTAATTGAGAGGCAATGTGGTGGAGTAAAATTCATGGCAGTTCAGTTGGAAGAATTCAGAGGCAGTTTTTACTGGCACAGTTTTGTAAAGACTGGTTGCAGAGAGAACACGCTAGACATAGGTGAAGAGATAATGGGCCAGTAAATGAGAAGGAGCCAGAATATTAGAATAGAGTGCTAGAATTAGTTTGGGGCCAAGAAGATCAATTCCGGCAGAAGCTTTGAGAAGCAAGTTTGCATTAGTCAGCCTGGACAAGAGTTTGAGCCAGAACAGCTGAATTGAAAAAGCCAGGGTTTAGAAAACTAGAAACTGTGAGGTTATTCAGCAATAAGCCTTTGAGATTATGATTACATCTGGCAAAGAAAAGATTTATAAGAATACAACAAAAGAGGCTACACTCATAATCTTAGTTTTCTCAATATGTTAACTTCTATCTTCCTTTCTTTTTTCTTTCTTGTGTGTGTGTGTCTATGTGCTCATATGGTACTGTTGTCACATATTAGTGATTCCATGGATGTAGAAGTCTGAAGTCAACTTTCAGGACTCAGTTCTCTTGTTTCCCTTTCATATGTATTTTGGAAATCAAACCCACATTTCCAGGTACAGTGGCAAATGACTTTAAACCAGTGAGCCAACTCATCAACCAATCTGTCAACTTCTTCATAATGTGCATAGACAAAGAGACATTGAAGGACTTATTCTATTTTCTTTATTTTGCTAAATTTAATTCCTAGATATTATTTTATGAAAACCAGACAAAAAGTGAATTTTTAATTTGACATGACACAATTTATTTAGAAATATTGTTTGGGGAACTGTTTTTCTTCTACAAATTCATAAACATAGGTATGTGTGTTATGTATTTGTATAATTTTCTTGTCTGCTTATGATATTGTTAATTAGAATGCAAAGTAGTAATATTTAAGTGGAATTAAGATTAAAACAATAAAGAAAATAAGTGCATATGGAGATTATTTTCTCAGAAAATTGAAAACTGACCAAAATATCAATTTTTTAAAAAAATAATTCACAACATGTGTTATCTTTTAAATGAGATACATTTAGTTTGTCAGTTATCAGCATATGTCTAATACAAATTGCCAATTCCTGTTACCAAAGTTTACTAATAAAATATATGTATATATTCTTTATGATACAAAATATTCTTAGTAGGAGGAATGGCTTTATACTATGGCTAGTTAGGCAATGTCTTATCTATATGAGTAATGCATAGCTAACTATAAATACAAATGAGTGAGATATAGATAGAGACATGATAAGGGCATATTTTCATTGTGTTTTCTGGGGGCTAAAGAGATGGTTCAGGGGTTAAAAGCATCCTGTAGGAGCCAAGGTTCAATCTATAATACCCATACTAGCTATTGTTGGTACACTTTCTAAAGTAACATTTTTTTCTTTATCCCAGCTAGCTGCAGATACATCTGACAGAGTCTATTTATTTAATAGGCTTTATGGCACAATAACTAAGCAGTTATTGATATATTCTAATCCTCTAAATTAATCTGGCCCCTTTCAAGACAAAATCCCCAATATACTTTCATTTTAGTATCGATCTGGATCTATGTGCTCCAAGTATGTTCCTATGTTGTTTCCTAAACCCTCTTATGATAAATGAATCTTTTCTTCCTCTCCATTCTCTCCTCTGCTCAGTCATTGGCTGATCAACTCTTTATTGACCAATCAGGGAATAATTGGGATAACAATGTTTACATGTGATAGAGACAGGAAATCCTTAGGAAAAGCATTACAAAATCATGTCCATATTGCAGCCATATATGGGGACACAGAGATCAACATTTAAATAATACAAAGGTAATCTTTATACTGGCACAATATGCCACCTGTTTTGTAACCTGGTATTGCTAACTAGACAATAACTTGCAGGGAATAGCAGCAAAAATCTTATTAGCAAGCAGTCTACAAATATTTTCTAGCAGGCAATATGAATATATTATTTTGACTAAGAAGATATAAGCACTGTTGTATAAGCTTTACTCAAATGACTGATTTGTGATTAATTTTATTTTGATTGCTATAAACTATACCTCAGGCCCAAGTCACTCCTCAACAATGCATATCTATAATAAATCAGGATGCCAAGATTACTAGTAAAGAATAGATCGTGTAAAGCAGAGAGAAGTATTTTTTTGCTGAGGTGGAGGAGGAAAATTGGGAGAAAACTGGGAGAAATATTGATGACAATCTAGCAGCTCAACAAAGCTTGACTAGAATCTTCAGAATGATGCTGGTGTGGCAACAAGGGAGCCGACTATTGCTAGGTCAAAAGCTTAATAATACTGCCACTAGGGCTAATGAACTTAAAGATGAAATTAAGAATATTTCTGAATGTGGAGCTATCCATAAGCCATATGGATAAACCCTGACCAAGAAGCTGGAAACATCTTTTTGGAAAGACTGAAAATTGGCTGTAAGTTAGTAATTTTGTGTGCTTTGTTTTTCTCTTTCTGAGTGGGGGTGATTGTGACAGTGCTATGTAGTTCTATGTTGATATTGAGGTTGGGCACACAGTGTAAATAAATGGATATTATAGTTCACTTCTATCCAAACACAAGTGAAAGTTAGTAAGAGAACTGTGTGGAAGAACTGTCTTTGGAGAGACTCACACATTTGAACCTACACTGGCAAAAAGGTATTAAGGAAAATGTTAGCTTACCCCTAACCCATGATAGACCTTGCTTTCCCATGAATTATGGGAGAAAGGAAATACATGTTGTTTATCTGCATAAAAGAAGATACAAGTAATGACTATTTTAAAATAGACATGAAAATGTGTTATATTTCTTTCATCAATGCATGAATTTTAATTTTTCTCATTGTAAAATGATGATTTGCTTTTAAAATTGTTTCTTTAGTTAAACAAAATTCACTAGAGTACACTGAATTTTGAAGCTGGCTTTGAAAAAGCAAAACTATTTTTAATGTTCTTGGCCTTCAAGGGTCTAGTAGAGTGGTTTCTAACTTTTTAATGCTGTTACCCTTCAATACTGTATTTCATGACCCCAACCATAAAATTATGCTCATTGCGACTTTATAAACGTAATTTTGTTACTGTTATGAAACATAAAGTTAATATTTGATATTAAAGATATCTTATATGTAATCCCTATGAATGGGTCATTCAACCCCAAAAGGGTAGTGACTTGTAGGTTGAGAACCTGTGATCTAAGATAATTTTTTTTCTCATCTTGATGCTTTAAAAACCTCAGAGCAAGGGGCTGGAGATGTAGCTCAGTGCCAGGATTCCTTCTTGCTATGGACAGGGCACTGGGTGTTATCACTCTCAAGTCAATCTGTAGAAAACACGTGTAGGTGTTTTTGACTGATCCTTTTTTTTTTTTTTTTTAATTTCCAGGCAAGATCAAAGACTAATCACATATACTGTTTCCATCACAGTTGATCTATTTTGGCATATAAGGAGTGGAACTCTATAGAATTCATTACTTAGGAAATCTAATGACAGCCAAACAAAACTATTTTGATCAAAAGAGTTCTTGAAATGACAAGACCATATTTTTAATTTCTCTAATATTCATCCTTGATGTTTTAGAGCAAAACTATTTATATCTAGAGGAAAATTATTTTTAAAATGTTATTTATTTTTATATGTATGAGAATTTTCATGCCTGTACATAAGGGCACTGCACAGGCATTTGGCACCCATGGAAACTAGAAGCAGATGCTAGATTCCCTGGAATTGGAGTTACAAACAGTTATAACTTGCCATGTAAGTGTTGGCAATAAAACCTGGGTCCTCTTCAAGAGCATCAAGTTCTCTTAGCTGCCAAGCCAACTTTCTATCCTGAGATATATATATATATATATATATATTTTATGTGTCTGATCATTTCTTTAAAGGTTATTTCCAGTGCTACTTTTGGAACAAATGTTTTGAAAGCTCAATGAAGCTCTGCATATGCCTTATGTTAGTCAATATTTTGTTTTCTTAAGCCATAACTCAAAATTGAAATTGTGCTTTATTATTAATCAATATGAAGATGAGAATTACAGCTTTACTTAAACACATGGTCCTATTGCATAATTAAGGAATAAAAGGTGAAAGTTAATCATTAATTTATTTTTTTAATTTAATTTTATTTGTAATTCATTTTCTACACTCCATATTCCATTCTCTGTCCCTCCCCATCCACCCACTGACTGCTCCACATCCCACACCTTCACCACACCCCAACAAATCTCCATGTGGATGCCCCACTCCCACCCCCACCTGACCTCTAAACTTCCTGGGGCCTCCAGTCTCTCGAGGGTTAAGTGCTTCATCTCTGAATGAACACAGACCTAGAAATCCTCTACTGTATGTGTGTTGGGGGCCTCATATCAGCTGTGTATGCTGCCTGGTTGGTGGTCCACTGTTTGAGAGATCTTGGGGATGCAGATTGAGACTGCTGGTCCTCCTACAGGGTCACCCTCCTTAGCTTCCTTCAGCCTTTCTGAATTCAACAACAGGGGTCAGCTGCTTCTGTCCATTGGTTGGGTGCAAATAACTGTATCTGACTCTTTCAGCTGCTTGTTGGGTCTTTCCGAAGGCAGTCATGATAGGTCCCTTTTTGTGAGAATTCCATAGCCTCAGTAACAGTGTCAGGCCTTAGGACCTCCCCTTAAGCTGGATCCCACTTTGGGCCTGTCACTGGACCTTCTTTTTCTCAGGCTTTTCTCCATTTCCATCCCTGTACTTCTTTCAGACAGAAACAATTAAGGGCCAGGGGTGTGACTGTGGGATGGCAACCCATCTCTCACTTGGTGTCCTATCTTCCTGCTGGAGGTGGGTTTTATAAGTTCCCTCTCCCTACTGTCAGGCATTTCATAAAAGGTCCCTCCCTATGAGTCCTAGGAGTCTCACCTCCCAGGTCTCTGGTGTATTCTCCAGGAGGGGGGGTCCCCCAAACCTCCTTTTTCCTAGGGTTGCCTGTTTACATTCTTTCTGCTGGCCCTCAGGGCTTCAGTTCTTTTCCCTCACCCAATACCAGATCAGGTTCCCTCTATTCTCTACTACCTCACCCCACCCCTTCCACATTCCTTCCCAAGTCCCTCCCTTCCTCCATTCCTCCTTCCTTCCCTCTCCACTTAGAGTGGTTGTACCAGTTTGCAATCCTACTAGCAATGGAGGAGTGTTCCTCTTTCTCTACATCCTCTCCAACATGTGTTGTCACACGAGGTTTTGATTTTAGCCATTATGACTGATGCAAGGTGGAATCTCAGGGTCATTTTGATTTGTATTTCTCTGATCACTAAGGATTTTGAACATTTCTTTAGGTGCTTTCCAGCCATTCAAAATTCCTCAGTTGTGAATTCTTGGTTTAATTCTATACCCCATTCTTTGATTAGGTTTTTTTTTTTTTTTTTTTTTTTTTTTTTTTTTTGGTGGTTAACTTCTTGAGTTCTTTATATATTTTGGATATTAGGCCTCTATTAGATGTGGGATTAGTGAAGATTTTTTTCCCAATCAGTAGGTTGATGATTTGTCTTATCAACTACATACGTCACTTTACAGAAGCTTTCTAGTTTTATGAGGTCCCATTTATCAATTCATGATCTTAGTACAAGAGCCATTGGAATTCTGTTTAGGAAATTTCCCCCTGTGCCAATGAGTTCAAGGCTCTTTCCCACTTTCTCTTCTATTAGATTCAGTATATCTAGTTTTATGTTGAGGTCCTTGATCCACTTTGACTTGAGCTTTGTACAAGGTGACAAATATGTGTCTATTTTCATTGGTCTACATAAAGACAGTCAGTTAGATCAGCACCATTTATTGAAGATGCTTTCTTTTTTCATTGTATATTTTTGGTGTCTTTGTCAAAGATCAATTGACAGTAAGTGTGTGGTTTTATTTCTGGGTCTTCAATTCTATTCCATTGATCAACATGTCTATCTCTGTACCAATACCATACAGTTTTTATCACCATTTCTCTGTAGTAAAGCTTGAGGTCAGGGATGGTATTCCTCTAGCTGTTCTTTTATTGTTAAGAATTGTTTTTGCTATTCTGGGTTTTTTGCATTTCCAGATGAACTTGAGAATTGCTCTTTTCATGTCTTTGAAGAATTGTGCTGGGATTTTGATGGGGATTGTATTGAATCTATAGATTGCCTTTGGTAGGATGGCCATTTTTACTATGTTAATTCTGCCAATCCATGAGAATGGGATCCATGAGCATGGGATCCAATCCAATTTCTGATATCTTCTTCGATTTCTTTCTTGAGAGAATTGAAGTTATTGTCATTCAGGTCTTTCACTTGTTTGGTTACAGTTACCCCAAGATATTTTATACTATTTGTGGCTATTGTGAAGGGAATTGTTTCTCTAATTTCTTTCTCAGCCTGTTTATCTTTTGTATGAAAGAAGGCTACTGATTTATTTAATTTAATTTTATATCCAGCCACTTTTCTGAAGTTGTTTATCAGCTGAAGAAGTTCTCTGGTAGAATTTTTGGGTTCACTTATGTATACTATCATATCATCTACAAATAGCAATACATTTACTTCTTTATCAATTTGTATCCCCTTGATCTCTTTTTGTTGTCTTATTTTTGTTACTAATACTTTGAATAGTATATTGAATAGATATGGGGAGAGTGGGCATCCTTGTCTTGTCGCCTATTTCAGTGAGATTGCTTCAAGTATGCCTCCATTTAATTTGATATTGGCTATTCAATTGTAGTAAATTGCTTTTATTATCCTTAGGTATGGGCCTTGAATTCTTGATCTTTTCAATACTTTTAACATGAAGGGGTGTTGTATTTTGTCAAACGCTTTTTCAGCATCTAAGGAGATGATCATGTGATTTTTTCCTTTGAGTTTCTTTATATAGTGGATTATATTATTGGATTTTTGTATATTAAATCAATGTTGCATTCCTGAGATGAAGCCTAGTTGATTGTGCTGAATGGTGGTCTTGATGTGTTCTTAGAATTGGTTTGCAAGTATTTTATTGGATATTTTTGCATTGATATTCATAAGCAAGATTGGTCTGAAGTTCTCTCTTTTGGTTGGACCCCTGTGTGGTTTAGGTATCAGAGTAATTGTGGCTTCATAGAATGAGTTAGGTAGTATTCCTTTGTGGGGCCTTGGGCTATGCAAAGACAGCCTGGTTTCCAGTTGAGGCTAGATGTTGAACCCTGGGACCCAGTGGTGATAATTCACCTACATGGGACGGAAGGAGTTCTCTCATGTCTCCTGGAACCTTGGCTCCTGTCCAAGTTACCGCCCCCTCAGCCCCCACAGGAGAAGCATGGCTTTTAGTCACATAGGCAATGCCCCAAGCTTCTGAACTTCAGGCTAAACTCCTTCCCAGTTACCTAGCAACAGTAAAGATAACCGCACATCATAAGAAGGGCTGTTTGGCCCCTCCTCACTCTCTTGCTCTCTTGCTCTTACTCCTCTTACACCCCTTAATCCTCTCCTCTCCTCTCCTCTCCTCTCCTCTCCTCTCCTCTCCTCTCCTCTCCTCTCCTCTCCTCTCCTCTCCTCTCCTCTCCTCTCCTCTCCTCTCCTCTCCCCTCCCCTCCCCTCCCCTCCCCTCCCCTCCCCTCCCCTCCCCTCCCCTCCCCTCCCCTTCCCTCCCCTCCCCTCCCCTCCTCTAACTCTTTTGCTCTCTCTGCCTCTTACTCTATCTTTCTTACTCTCTAACCTTTCTTTTTTTTCTCTTTTTCCCCTTTCTCTCCTTTTGGCCATGGCTGGTCTCTCTTTCTTTCTACCTTTTCTCTTTCCCCCTGCCTTTCTACAATAAAGCTCTAAAACTGTCTCTGTTCATCAAGGCCTGCTGTGCTTACTCTCCCTGCGTGGGAACCTCTCCCCCTCAGCCCTCTCTTCCATAACCCCAGGGCTACAGGGTGTCGCCCTGGGGCCCCGGTCAGGGGCTTCACCTTGTCCACACCCTGAATAGTGGGGTCAGTGGCTTAGATGCCCACCAGGGGCTGAGTGGAAAGCGTCTGGAAGCCCTCCTGCATCTGCCTGCCCAGAGCATAGGAGGAACTCAGGCTGGGTGCGGGCAATCCTCCCTCCCCCCTCTTCCCCTACACCCCCTTTTAGTTCCCACATTCCTTCTATTTCTATTTTATAGAATAGTTGGAGGAAAATTGGTTTCAGGTCTTTTTTGAAGGTCTGGTAGAGTTCTGCACTAAAAATCCATCTGGCCCTGGGTTTTTATTTTTAGTTGGGAGGATTTTAAATTACTTATTCTATTTCCTTGTCTGCTATAAGCCTGTTTAGATAGTTTACCTGCTCTTGATTTAACTTTGATATGTGACATCTCTACAGAAAACCATACATTTTTCCAGTTTTGTTGAGTATAGACTTTTATATTGGACACTTCATATTCATCAAGGGGAAAAATCCACCAAGAGAATGTCAATTCTGAACATTTATGTCCCAAATGCAAGAGCACCCAAATTCATAAAAGAAACTTTATTGGGCTGGTGAGATGTTTCAGTGGGTAAGAGCACCCGACTGCTCTTCCGAAGGTCCAGATTTCAAATCCCAGCAACCACATGGTGGCTCACAACCATCCGTAATGAGATCTGGCACCCTTTTCTGGAGTGTCTGAAGACGGCTACAGTGTACTTACATACAATAAATAAATCTTTAAAAAAAAAAAAAAAGAAACTTTATTAAAACTCAAAACTCACATTGAACCCCACACATTAATAATGGGAGATTTTAACAGCCCACTCTCACCAATGGACAGGTCATTGAAACTGAAACTAAACAGAGACACAGTGAAACTAAGAGAGGTTATGAACCAAATGAATTTAACAGATATCTACAGAACATTTTTGTTGTGGATAGCCCTGGGGCTAATTATATTTGAAGTTAATTCCTTTCTCCTGTGAGTGGCTGCAAAAAAAGGAATGGGTCAGTACTCAGGTGATTTCCTGTAAACCCGCTTCTTACCTTAATTTGTAAAATAAAGGAGAGCTGATGATTGGGCAGATAAAAGGAAGGTAAAATGGAAGGTGAGGAGAGAGAAGAAGGAGAAAATGGAAGAAGGAGTGGACAGAGAGGAAGAGGAAGAAGAAAAGTGGAGCAGAAGCACATGGCCTGGAGAAACCACAAGTTCTAAGGAGTCGCATAGATGGAGAAGATGGTAGTGTAGTGGTAGATGTGTCCAATCTAGGTGCACAGCATTTATTCATATTAATTGTGTTGTGTTTTCATTGCCAGGAATGGAGAGATTTACTGCAACACATTTCACCCTAAAACAAAAGAATACATCTTCTTCTCAACACCTCATGGTACCTTCTCCAAAATTGACCATGTAATTGGTGACAAAACAAACCTCAACAGATACAAGAAGACTGAAATAATACCATGGATTCTATCAGATCACCATGACCTAAGGCTGGTCTTCAATAACAGCAAAAACTACACAAATCCCACATACACGTGGAAACTGAATAACTCTTTACTCAGTGATAACTTGGTCAGGGAAGAAATAAAGAAAGAAATTAAAGTAATTGTCAATTTATAAAGTAAAAATTTGATAGTAAGAAATGCTTCTCAGCCTGAGAGTAAAAAATTATTGTGTTAACTAAGTAAGTGAAAAACATATTGTCACAGCCTAAACTCATCTGAGAAGAAGCCTTCCATTAAGGAATTGCATGGATAAAATTGGCTTATGGGTGTGTCCGTAGGGGATTTCCTTGACAATTAAACATGGGTAGCACAAATCACTGTAGGTGGTACCATTCCTAAATGGGTGAGTTTCTGGCTAAGAAAGCTAGGTAAGCATGAATGAGCCTGAGAACAGGCAAGCAAACTGCAGGCCTTCCTGATTCCTTCCCACATGTTCCTTCCCAGAATTCATGCCATGACTTTCTTTTATCAGAGCAACAGAGAAACATGACAATATATATACAGTTAGATATTAGACTTTGAAACACAAAGATATAGTAATACTGTGAAACATTTCTCAGAAATCATTATAATATCATGAAGAATAAATGGCAGAGTTTCTATTTCTCATGTTTTTAAAATACACATTGCTACTCAATAGAAGTTTGTAGTTTGCCATCAGTCTCTTCTTAAAAATATTTGCTTATCTCTGTTTCATCTGTCTTATGCTCACTAAAACTCTGCTTCCATTGCAACTTGGGGTTTGCTTGGGAATATACCAATGTTTGTACTTCCAAGTTCCAATACCTCGTACACAGTTTCACGTGTTGCAGCCCCTGAATCTCTGTAAACCAAATGATCTTTCATTTTCCTGAGAATTTTAAATTTCTCCTATTAGGGATTAATGAATGGCTAATAGGATCCAGGTATCTTCAAACAAGACTGCCTGGTTTTAAAAGAAAACAAACCTACCAGGAGAAAAGAAACTCAGTTATCTTATACATGGAAAGCTCAGAGTTTACAGTATGGGGCAAATGAAAGCATTATGCTAAACTGAGAAGTCCATCTCTTATCAAATCCTTCCCCTCTCCTTCTCTGCTTTCTGGGCTCTCAGTGCTACCATCTTGAGATCCTCCTGCCCTTATCTCTCATTTGTCTCAAAGTGAGCTTTCATTAGTGTTTAATTTATAATTCTTGTGACAGCTTGCATTTGAAATTCTCCAGATCCAGACAATTTAAAGGAGAGAACAATCAACAAAATATGCTAGATTTAAAAGGAAAAAAAAAAGTACGTAACAAACCGAACTGTTTATTTCCTTCAGGACCCTTGATTTCTTCCTTCTGTTCCATATCTTCCCTACACTGATTTCTACATCTGTCATGTTTTATTTCTCTGAAATCAGCTTCTGCTCTTAATGGTCCAGACTGAGAAATCAATGTTGATTTCAATCAACTTCAGATTGATGCAAAAGGTCCACTGCAGATCCAAGAGCCAGCTGTGTGAAACTAAGGGAAATACGACTGTCAGCTTTTCCTTAATTATATATCTCTGCACAATTTTAGCATGCTGGTGTTATAATGACCCAGTAGACATTTTATTTTAGAAAAGAAATGAAGGGATAAGTCACAAAAGATTGTTTCTTAAATTCTAATGCGCCATGATGATGATTAACAAACAGTTTATTCCTAGCTTACTGTCCTGTCAGGACTTATTTAATTCTTTTCTTTTAGCTTTTTAGAAATAATTTTTATATGTAGAAGACTAAGATGAATGGTACTCTGGTACTTTTTGAGAGTAAAGTGTTTATAATGTAGAGTGGAGTGATGCCTCTTGCCTTGTTGTGGAGAAACCTCATGTTCTTACCAGTTTACAACTAATCCACTTCTCATTTCAACTGACCTTGTTTTTGGAGAGTGAAGGCTAAATGCTCATAGCAGATACATATGTTTAGCTTTCTGGGTTGTAACAAAAGAAGGAAACTTGTTTTGCATTTCACTTTCCCAGCACCTTCTGTGAGTGACTGCATTTGTTCTGCCCAGCTACCATTTAGACAGTTTGTATCTTTATATTTGTTACTTCATTTAAAAGCACAGAGGGGCATTGCAGAATGGAAAGGAAGAGTGTTGAAGTCATTAAGGAAAGCAGTAAAGGAGCTGTCCACAGTTTATCTTCACCAAAACATGTTTTCACTTTATATAATACTTTAAATAACTGTAATTTAAATACAGCAAACTTCAGAAGAAAAGCACAGTAAGTCTCACATACCCAGGATCCCACTAATTCTCTGTCTCCTCCATTATGAAAAGCTACCAGGGGACACAATTTGATAGGCTGTGATCATAGTTTGCATAGGGTTCATGCTAGATATTTTAACAAATACATTATACATGTGTGTATAAAATATATGTCATTATATTATTTAGTCACTGTATGTTACTTATTTGTACAGATCCCATGGTCACTAGTAATTCTTTAGTGACCTCACTGTGTTCTCTTTTCAGGAATGCCATGTAGTTGAATATAATTGGAGTATAAGTAAGTCTATGAAGTTGTATTCTTCCATTTGGCAATATGCCTTCGAAACTCCTGACAGTTATGTGATAGTTCAATATCCTTTCAGAACTAAATAATATTCCATTGCTTAGAAGTATCAGATAACATATATATATATATATATATATATATATATATGCTGGATATTGTGGTTGTCTCCAACTTATGGTAATTATGAAATATCCATAAATATTCATGAGCATGTTTCTTCTAGAGATGTGGGATTTTATACTTATTTTGGGTGATTACCAAGTATCATGATCTCACATGTCTACTTTAAAACTAATCTAAGTTTAGACCATGTTTAGTTTTGGCTCAAAAGATATCAGGCGGGGGCTGGTGAGATGACTCAGTGGGTAAGAGCACCCGACTGCTCTTCCGAAGGTCCAGAGTTCAAATCCCAGCAACCACATGGTGGCTCACAACCATCCATAACGAGATCTGGCGCCCTCTTCTGGAGTGTCTGGGGACAGCTTCAGTGTACTTACATATGACAAATAAATAAATCTTTAAAAAAAAAAAGATATCAGGCTTTCTTCCTATTGGCATTATGATTCAATATTTCTATCAAAAGTGGATGAGAGGAGCTGTTGCTCATACAGTGGCTATCATCACGCCCCACTATAATACTTACAAAGTACTTCATTATTTCAATTTGTAGTTCCATTTAACACATAAGATTTTGTAACTCTTAACATTCCTTTATCATCTGTAGATTTTCCATGAAGATATGCCTTTTCAAGCCCCAAACAATGTTTAAATAGAGCTGCTTATTGTATTATCATTAAGTTAGAATTTTGATTATTTTTTGGAAGGGAGTCTTTTGTATATGAAATACCTTTTTGCAGATGGGACTCTGCAATATAGCCTTTCTATGAACAGAAGATTTTAACTCTAGTTAGAGTGCCAGCTTACTGGATACTGATATCACTGGTTAGGTATTTTGTTTTGTTATATCTCGTAACCAAGGCAACAGTCAAGGTCATCTTGTAAGATCTGTGTTCTACAGGGAGTTGTATGATATGTTTCCATTATTTTTGTTGTCTTTCTCTCTTTCTCTCTCTCACACACACACATGCACATACACATGAACACACACACACACACACGATTTATTTTTATTCCATTGATTGTCATCTGTTTACTGCCACATTGTCATCATTCCTCAGCTTTACAGAAAGTTTTGAAGTTGAAAAATATCATTTCATTCAAGTTCTTTTATAACTGTTGTCTTTTCGATTGTATTTGGTCTTTAGCCTTCTTTATGTACTTCATGTTGTCAATTTCTTCAAGTAACTTGCTACAATTTTTATTGAAATGACGTGGTACCAATGCAGTAACTTAAGGACTGTGTGAAACTGCTCGGTTTTCTACTCATAAGCACAGATCATCTCTGTACTTTATTCAGTAATTCGGTTGCTTTCATGGGATTGTTTGTATAAATCTTAAATAAATTTCTATGAGACTGATATCCTAAGCATTTCATATTTTGAGGGGTGTTAATGTAAATGACATGTTCCTTTAACATTCAAATTATAGCAGTGTTCTGTTGACTTACACAAAAAGACATTTTTCTTTTTCTAAGGATCTTTTAATGCAGGTCTGGAGCATGCTGGAAACGTGCATCTAGCTGTGCTACACTTCTGAGAACACATCCTGTCTCATTCCTGATGTTGATGCAAAAGTTTCTACTCTCTCAGCATTATGTGTGAAGATTTTGTCTTTTCTTTTTTCTTTTTCTTTTGGGGTGTGTGTGTGTGTGTGTGTGTGTGTGTGTGTGTGTATTTTAATCATTATTTTAAGATTATAATTTAATTTCAACATCTTTTTCTTATCTTTCTACCCTCCAAACATTCCTGAATAATCTTCTCTCTCCTTCAAATTCATGGCCTCTGCTTTTTTTCACTAATGTTATGAGCACATATGTATATGTATAAATATATATATATATATGTACATATATATATGTATAAATATATATATAAATGTATATATATAAATATGTATATATATGTACATATATATATATATATATATATATTCTTAAATATGACTTGCCCTGCCCATATAGTAGTAGTTGTATGTAGTTTCCAGGCCTGAACATTTGGCACTAGATGAACTATTCACATGCTCCCCTCTTGAGTATATCAGAGGTAAAGAAAACTGAAAGCATGAACTTTGAACTGGATGAATGGAAATGAAAAGATCACATTGAATGAGGCAACCTCGATCCAGAATGAAAAGCATTGCCCATTTCCTCTTATTGCAGGTTCCTGGGTTCAAATCATATATGCGTACATAGCCGGTAGTAACACAGATCAGGAAATTAAAGGAGACCATTGCCAAGAGAGAGGCTTGCAAAGCCACAGCGGGGACACAAGTAATCTGATCAGGGAAATGGGAAAGCAGGGACTCCTTAGGGAGAGCGAGAGGGAAACACAAAAAATGTCTTTCAGTTTTATTTTATAAAAGTCCTTAGTCAAACTTAGAAGATCTTATGTCCTCCAGAGATGAGACATTTCACCCTGGAGTAGCTCATTCTGTGAGATGATTATTTTCCCATCTGATGGTGTGATCATGCCAAAGACAGCACCATTCTTAACTGATGATGTAACAGATCCCACTGTCCTATCTCTCCTCTTGTCCTTTTCTTTCTTTCTTCCTTCTCCTTATTTTTCTTCACATGTTCCCATGTAGAGGGAGAAATTCCCAATTAGCAGTAAATAAAGCCCTTTTTCTGGTAGTACTACACTGAAGTGAGAATGCTTTGAGTGTGTGTGTCTGTGTGTATGTATGTATATGTATACATATATATTTACCTGTAATTTATCTCTTCAGCAGTTATAGCATTGCTGACATTGATACCAAATACCTACACCATGATATACACATAGCTGTATGTATGTTTGGAGTACAGGCATGTGTACATAAGGAAGATCACATTTAAATGCTGAGAAAATAACTATTGAATTGAATAATATTTCAGTATAAACATTTAGAATGTAATGTAAAGGGAGGAGGTACTGGAAAACATATGTGTGCATGCAATGAAGAGAATAAGAGTGCATTATAAAAAGATATAAGATGTAAGCATATAATTTACTATACCAATTCTACTATTATTTCCACAAAAATATATTCATCACGTCATGTATCTTTATGTAGGTTTCAGTCAATTTACCTCTGTTCTTACTCTAAATAATATTACTTTTTGTCATTTTCTTAAATGTAGATTGTTTCCCTTGAGGAAGTTTTTTTCTTTAGTTTAAAAGAAAGATTGTACAGATTTTTTTTTACCTAAAACATAAATATTTCATTAACTGTCTTTGTAGAATTTCTAAGGCTATTGTAGAAGGAGATCTTACATTCATTTTTCCACTTCTAAAATAAAAAATAAAAAAATATTTCTATCTGGCTCCTTTAAGGATACTTCTTGTTTGATTTGGTACAGTTTCAATATAATATACCTAGAGTTTCTTTTTTTGTTGAACATTTACTCCAATTTATATTTTTTTCATCTCCTGTGTCCATATTTACATCAATGTAAGGAAATTCCTCATTCTTTATCACTTCAAAAGTTTATTTTCTATTCTTTGATCTTCTGCATTTCTGCTAGTATTCCTATATCAAGATGGTATAGATTTAGCTGGGCATGGTGGCACATGCCTTTAATCCCAGCATTCAGGAGGCAGAGGCAGGTGGATTTCTGAGTTTGAGGCCAGCCTGGTCTACAAAGTGAGTTCCAGAACAACCAGGGCTATAGAGAGAAACCCTGTCTCAAAAAACGAAAAACAAAACAAAACAAAACAACAAAAAAGATGGTATAGATTTTATGATTTCCACAAATTTTATGTGTTCTCATATAGTTTTCAGTCTGAGTATTTTTTTCTTTTCACTATTCAATTTCAGACTTTAAAAATCTTTGCCAGGCTTAAGGCTTTTTCTCTCAGCTACTTCATCCACTGCATATTTCAGCTACATTTTTGCTTCAGTGCATTCTGCCCACTGCTCTCAGGCTTCCTGTTCTATGACTTAGACTGCTTATCCTAGTAAGCACAACTTCACTAAAGTCTTGCATAATAGTTACAGAACCACAGTGGTACCATTTTTATGAGCTTTCTCTTTCTGCAAACTGCTTTTATCTTAGTTGTTTCTATGCTTTCTCATTGTATATTTATTCTTATTGGCGGGGACGGGGAGGAATAATCAAAATTTTTACTCTCGTGATTTAAGAGACTTCGTAAAAGGAATGCGTTGATAATTATAATTATATGAGGATAAGATTTGGGGGTAGCTTAGGGGAAAGACATATTCTACAGTGTAATGATTAGGGCTTTATCTCCTTGAGCCTGTGTCTGGCCTGAGAACTTCAGTATATTTCTAATTCATTTTTAGATGACACATGTGGACCAGAGATAGACATTTTAAATTATTTGTTTTATATTTTGATATAATGTAATCATATTATTTTCATCTCTTCCTTCCTTCCAAACCTTCCCATTTACCTCCATTCCTCGCTTTGAAATTCTTGTTATCTTTTTCATTGTTATTTACACACCACACCACACACACACACACACACACACACACACTCACACACATACCCACAGTACAGTTTGTATAATCTCACTGATATGTAAGCTCCTGTGGCTATTTGGTATTGGATAATCAATTTGGTATTGTACTCTCCCCTGGAAAAGATTATTTCTCCCATTCTCAGCATTCCTAAGTTTTCTGTAGTTCTTTGTATAGGACTAAGGTCTTGTGAGCTTTCTCTGTGTATTTTCATTGTCTTTGTTTACATAGTCATGGTATTAAGACATCATGGGTGTCATGTCAGGTATTTCTAGGAGACAGAGTCTGACAGCAAACTCCCTGGTGCTCTGGCTTTTAATATTTCTAACCCCATCTTCTGCAATGATCCTTGAGCCTAAGATACAGGAGCTATATTGTAGATACAGATTTTTGTTCTCTATGCAAAACCATGGAGCTACTGAACTGTGTTTTCATGCTTCCATTTAATACAGGTTTTGAAATACAAATGTATAGTAACTTCTCATCTGATAAAATAACTTATCTTGAGCGGAGGTTGCTTTAAGCACATAGTGTTCTGGCATGAAGGTATTATTACTGTTTCTCTGTTTTTGCTTTTCTCTGACATTAGCTATGAGAACTGGCCAAACTTCTTTTATGTAATAGTCACAATAAATGTGAGTACTTAGGATATTTGGTTTGACCAGAAACCCTGAAATTTGAAATCTTACTCCTTTCATCCCAGATGTTATCGAACACCAGTCATTCTAGATAAAAGTTCACTACTCAGAGTACTAACTCCCATCCAGGATTGCATTAGATTTCTGGTCTTATACATTATAATTCTCAGGATCTGTGTACCTGCTCAACACCAATGGCAGTACTTAGTCCTATGACTTAGCTTCTCTAATAAATCAGCATTACTAATATTGCATTCTTTCTATGCTTTTTATCTGTTTGCTCATATAGCACAATGAAAGATTCTAAGACATTTTGCTTGCATAAATGAAAACTCATCATTTAAAGAATATTTTTGTTGGATAAGTATATATAAATATTTGTTTGTGTATAATATAATAAACAATATGTTGTTCTTCCTATAGCTATTACACAGTAAGCAATTACTATTTTATTTCCAAATGTTGAGCTGGAGTTTTATTTCTCCTGGGTGAAAGCAATGAGCTATTTGGTTTTTCAATAGCTAAATTCTGTAGTGCTGGATAGTTTCATACCATCTTGATAAAACTGGAGTCATTTGGGAAGAGGGACCCTCAAATGAGAAAATACACGCAGCAAATTGGCCTGTAGGATTGCCTGTGGTGCATTTTCTAGATTGATATTGGAAGGGCTAGCTCACCTTGAATGCTTCCTGTCTGGGCCAGTGACCTTGGGTGTTATAAGAAATCAGGCTCAGTAAGTCATGAGTCAGTAGCAATGTTACTCCATGGACTTCTGTGTCAGTTCCTGCCCCCAGGTACTGTCCTTTCTTCTCACAGTGATAGATTTATAAGCTTTGAAATAAAATAAGCCTTCTCCTCCCTAAGTTGTTTTTGGTTGTGGAGCTTTCTTACAACAATAGAAACCCAAATTAAAACATTTATAGTAATACAAATGAAAGAAAATAAAAGCACATTACTGTGAATTATTAACTTGTTACCTGATACAAATGATTGCAATATAAATTTCATATAATTATTGATAGTAAGTTCAGTGTATATTCATTTAGATTTCAAAATACTTTTTGATCATAAGTTCTCATTAATGTCTAAAAAAATTAGTACTATCTTCCTTTAAAATTATCTCTTTAGAAAGTTCCATATAGTAATAAGACTGTACAACCTCACTTCCCATATCATCACATTGGCTGTGTCACCCACATGGATTTCTGTGTTCTCTTAGAAGGCTACTTTGCCTTCTCCCATTTGTCTTGTTCCCACACAGTTCCTTTCTCATTTGTTCCTAAAGCAAGCTTGTCAGAATTCTACTGCCTTCAAGTAGATTATCCTGTTGTCATTCAAAGTATGGTTCTTTTAAGAAGGTATTTGTGGCCAAGCCAAAGCCAAAGATGTCTCTGTCAGCACCAGAAATAAAATCCTAACACTTTTGTTCGTACATGAAAAGTGTCTCCAAATATCAAGCTAATTTTATTGCCTACAATTCTGTCAAGTTTACACAAATCTGTCAGGTGCATGATCTCATGCATGTTCCCCCCACGAATTTTGTAGCTGGCCGAAATTTCTATTCCACTAAGTGAGCACACTGAGTCTATAGAATGTGATTCAGCAGTTCCCAAAATCCTTGTTGAGTCATGTGACTAGTAACTTGCATCCGGGGCAACAGCCATGTTTAGTTGACAAACACTAGTTCCTGATTCTCCAACGATTGCTAGACTCACAAATTGTGCCATGGCAGAGGGAAGACAGGGAAGTTGGAGTTTTGAGAATAGTGCCATCACTTAATAACAAAGAGAAAAACTGTGAATGCAGTGTAAAGATAATACAAAAGTTAATAAAAGGAAAACAACAAGGCCAAATAATGTAAAAAAAAACCCACTGAATATAAATATATAGATCTTAGTAGTCTCATATGAATCAACTTTAGGCTAATATGTCCAGTATACATGTAATACATTTATATATATATATATATATATATATATATATATATATATATATATAAAACACAATTCAGGAAGTTATGTGTAATTATATGGGTATATGTCACAAAAATCAAAGAGACAGTGTTTAGTCAGTGTTAGAATTTTGTAAGGCTGTTTTAAAATTAATGCTAGGATAATTCAATACTACGATAAACTCTCGAAGATATGGGTGTTTGAATCATTTCAAGAGAAGAATATGTATTCTTCAACACATCTTGGTGAAGACCCTCAAGTGTTCCTTGTCGTCTACTCTCTTATTAGCCGGGTTAAAATACTTGCTCTTCATAAGCTTCTGCTCTCTGCATCTGTCTGCCTTTGCACTGCAGTAGTACTTTGCATGGCTTAAAGGGATGGTGGTTGTGTAAATTTTATTTATTCTTTATCAAATAGTTCAAACGTCACCTACAAAAGTTTCTATGATTTCTGCTCCTTCTTTTTGCTTGAATAGATAAAGGATGCCTTATCAATTTTTGGATGACAAATGCCATAATTCTCAGTATAGGTCTCTCTCTCTCTCTCCATCTTGGTCTTACATTTCTATTTCTACTCATAATATTTTACATGTCTAATACTTCTGTTTATTTATTTTTAATTGTATCTAACCTGTTTCAACTCTGTGAGAAATGAAATCAACATTTTCAACTTTGATTCTTAGTATCTTGAACAAATATCTCCAACATATATACTATGTGTCCCCTGAACTCAGAGTGAATACATAATAAATATCTGTTAGAAAAACACTGAATGAGACATGCTAGAGCTCTCATTTTAGTATGATAGCTTTCCTCTTTATTGTTTAGTTTAAATAATTGAAATTTTTCTAAAAATTACAGAATTAAAAATTAATGGAAAAATATTCTCACTATGTATAAAATTTTAAGTAACATCACAGATACACTGTTTTAAACACAGAATTCAATGATCTTTCACTTGTCTAACCATTGCTGAATGAATTTATAAGTATATTCTTTGAGAGCTACATGCACAGATAAAATATACTGAGATTATATACTTCTACATCCCTCATTTCTTCCATGCAGCTCCTTCCTGACCTTCCTTACCTCTGCATCTCAATTTAATTTCATCTTCATCTTTCTTTTCTCGTAATCTATGATGTCCAGATAGTACTGTCTATAAATATGTATTTGTAAGACTCCATTCACTGAGGTATGTGCAAACTACCATGAGTCATACCACTGAATAAAACTTATTATCCATCACCCAGGGCCATCACCTAAATGCCAATAAATGCCTGATGCTTGAGCCTTGAACATCTCAGACTTGAGTATGTATTGTCTTTATAGCCATCACTGCTATGAATTCATGAGAACAATTTCTCTGTCATATCCAGAACACACTATTTGTGCAGGAATTTCCCCCAAATTGTGTCTCTTAGAGTTTTTCAGCTTGTCTTTCTCAGTGTTTCCTGAGCCCTGGAAGAAAGAGAGAGATTGTAATACAGATGTTCCATCTGGGCTGAACACTCCATCACCAGTTGCTCACTGTACCTTAAAGTGTTAAGAGTCTCTTTATCTCTTTATGTATGTCTCTGTGTGTGTGTGTGTGTGTGTGTGTGTGTGTGTGTGTGTTTTAAGAGAATTTCTCTGTGCAGTCCTTTCTGCTCTGAAACTCACTCTGCAATCCAAGCTGGCTGCAACTCTGAGATCCAATCTCTGCACTCCAGTTGCTGGGGTTAACAGTCACCACGGCCTGACTTGTGAGGCTCTGTATTAATCATCATCCAAAGCATAAAGAATTGTCTGTAAACAGAGGTGAAAATTCATTAGGTTATTATTTTAAACATAAGTGTTTAGAAGGAAGTTTGATACTGAGTCTCAGTTTAAATAAATTTAGTAGGGCCTACATTCCTAGCTATGAGTTCTTTGCCAGGGTTACACTACCAGGAATGAGTGCATTTATGCCTATGTAGTAGTCTTTAAATAAAATTATAATGTGGACATGTACCTATATATCATTCATGCCGATATTGTACCAATAGGCATAGATTAGTAGGTAGGCCATTGTTACATTTTACAAAGGACACATCTTTATAAGATTACTGACAGATTTTCTGCCCTCAGCAGTCTGCAAAACATGATATGGTACTTTGAGATCTACCCAATAGAGAGAAAAATCTCCTGTGGTATTAAAAACTCCACTATTCTAAATCTCATGATAAAAGTATATAGTATTTTTAGCAATAGGGTCTTACCATTGGTTTCCATGGGAACCAAGTACAGTTGCCTGGACTCACTTTTCCAACAACTGGACATATTGGATCCTGTGTTTGATCCTGTTTTTGTTTGTTTGACATCCTATGTCATCTGGAAGATCTTTCTTACTCTGTGTAGTGTACTTCCAACTAAATTAAATATTTAATGTTTAGGAAGCTTTAAAACAGCAGGTTTCCATATAGTTTTTTCAAGCATCCCTCACTGTACTCACCTAGGTTACACGGCACTGTGCTACACTAGCGTTATCCTCCACACCTAAGCCCACCTTGCTTGTCCTTTTCTCACCATACTACCTGTGTTCTAACATCATCTTCCTTAAGCTCTTTTCTCTTACTCCAAGTGCACACACTCTAATTTCCTAGGTCATGCTGCTACTTCAGGTAAAATGCAGGAATCTGAATGCTTGAAACTCCGATCTACAAATGAATGAGAGGATGATGCTTTTGGCCTTTGGGGGTCTGTGTTATCCTGTTCTGCATAATTATTCCTGTCCCACTAATTTATTTTCAAATTCATAATTTCATTTCACCACCTCATAAATTTCCATTTGATATATGTACTATGTTTCTATTATCTTTCGATCAATTGATGCACAGCTATGCTAATCCCATTTCCTATATATCGTGAATAGAGCAATGATGAATATAGATGTATAAATATCTCCTAAATAGAACAAAGAGATGAATGGTATATTTGGGCTAAATAGAACTTCTCTTTCTAGATTACATGTATTGAATGAATATTTTTCCTGTGTATATGTCTGTGCACTATGATTGTGTCTCTTACCTGCCCCTGGCCATTGAGTTTGTTAGATTCCCTGAAGCTGGAATTCAAGATGGTAGTGAGCCACTACATGAGTTTGAGGAATTAAATCTGGGTCCTCTAGAAGAACTACAAATGACTTTAATTCTTGACCAGGTCTTTGGCCCTCTATTTAAATTTTTGAGGATCCTTCATAGTGTTTTTCAGAGTGCCTAAATTAGTTTGAGTCCCAATAATAGGGAATAGAGGTTCCATAATGCCCATATACACACTAACATCTGATGTCATTTTTTTATCATTATAATAAATCTACATCTGGATGAGATCCAAACTTGTTTTAGTCTGCATTTCTCTCATTTTTCAGCTAAAATCTTTACAATGTATTCCTAGCCTTTTGTTCTGTTTAGAAAGTCTCTGTTTATAACTAAATCCATTATAAATGGAGTCATTTGATGCACATCTTAAAAATAATTTACATTTTCTAAATATAAATTTTCCATTGAATCAGTAACTGATGAAAATTGTCTCCATCTTTGTGGGCTTCCCCTTTTGATTTAGTCCTTTCTTGTTCAGGTTTTTAGTTTCACATCTATTAAGTTTCCACTATAATACAGTAAAACTTTTTAAACTGTTTCCTTGTGAGTTTTTATTTTAACCAGTTGTGGCATTTTCCCATTCATTTCTGATTTTATTAATATGGGTCTTCTGTAGCTTTCAGTCAATCCAGGTAAGGGTGTGTTGACCTTGTTTTCCTTCAGAGAACCAGGTTTTCACATCACAGCTTTTTTGCATATATTTGTTTGTTAATTTAATTGCATCAATTTCTGTCACAAATTATATTATTTCTCCCTGTCTACTGCATTTGTGTTTACTCCTTGTTTTTCCAAACTCTTGTGACACACTGACAAATTATATCTGTCTCCTTATTTTTAAAAGTGTAGGCATATAGGATGATAAATTTCTTCTTGGACTGCTTTTCTTGTACCTCAGAGATTTTAGTACATTTTGTTTTTATGTTCAGTTAATTCTGAGATATATTTTTATTTTGTTCTTATCTTTTTAATGACCCAATCATTACTGAGTAATCTGTTGTATAATTTCCAGCATCTGTGAATTTATTGCTGTTACTTTTTAGATGTCAGGGTTTGTTCTATTTTGATTATTTCAATTTTTCTGAATCTTTGAGATTTGCTTATATATGGTCAGTTCAGTAGTACCCGAACTCTGCTGAAAAGAACATGTCTTCTGTGGTGTGGAATGAATTACCCTATATATGTCTTTTGGGACTGCTTGCTCTATGCTGTCATTTCTCTTATGCTTTTTGTTTATTTTTATTTGTCTGGATGGCCGATTGATGGAGGATAATGGAGTGTTTAAGACATCTATTGTTACTATGCCCGGGTCTGTCTGTGCCTTCCCACGCCCTTTACTTTGGTTTTGAAACTCTGTACACTTTAGGTTCAGCCCTGGTGTTCAGATGTATGGTACCCTTCTGGTGTACTGTTCCTTTGGTCAGAGTGAACTGAGAGCCCGCTACATCTCCTGATTAGATTTAACCTGAAGCCTTTTCTCAGATGTTAAAGTAGTAGCAACTACAAATCCTGTTTGCTTGGGACATTATTTTCATCTATTTACTCTAAATTATTGTCTACCTTTAGATGTGAAGTGCATTTCTTGAAGATAACAAAATGGTGGATTTTGTTTTCTGAATAATTTCTGTTATTTGTTTAAGGATTGGATGCTGTTGGAATTTACCACTATTACTGAAAGATGTATATTTATAGTTGTAATGTTGTAGATTGAATGATGTTTGTTTGCTTATTCATGCTTTGCATAACTGCTGTCATGGCTTGATTTTAACATATTTTTTTTGAAATGTAGCTTGAGATAAAAGCTCAGGTGCTCTTATCCTCTACAGCTTGTAGTATTTCTTCCAGTGTTCTTTATTAAGATGAATTGGTGCTCATAATTTTTTAAGGCTTATTATGAAAGGTTTTTCTTCCTCCACCATTAATGACAGATACCTTTTCATCAAATGTAGTCTGGGTTGGCATCTGCGATGTTTAAGAATTTAAGTCACTTCATTTCAAGCTCCTTTGACTTTAAAATTATTTTTTTATTTTATGAATTATTTTATTTATTTACATTCCAAATCTTCCCTTCTTCCTTGTCCCCCCTCCCTCTCCCCTTTGCTTCTGAGAGAGTGCTCCCCAGCCCATCCACCTTATTGACTAATAAGATTTTATTCATAGAGCCATGCCTTTATATGTGACTTGTGTTTTCTAATTTGCCACTTTTGTGATCCTTTCTTTATTCTTTCTATTGTGTGCTTTACAATCTGACTTGTATATTTAGTGTTCTCTGTGTTTCTTCAATGTAAATTGATATCTTTTTCATAGATTTGGGAAGTTTTCGTCTATGACTTTAATGATAATATGTTTTATCATTTGATGTAAAATTCTTTTCTGTCTATGCCTGTAATTCATAGATATGGTCTTTTCATGGTATCTAGGATTTGCTGCATAGTCTTTTCATTATATATTTCTAAATTTATACTTTTCTTTGATTAATCAAATTCTTCAACTTTGTATTGAAGCTCAGCTATCCTGTCTGCCAGTTTATTTTGTTGGTAACATTTTCCACTGTGTTCTTTATTACATTTACTTTTTATTTTCCTTTTCATTTCAGTATGGTTTTTTCTCTCAACTTTTGTATTGAACTCAATTAGCCTCTTTGAACAGTCTTCATCTTGTGTTTGTATCTTAGACTTCAGTTGGGAGTCTATTCTATTCTTGTTCATTTTGCTTGCTTGAACAAATCCTTTGACATCTCTGAACACATTTCTCATTGTTCCTTTAAATTCTGTGTCTTGTCTTTCATCCACATTGTTCTCACCAAGACATTTACTAGGTGCTTGGTGATCTTTGAGTTAGACATATTGTCTTGGTTTTCAATATTGCTTTTTTTTAGGAGATAACAATCTAAGAAAAATGATGTTGGTTGTATATTTTGGTATGAGAATTTTAGCCTTGAAGTTCAGAGTCCACAAATTGGTAGATAAGCTGCATGGTTTAGGAGATGGAGCTGTGGAAAATCAGTGCTCTCTCTCTCTCTCTCTCTCTCTCTCTCTCTATATATATATATATATATATATATATATATATATATATAGATAGAGAGATATAATATAATATAAATATATATATATGCAAAAAAGACAAAATTTCATATCATATATATATATGAACAACATTTCAGATGAAGCATTTTATAAAACTTGTGCTGATTGATCACTTACTGAACATTTATATTTATATTTTCCTGCTATAAAACAATTTTACATACTTTTTAAATCTGATAAATAGTGATTACATATTGCTGATATAGTTTGTTAATTTCTACATGTACACAATAAATAATCATTAAATTAGTACTGTGATCTTTCTACACACTGAGATCCCAGAAAAATTGCCAATACCATTCAAATTTTGGTAGATGTTTCCTATCTGAAACCATAAGAATTCAAGTGTGGATTTTGGTCTGGTATCTGGAGGCTGAGGTAGCTAACACACTATGTGAAGCTCACTAGGCTAATTCAATTTCATTGGGCAATATAAAGTCAGTATAGACCAAAACAAACACTTTATGTGGGAAAAATCAAAGGTGAGGTAGATACACACACAAACACACACAAATACACACACAGAGATGAGGGAGAAAGGAGAGATCTATTAATATATAGATGAAGAAAAAAATAATATAAAAGGAAACTATTATGAATTCAAAATTAACCAGCGATTTAGTTTTTACAAGGAGATATGGGATACACTTTCATTAGATTGTCTATCCTGCTCTCAAAAATTCTGAGCTCAAGGATTCTCCTACCTTAGTCTCCCAAGTTTCAAGGGGCACACACCAAGGCAACTGTCTCTGTTTAGTGGCTTTTAATAATGGTCTAAAACAATTTGATTAGAAAATTGCCTATGTAGTAGGTAGTCTCACCACAGAGGTCAGATGTGAGTTGCTCTCTAAAAAATTAGTATCTTGAAGAGGAGAAAAGGAAAAAGAATGATATGAAAGCAATAAAACTTAAGACATAGTGTCATTCATGAATTGGAATATAAGAAATGAAAGAAATAAACTGAGTTTTGTTAAATGTGTAAAGTTGTCATTATCTTCACAGTCTTTTCCCTATTGTCAATTCAAATTTTGAAAAGAAAATTATGTAAGACAAGAGAGAAGATAAGTGGCAAAAGCTGTGCAAATTCCCTTTATGTTGATCATAACTGTGTTATTTAGTCATGAGGCCTATAATTAGGAATAATAACTGAGTTATACACATTGTGACACTTAGTAAAAGCTACAGTGTTTACTGTGCTTCAGTGTATGATCTGTATAAGTTTATCTTGTGTTTATTGGGTTTTTGTTAGATCTGAGTTTCCCAATCAACTAGGCACTCAAGAAAGTAGATGTCATTATATGAAATGGATTGCTAGCAACAAATGGCTTTGTATAAATATTATACTTAAGAAAGACCATTAAGCCTCATCTTTCCTTAATATCCTTTCACATTTTAAATGTCTTCGTTTCTTTGAAGCTGGGACAAATATCAGCATAGATTGTTGAAGAAGTATTTCTATTTGTTTTGAGTTGAGTTTAGGACAATCATGTAAAGAAGATATGAAAAAGATTCTAGAATATTTTGGGAAAAGAAGGAATAGTCCAATAGTATTTCTTTTACCTCCAGTGACCAAGAATTAATTGCAAAAAATGAGCCCTAAAATCAATCAGCTGTGCTGAACACAACACTGTAGAACTGTGTACAGGTACTATCTTATAAGGGGTTTATTGATGTAAAGAAACACCATGACCACAGCAACACCTATAAAGGCAATCATTTAATTGGGGCTACCTTACAGTTCAAAGATTTAGTCTGTTATCCTCATATTTGGAAGCATGGCAGTAAACATGAAGACATGGTGATGGAGAGGTAGCTGAGTATTTTAAATCTAGATAGATAGATAGCAGAAAGAGAGTGAGACAATTGGCTTGGCTAAAGCATCTGAAATTTCAAAGTCTACCCACTGTTGCATACTTCTTCCAGCAAGACCACATCTTCTCTAACAAGGACACCTCTACTCTATAAAGGCCATACTTCTAATAATACCACTTCCTACGAGTGTATGAGAGACATTTGATTTCAGATCTCCACAGGGGTTAACAAATTAATGACATCATCAGGGGAATGTAGTGTTTAAAATTGTAAGATGAAAACTAAAAATACTTAGCACACTTAAAGAGGACCATATTCTGAATACATTCTTAAATTCTCCTCTTCCTCCTCCTGCTCTTCCTCCTTCCTCTTCCCCCTCTTCCTCCTCTTCCTCCTCCTTTCTTCTTCTTCTTCTTCTTCTTCTTCTTCTTCTTCTTCTTCTTCTCCTTCTCCTTCTCCTTCTCCTTCTCCTTCTCCTTCTCCTTCTCCTTCTCCTTCTCCTTCTCCTTCTCCTTCTCCTTCTCCTTCTCCTTCTCCTTCTCCTTCTTCTTCTTCTTCTTCTTCTTCTTCTTCTTCTTCTTCTTCTTCTTCTTCTTCTTCTCCTCCTTCTTCTTCTCCTCCTTCTTCTTCTTCTCCTTCTTCTTCTCCTCTTCTTCTTCTTCATTATTTTACTTACTACATTCCAAATTTTGTCCCACTTTGCAGAACCCCCTCCATGAGCTCTCACCCTTCCCACTCCCCTTCACCTCTCTAAGACTGTGCTCCACCACCCACTCACCAACTCCCACCTCACTCCTCTAGCATCCTCCTTCTCTGAGGCATCAAGCCTCCCCAGGACCAAGCACATATCCTACCATTGAGGCCAGAAAAGGCAGTCCTCTGCAACATATATAGTAGAGGCAAGGGGCCAGCCCATGTATGCTCTTTGGCTGGTAGCTTAGTCTTTGGGAGCTCTAAGGGATCTAGTTAGCTGATACTGTTGTTCTTCATATGGGGTTCCAATCCGTTTCAGCTCATTTAGTCCTTTTCCTAACTCTACTATAGGGGTTGCTGACAGTGCAATGGCTGTCTGTCTAAGTATCTGTATCTATCACAGTTAGCTGCTGGTAGAGCATCTTATATGATGGCCATGCTAGATTCCTGTCTGCAAGCACAATATAGCATCAGCAATAGTGTCCAGTTTTGCTGCCTGTGCATAGGATGGATACCAAGATTGGGTTGGTTTCTGGATGGCCTTTCCTTCAGACTCTGATCCATTTTTGGCCCCTCATTTCCTTTAGATAGGAACAATTCTGGGTCAAAAATGCCTCAACTGGGGGGCCCTGTCTGACTACTAAAAGTGGTATCTTCAGATTCTATGTCTCCACTATTGGGCATTTGTGCTAATTCTGCTCCCACTGGGTCCTGGGAACCTCTGACATCCCTGGTTTCTGGAAAATTCTAGAAGTCCTCCCAGTCCTGCACCCCCTCCCCCCCGCTGCATATTTCAATTCATTCTCCTGGCCATCTGGGCTTCTCTCCTGTCTTTCCCTATAGCTGATCTTGCCCCCTTTTTCTTTTTCCCTCTTCTCTCCCACCCAAGTCTCCCTTCCTCTGCCTCCCATGATTATGTTGATTATGTTTAATTGGGATTGAAGCATCTACACTTGGGTCTTCCTTCTTGTTAAGCTTCATATGGTCTATGGATTGTACTATGGATATAATAAACTTTATGGCTAATATTCACTTATCAGTGAGTACATACCATGTATGTCCTTTTGGGTCTCGATTACCTCACTCAGGATGCTATTTTCTAATTCCATCCATTTTCCTACAAAATTCATGAAGTTCTTGTTTTTAATAGGTGAGTACTATTTCATTATGTAAATATACCACATTTTCTGTTACCATTCTTCCATTGAGAGAATCTGGGTTGTTTCCAGCTTCTGGCTATTATAAATAAGGCTGCTATGAACATAGCAGAGCATGTGTCCTTGCTATATGTTGGAGCATTTCTTGAGTATATACCCAGTAGTGGTATAACTGGGTCTTTGGGTATAACTATTTCCAATTATCTAAGGAACCACCAGATTGATTTCCAGAGTGGTTGTACCAGTTTGAAATTCCACCAGCCATGAAGGAGTGTTTCTCTTTCTCCACATCCTCACCAGTATCTGCTGCTTGAGTTTTTGATTTTAACCATACTGATTGATATAAAGTGGAATCTCAGGGACATTTTGATTTGCATTTCCCTGATGACTAAGAATGTTGAACATTTCCTTAAGTGTTTCTCAGACATTTGAGATTCCTCCGTTGAGAATTCTGTTTAGCTTTGTAGCCCATATTTTAATTAGGTTATTTGGTCTTCTGGAGTCTAACTTCTTGAGTTTTTTGTATATTTTGAATAGTAGGCCTGTTTCAGATGTAGGGTTACTGAAGATCTCTTCCCATTCTGTAGGTTGTCATTTTGTCCTATGTCTTTCAGAAGCTGTTGAGCTTCATGAGGTCCCATTTATCAATTGTTGATCTGAGCCATTGATGTTCTATTCAGGAAATTTTATCCTCTGCCAACGCATCCGAGGCTCTTCCCAACTTTGTCTTCTATTGCATTTGATGTATCTTGTTTTTTTTCTAGGTCCTTGAGCCACCTGGTCTTGAGATTTGTACAAGGTGATAAAAACAGATCAATTTGCATTCTTCTATATGCAGATCTCCAGTTAGACCAGCACTATTTGTTGAATGTGTGACTAATAATAAAAAATAATAAAATTTATTGGAATATCTAATTCATCGCAAGTTAATCATTATACATGCTTGTCAAATTTGGGAAATAATAAAAGATAAAGCTCCAAGTAGAATATCATTTATATCTAGTTTACCATCATAAGATGTAGGCTATCTTACTTCAAACTTGAAGCTACAATATATTATACTTTCTAAGTCTTTTTAGTAAATTATCCAAAATAATTGAGAAACACATATTTTCATGCTTGTCATTATTAAGTAACTTAAATGAGAAGACAGGAATTTAACTTTAATCTTGTAGATAAAGGTAACTAGGTAACTATGAACTAAAACTTCTCATTAAACTAATGACTTTAGCTAATTTTTAAGTCTGCTGAATGCAGCTTATTAAGGTTTGATTCTTTTATGTTCATTACAGAACCACCTTGTGAGTTTTTCTGCCTCCCCTTTTTTAGTCATCCTATAAGAAACTTAACCTACTTATCTAAGGATAAGAATCTCTTTTAATTTTCCCTCTACCACCCTCACCCCCATTCACTTCTCCATTTCTTTTTAGAAAAGGGTAGGTCTCCCATGGATATCAACCAACCATGGCATATCAAGTTGCATAGGACTAAGTCCATAATTTATTAAGAAAGGTGAAAGTGACCCAGTCAGAAGAAAGGGTACAAAAGGTAAGCAATAGAGTCAGTGACAGCCCCTGCTACCACTGTTAGGTGTCCCACAAGAAGTCCAAACTACACAACTATAACATATATGCAGAGAGCTTAGGTCAGTACCATACAGGCTTACTGGCTGACTGTTCAGTCTCAGTGTGCCCCTATAGGTCCAGGTTAGTTGATTCTGTGAATTTTCTTGGGTTGTATTTGAACCCTTTGGCTCCTGGAATCCTTCCTCTACATCTTCTCTGGGATTCCCCAAATTCTGCCTAGTATGAGTCTCTGCATCTGTTTCTATCAGCTGCTGAGTGAAGCCTTTCTGAGAGGTGTCTTCTTAAAAGAAAATAATATGTCAGATTGCTCCTTTACATTTTTTTTTGTTTTTGTTAGTTTGTTTTGTTTGTTTGTTGTTGTTGTTTTATCTCACAACATTAATCATCTTTATTTGGTAGTCTTTCTGACCCTCATAAATAAAGTAGAATACAGTACCTTGTATGCTTGGAAGGCTAGCATAGATTCTAGGTTTTTTTATTAGGTATTTTCTTCATTTTCTTCATCCCTTACCCTTCCCCCTCACTCCCCTACCCACACTCCCACTTCTTGGCCCTGGCGTTCCCCCGGACTGAGGCATATAAAGTTTGCAAGACCAAGGGGCCACTCTTCCCAATGATGGCCAACTAGGCCATCTTCTGATACATATGCAGCTAGAGGCACTAGCTCCAGGGGTACTGGTTAGTTCGTATTGTTGTTCCACCTACATGGTTGCAGACCCCTTTAGCTCCTTGGGTACTTTCTCTAGCTTCTCCATTGGGGGCCCTGTGTTCCATCCAAGAGCTGACTGTGAGCCTCCACTTCTGTGTTTGCCAGGCACCGGTATAGCCTCACAAGAGACAGCTATATCAGGGTCCCTTCAGCAAACTCTTGCGGTGTATGCAATGGTGTCAGCATTTGGAGGCTGATTATGGGATGGATCCCCAGGTGTGGCAGTCTCTAGATGGCCTATCCTTTCATCTCAGCTCCAAACTTTGTCTCCACAACTCCTTCCATGGGTGTTTTGTTCCCAATTCTAAGAAGGGGTAAAGTGTCCACACTTTGGTCTTTGTTCTTCTTGAGTTTCATGTGTTTTGCAAATTATATCTTGTATCTTTGGTATTCTAAGTTTCTGGACTAATATCCACTTATCAGTGTGTACATATCACGTGAGTTCTTTTAGCATAGATTCTTGTGCATGCTAAAGGCATCACGTTTCTGGTCACTCTACACATCCTTAAAACTCATGGCTGTTTGAGTATGTGTTGTAGAATCTCACAGTCTGGCATCATTTTTTAAAATCCCTTTTTAAATTGCTCTATTCCAAGCCTCTAAGTAGTCTGTTTGCATGTCTCTTCTTGAATTTTGCTGAGATAGCTGATTAGGTTTTGAGTTGTTCTCCTGATCTAAAATTGCTAAGCCACACTCTGTTAATTCCAAACATATTTTCAATGTTGACACTATAAAGAGGAAAGGATATATCTGAGTCTGGAAGTCCTCTTAGGACCACAAAATTGGACTATCCACAACTGAAGTGACAGGGTATGAATATTCCCAGGCCAAAAGGAAGAAAAACAGAAAAAAAACAAAAACCCACAAAGGACAGTCACTCTACAGTAAGCCTCAAGAAAGCACAAATGTTACATCCTTCAGGTCGGTATTTGGAAATTCTGCGTGTCTTTCCTTTGACCCTTTCTCTTTCTCATAACACTTCTGCTTAAGTCATGTTGATAATAACTATTATTCTGATTCATCACTGTACAATCTTATCTTGAAATTCTATTCAGTACACTCTTCATAAATCTGTTGGACTAAGTTGAGCAAAGACCTTCTAAGCTGAGCTATAGTTATAAAACTAAATTTAATTCAAACAAGAAATGTATATTAGATTTAATACAATTTATATTTTTATTTTTGAACTTGAGTTATTTTTGAGTAAACTACAAGAGCCAATCTTGCATCTGATTTACCCAGAACATTTTGTTAAAAAGGCAAAAAAGAAAAAAAGGAAATGAACTAAAAAAGGGGGAAAATGTTAAAAGAACCAAGTCCTCAAAAGTATCCATTCCTCACCAATGATATTATCACAGTTATATGTAACAGAAATTCCCAGGTATTGGCTATGCACCTCTTCCATTCCAAGTCTCTGTTTTAATGAACAGAAAATGGTGTTTAAATAATGGTTGAAAATCTTCAAAATTATGCAATAGCTGACACTTGCAAATAAGAGAAACTGGTTTTTAACACCTCAGCAGCTGTTTCCCCTCTCTCCTCTCCTCCCCATGTCCACTTCCCACAGTCTCTCCTCCTACCCCTTTCACTCCTCAGTTTCCCATCAGGAAAGGGCAGGCCTTCCAAGGTATCAACCAAACAAGTTATATCATGTTGAAGCAAAACTAGGCACCTCCTCTCCTATTAAGGCTGGGTGAGGTGCCCCAGTACAGGGAAAAGGTCCCAAAACAGTAGCCCCTTCTCCCACTGTTAGAAGTAGCACAGTAGAATCTATACATTTAACAAAGCTCCTATATCTGTAAAATAAACTAATAAAGCAATTGACTGGTTATTCTTTTAAACACTGAAAATTTATGAAATAGTTGCAGTAAATTAACAGAGTAAATTATTTGACAGTGAAGAATTGATACTTTCTCAATTTTAGCCTAGGGATTCCTCTTTTATTCATTAATTTTCAAACACAACAAATATTTTCCAAGACTGTAGATTATAACTGTCACTACTGGAAGCTACTATGGAAAATTCATTTAAAGTAGCTTAGTCAAGAAAGTTTTTAGGCCTAGATGCATTTATTTACACAGGAATGTAAAGGAACTAAGCAATCAACAAGTAGGACAAGTTCAGTTGTTTCTAAATGTGTTCTATTTCTCAAATTTACTCATCAGTGGTACAATTAAAATACTATGCCCTGAGATAATCTGAATTATAAGAATAGGTCTTTTTTTGAAACTTGTTTTACTTTAAAGATTCTGAAGATTTAATTTCAGTCCAAGATTGAGTATGAAGTGGAGTAGTCTATATGTAAGGACCTAACTCCAATCTCTTGTACTACAACATTCAACATTGACTAAATTAAATAATTAATACCTCAAATATGTTACAAAACCAATGAAGTGATTTTAATCAACCCCCCAAAGTGAGTTAATAGTGATATTTTAAGTAGATGAGCAATTCAAGGATAAGTTAATTCTAGCATAAGGTGTTATAATAAAAATAGGATATTTACCTATATTATTGGCATAACAGAAACAATTTTAGCACTTTTAAAATATTGTATTATCTATATGTGATTTTGTTTAAAAGAAACATGAGCCTAACATAAAAACACACATTAATATTTTATCTCAAGTAGAGTAATACATATATATACCCCATCTACCTCAGTGTTACAAATTTGTTGTGTCATAGTTACCTGGCAGGGGAGATACCATGATCATGAAGGTGGTTTTCCCAGGGCAAAGCTTATCCATTGCACTCGGGATGTGCTGACCCCTGCGATTTCCCCAAATGCGGGAAACTCGACTGCATAATTTGTGGTAGTGGGGGACTGCGTTCCTGCTCTCCCCTTTAAAAAAAAAATAAAATAAAATAAAAAATAAAAAAAGAAAGCAAAAAACCCCAAAAAAACAAAAAAACCCCAAATTTGTTGTATCTAACATTCACCACAGGTAATATTACAACTTTCTAACGGCAGACTATTCTACTTAAGGCACTTCAAAAAGATGTAGGATTCCAGCCCACAAATGCAACTTTCACAGTCAAACTGAAGTTCCCTTTGAAGACCAAGTGATGTAGTGTTTGTATACGCTTAACCACTGAACATTTCTAAATCCATCTTGTATTTACACTCATTTCTTCCTATTATATATCTGGGATATCTAAAGTAATTTTCATAACTGGTGACTATGGGAATATAATATTATAGGATAACTAACAGAATATTTAAGAAAATTAACATCTTCTGGTATAAGAAACAAAAATGGCTTATACCTAAAATCCTTTATAGCTGTACAAATTACTAACTTGTAGATGTTTCAGAGACTACTATAGCTGAAACCAGACAGAAAAGGAAGTTCGGGCAAAGCAACTAACTAGCAAAATGAAGAGAGAATTATTTAACTCTGAGAAACTACTAATACTCATGAAACTTTAGTCTCAGAACAGAGCAATCAGATCATTGAGTTATTACAAAATATAGACCAAACCAATGGCAAAAAGTAAAGTGAAATATATATATATACATATATATATATGTATATATATATATATATATATATCAGTGTCAGAAAATGTATTTTACAAAATAATGTCATTAGAGACACAAGAGAGAATTTTACAATGAAAAGCACAGCCAACTCATCCAGGCTATAATATTTCTAAGCCATTATACTTTGAAATAAATGAAGCAAAAAAGATACAACTGTAAGAATGAATATATAAATCCAACACTGCAGTTGGACATTTCAATATACTTCTGCAAACAATAAAAAACCAAGCAAGCCTTTTGAAGTATGAAGTAGTTATCATTTTATTATTACAAAAAGAGTCTCAGAAGTCTCTGAAGATTTGACCTGGACTCAACATACTTATATTTCTAGAATTGTATTTGAAGCCTATTTATCTGTCTCAAAGCATAGTGCTTTACTCAGAAACAGGACTGCTTGAACAATTCATTCAATTGCCCCAAATCTAATGCATGCTTACATATCACAATGAAAGTAGGATGCTAGTGCTGTGTAATAACCTCAGGTCATGAGGAATTGACTCGGGTTGTGTTGGGCAATAGTCTCAAGCCATAAAGAATTGCTTAAGCTCAGCCTGACTGGTCTGCTCCACCTGAAGAAGTGATATGCCTGGGTGATGAAAGCAATTCACATTTATTTCAGTCAAACCAGAAAGGTTATGTAACTAATTTCTTGGTGGGCACACACATGATCACACAGGCATGCGTGCACGCACACACACACACACACACACACACATACACGCACAGAGGCATACACATGCATACATAGATGCACACATGCACACATGAACCATACACAGAGACATACACAGAGAGAGACACACACCCACACCCACACACATACACACATAGACACTCATACCCACATAAGCGCCCCCCCAAATCAAATAAATTTCAAAAAGATAACATATGTGAAAATTAAGATTATCATAGTCTCTTTGTTCTATTCTATTTTGTTACTTAAGGGTTTCATTTGTTTTGGTAAATAATCTTGTGGGTGTATGTGTAACTTTGTTGCATTGGAGAATGTTTCTACAGGTGGGCTTTGAGGTTTCAAAAACCCAAGTCAGGATCAGTGTCTACTTTTGTCTGTGTATTAGGATATAAAACTTTCAAGTACTACTTCAGAGACTCATTGCATACAGCCACGGTCCTTGTTATATAATAAGAATGGACTAATACTTTGAATTCTAAACAGGACTCAAATAATTTTCTTCTGTAATATTTGCC
Organism: Mus caroli; assembly: GCF_978045245.1. NCBI lineage: Eukaryota > Metazoa > Chordata > Mammalia > Rodentia > Muridae > Mus > Mus caroli. The sequence continues at coordinate 92,415,062 of NW_028227256.1, forward strand.
TTGGCTGTGGAGTCTCTTCACAGCAATAGAATAGTCACTAAGATAAAGTACATTATGAAATTATGAACACAACTAAATTGACAAACATGTTACCTAACTATTTGCCTGACTCACACATTAATTTGAGAAGAGTTGAGCAGTATTTCAATTTCAGAAATAACAACAGCCATGAAAAGTTTCCTCCTTAAGGGGGTTGATATTAAATCTGAAAGTATTGGAAAGCAGATACAATTGTTAGATTAATATTTTTGTGAGACTGGTTTTATATGTATGTCCATGCACAAAAAGTAAGAAAAAAAATAACCAGCTCTTCTCCATTTCATAATTTGTACATAAAACAGTATGCTATCAAATTATTTTTAACTAGATGTGATTGCTAACAGAATCTAAAATCATCATAGATGCTAATCTTTGGGCATTTCTGATTGAGAATTTCTGTATTATACCAATTAACACAGAGAGTATTTCCTTTAAATCAGGTGGTACTATTATATTGACTTGGTTACCAGCTTTCATGCATAGTAGAAATGGATTGGAGAAAAAGATTTCATTTGCTTCTTCCCTATGGAATAATAAGAATAAATGTATTATATTCCTAATCCCATGCCTTACCCACCATGATTGAATAATGCCCTCAAACTATAAACCAAAACAAACCCTTAATCCCTTAAGTTACTTTAGTTGAATATTTTTGTCACAAGAAGAAAGGCAAGTAACACAGAAAATTAGTACCAGAAGTAGGGATGCTGTGGTAAACCTTACTATGTGGTCCTTAAATCTTTGCAACTGGTTTATAGGAAGAGTGTGAGAAGTTTGCAGCACTGAAATAAAGGAGCCCAGAATACAGTAAGATTGATGACTGTCCATTCTGGCAACAGCATGCAGAAAATGGTCTAAAGAGAAATGGGACAACCACTAATAATGTTTAAGAAGAGAATGAGAATTATGTAAGGACCTGAGTCCATTTCAATTATTACAATTATTAAAATAATCTCTCCATATCCTCAAAACTTGTATAAGACCAAAATAAAAAGTGATATACTAATATATTTTTTGATGGAGATCATTCCAGGAAACCATATAACTGTAACAATGAGCTATAACTCATTGCTTTTATTTAAATCTACAGTGAAAGAGGGTATAAAGTAGAGCAAAAAGATACAAAAATGTAGTTTGGTTGGTGATGGAAGGTATGTGATCAACTTTAACTTTTTGGACAAGGAGTGTGTAGATAGAAATAATCTGTATTGTTCAAGACAGTAGTGTCCTTAAAGTGAAATACTTCACTGGAGCAATAGAAAGGGTGTTTGGAGCACACATTCCAATATCCAAAATCTCCATCATGTAAAATGCAGATACACTTGGTAAAAAAGAGCCTCAAATGAAGATGCTGCTAAGGTTACTTGCTCCAAAAAAAAAAAAAAAAAAAAATGCCCAGAGAAGGTCATGGAAACTAGATCCATAATTTGTGTTAGGAATAAGCTTAGAATAGGAAATGCATGGCAGAGTTCACAAGGAGATCCTTAATTGCCATTTTATGAAGGAATATAAGAGAATCCTAGGATGCAATGACTATCGCAAGATGTAGATTTCAGGCCCAAGAAACACATTCCAAGGAAGGCTACAGGCCGACATAGATCTGGTCCAAGAAATCTAAAGGCTTAAATTGTATGAATTTATCATGTAACTGCTCTGTAGCTTCACAAGGTCCTAAGGAATGTTGGGCTTTTCTCTAACTGCATATGCAAACGTATGGGACACAAGGAAAGCAGTGCTAACAAGAAAACTCACCACTCAGAGTGCCTCCAAAAAGCAACTGGAGAGCGCATACACTAGCAGCATAACAGCACACCTAAAAGCTCTAGAACAAAAAGAGGCAAATACACCCTAGAGGAGCAGACAGCATGAAATAATCAAACTCAGGGCTGAAATCAACCAAGAATAAATAAATAAATAAATAAATAAATAAATAAATAAATAAATAGGAACTACACAAAGAATCAACCAATATAGGAGCTGATTCTTTAGAAAATCAACAAGATAGAGAAACCAGTAGCCAGACTAACCTGAGGCTACAAAGACAGTATCCAAATTAACAAAATCAGAAATGAAGAGGGAGACAGGGGAAATTCAAAAAAATCATCATAGCCTACTACAAAAGCCTATACTCAACAAAACTGGAAAAACCTGGATGAAAAACAAGTTTCTATACAGATACTGAAAAGGTCAGCTTAGGAACTTTGGGAAGGTCATGAGACACTTGCCTCCCTGGAAGGTAGAGGCTAATTAACATTTCTCAGACAATAGGGTAGAATCAACCTGATCTGCTGGTAGGGACACATTCCACAGGACTAACAATTGCCCACCTTCAGACAAGGAAAGTCCTTGTCACCTCATTTCCTAAAGACCAATCAGTTTAAAGGGTGCAATTCCTCCAACCATGGTGCCTAGTTGCTGATGCTCTATTCTAACCCTGGAAACCATATAAAAACTGGCCAAACAGGTGATGGGGGTCACTGCCTCTCCTTCTGGTCTGGGATTGCCTCAGTGCACTAGAGCAATAAATTCCTCTTGTGTTTTGCATTGACCCAGCTCCACATGGTTCACTCAGGGGCTCCCTGGTAAGCCAAAGCTCCCTGGAGTCTTACAAAACCAGGTACCAAAGTTAAATCAGGATCAGATAAACCATCTAAACAGTCCCATAACCCCTAAAGAAAAAGAAGCAGTCATTAAAAGTCTCCCAAACAAAAGAGAGGCCCATTGGTCTTGCAAACTTTATATGCCTCAGTACAGGGGAACGGCAGGGCCAAGAAGTGGGAGTGGGTGGGGGAGCTTGTGAGGGACTTTTGGGACAGCATTGGAAATGTAAATGAAATAAATACCTAAAAAAACTACAATTAAGTGACCCCCAAACTCCACCAGAAAACTCCTACAGCTGATAAACAACTTCAGCAAGGTGGATGAATATAAAATTAACTGAAACAAAACAGTATCCTTCCTCTACTCAAAGGATGAACAGACTGAGAAAGAAAATAGAAAAACTAAATCCTTCACAATAGTCACAAATAATATAAATTACCTTGGTGTGATTCTAACTAAGCAAGTGGAAGATCTGGATGACAAGAACTTCAATACCCTGAAGAAAGAAATCGAAGATCTTAGACGCTGGAAAACCTTCCATGCTCATGGACTGGTCGGATTAATATAGTAAAAATATCCATCTTCTTGAAAGTAATCTGCAGATTCAATGCAATCTCCATCAAAATTCCAACTCAATTCTCCAAGGAGTTAGAAAGAGTAATTCTCAAATTCATTTGTAACAACAACAACAACAACAACAAAAATCAGAATAGCAAAAACTATTCTCAACAATAACAGAATTCTGTGGGAACCACCATCCCTGACCTCAAGCTGTATTACAGAGCAATAGTGATAAAAAAAAAAATGTATGGTATTGTTAGAGAGAGACAGGCAGGAAGATCAATGGAATAGAATTGACAATCCAGAAATGAACCCACACACATACGGTCACTTGATCTTTGACAAAGGAGCTAAAACCATCCAGTGGAAAAAGACAGAATTTTAAAAATGGTTTTAGAACTTTATTGTAAAAAGGCAGGGAGAAAGAGAGAAGGTAGAAAGAGGGAGAGAGGCCCTCCATGGCCACATGGAGAGACAGGGAAAGGGAGAGAGAGAAGGAGGGCTAGAGATGACATTAAGAAAGGTGAGAGCTTAAAGAGCAAAGGACATCGTTTTCAACAAATGGTTCTGGCTCAACTGGCAGGTAGCATGTAGAAGAATGCAAATCGATCCATTCCTATCTCCCTGTACAAAGCTCAAGTCCAAGTGAATCAAGGACCTCCACATTAAACCAGACACACTGAAACTTATAGAGGAGAATGTGGGAAAGGGCCTGGAAAATGTTGGCACAGGGGAAAAGTTCCTTAACAGAACACCAATGGCTTGTGCTTTATGATGAATAATTGACAAAAGGGATCTCATAAAATTACAAAGCTTCTGTAAGGCAAAGGACACTGTAAATAGAACAAACCAGCAACCAACAGGTTGGGAAAAGATCTTTATCAATCCTACATCCGATAGAGGACTAATATCCAATATATACAAAGAACTCAAGAAGTTAGACTCTAGAGAACCAAATAACCTTATTAAAATGGGGTACAGACTTAAACAAAGAATTCTCAACTGAGAATTTTGAATGGCTGAGAAGCACCTAAAAAAAAATGTTCAACATCCTTAGTCATCAAGGTAATAAAATTCTGAGATTCCACCTCAGTCAGAATCGCTAAGATCAAAAACTCAGGTGACAGCTGATGCTGGTGAGGATGTGGAGAAAGAGGAACACTCCTCCATTTTTGGTAGGATTGCAAGCTGGTATAACCACTCTGAAAATCAGTTTTGCAGTTCCTCAGAAATTTGGACATAGTACTACCTGAGGACCCAGGTATACCACTCCTGGGCATATACCCAAAAGAAGCTCCTATATATAAAACAAGGACACATGCTCCACTCTGTTCATAGCAGTCTTATTTATAATAGCCAGAAGTTGGAAATAACCCAGATATCCTTTAACAGAGGGATGGATATAGGAAATGTGGTACGTTTACATTATGGAGTACTACTCAGCTATTAAAAACAATGACTTCATGAATTTTGCAGGCAAATGGATGGAACTAGAAAATATCATTCTGAGTGAGGTAACCAAGTCACAAAAGAAAACACGTGGTGTGGTATGCATTCACTGTTAAGTGGATATTAGCCCAAAAGCTCAGAATACCCAAGATACAATTCACAGACCATTTGAAGCTCAAGAAGATGGAAGATGAAAATGTGGAAGCTTTTGTCCTTCCTAGAAGGGGTAACAAAATACTCATGGGAGTTAGAGGGTGGGAGGAACTTGGGAAGAAGAGAGGCTTGGCGAGGGAAAGAAAAAGGGGGAAAGGATCAGGTATGGGAGGAAACCTGGATGATATACAGAGGGTCATGAATTTGAACAGAGGTGTATAGCAATGGGGGATGGGGAACCAGGGGTAGCCTGGTGGCTACCAGCAATCCGAGATGCCAGGAATCAAGAGACTCCCAGAACCCAACAGGGATTAGATTAGCTGAAATATCCAACAGAGTTAAAGAAAAGGACCCCAGTTGGGGGATGGGGCCACCCACTAATCTCCAAATTTTTAACCCAGAATAACTTCTCTCTAAAGGAAATAGGGGGACAAAGTATGGAGCAGAGACTGAAGGAAAAGCCATCCCAAGGCTGCCCCACCTGGGGATCCATACCATATAGATATACCAAACCCAGACACTATTGCAGATGGCAAGAAGTGACAGAGCCAAAAGATAATGGGGGTAAAATATGAAAGGCTATCTTCTGCATATGAAATAAACAGAATATTAATGTTACAAGATTGGCTCACTGCAATGGCCTTCACAAGTATGGGCCTGTGTGCAATCAATTACAGACTGGGAAGGGGCACACGTGTACCTACTATCCCTGATGAGCTACAAATAGTTCCATGCTTTTGACAGATTTTGAAGAAGAAAATTGACTTTAGTTGTATAACGATGGATGATTCCAGTATGTATCAATGGATAGCTCCAAAACAGTGATCATGTAGATGGTCCTGGTGATATTTACTGGATCACAGAGGAAAACAAGGAGACATAGAGATAGGAGGAGTTGTGAAGTTGGGTAATAGGAATGGTTTTGAGATAGAAGATAAGAATGGCAGCAATTAAAGTGTAACATGTCTATAACTAAAATTGTCAATGAACAAATTTAATAAAAGTTTAGAGAAATAAATACTTAACTTCACAAAAATTGAATACTAACTAAAGTAATTCATTACTAGTAAGCAAGAAGTACAGAATATATGCAACTATATGCAGCACAGAAAAATTATATCACAAACACTAGAGCACTAAATAAATCATGCTGAAAATAAGAAAAGGAAAAATCTTCCTGGCTCATATCAGCATTGTCAGTTCATAATGACAATCGATAGCAAAGTAAACACTCAATACATATATCCACTGCTATTGAACATCCATGAATAATTGTTTTTCATAGGAATGTACCCTACAGGTGATGAGGGTAGTTGAAGTATTGGTCACCAGGTCATAGAGCTCTTTCAAGGGATGGAATAGCATAAGCAAATAGACCACTTGGTACGCACATTCGAATGTTGTACCTGGTCCTTAATAGTTTCTATGTTTCCTACCTACTATGGGATAAAAAGCATCCTCCTTCAAACACTCCAACTAGTGTTAAGCTCTGCCCAGATACACAGGGTCAAGCAATCATAGTATGTATTCACTGAATAAATAAACAAATATTTCCTTTGTTAAGGTGAGTCTTTCCATATGTTAATCATATGCCACAGCAAGTTACAAAGGGAATACAGTTAAAATTTCTTAGAAAAGAAATCTTAGTAAATAAAACCATTATTTGCTAAAAGATCATTGATCTGGTGAAGATGTAGAGATGCTTAGAGATATTTGACTACATTAAAAATCAGAATAAAAATAAATAACTTCATCATTCATAATTAAGGAGTAAAAGACTACAGAATGAAAATAAAATAAAGTTCATAAGGAAAATACAAAAGCAGTAGAAAGGAAAAATTATCAGAATTGAATTAATGGAGAATCAGTGAACGAAAAATGATAGGAGACTTTAAACCATTAGGGGAAAAGCATGTGGTTTAAGCTACATTTTCTCTATAGAATTCTATTAGTAATGACTGACAGTTGCAGCAAAAGTAAAAAACAAAACAAAAAAAATTTAAAGCAAATGAAACAATTATTGCAGTAAAAAGACTGACTAAAAATGGAATAAAATCTGCCAGCTGTTCAACTGACTGGGGATTAGGACATAGAATACACAGATTTCAATATAGTAAATAGAAAGAATAAAAAAAACTACTAATTATTAATCAGGAAAATGGACAGAGTAGACCATTTTAAAGTATGAACAACTTTCCAGTATTTTCACTAAAAATGTTCAGTATCTATAGCTATATGAAAAACAAAATGAAAAAACTAAATTGAGATCCCATGTTATCCTAGATATAATGACTATTCTCAAGAAAACTAATGCCAATCAACACTGATGAGAGTGTGGACAGAAATGAATTCTTCTACATTGCTTAGTGTGAATAGTCACTAGTTCAGAAACTATGACTATTTCCAAATAATTTAAATCTAGATGTCATGTGATCCATTTCTACCACTTCTGGGCATATGTACTTCAAATCTCAGTCAACATATTGAAGAGATCATCACCAACATATACAAAGCAATGGAAAAGTTATGGTTTCTACTTAAGAACCCAAGAACGGATGAACTGATAAATCTCTTGTGCATGGATGTGATTGTTCTGCAAATCCTTGTGGTAGCTGAGAAGATCCTATTGCCCGCGCTTTTGTGTCCCCCTGGTAAGAACACGCTCAGGGCAACCGGAATCTTCTGCAGCACAAACTTTATTGCTTACCCCATCAGGAGCCAGTGGAGAAGAGAGCCAGAGAGAGAGAGAGATGGCGGAGCCCCCTCCCTTTTATGGAGGACTGTCCTCCGCCTCGGACGTGTCACTCCCTGATTGGCTGCAGCCCATCAGCCGGAGTTGTCGTCACAGGAAAGGCAGAGCACATGGCGTGGAAAGCTACCCCGGCACATGCGCAGCTTGCTTGTTTACTACTTAGAACACGGGTGTCAGTGCCATCAGCGCCATCTTGTAATGGCAAATGTGAAGGCGGCTCCTTACATCTCCCCCTTTTCTTTTATATAAGAGCAATAGGCCACCCATATTAATGAGAGTGGAGATAGAGGTCAAATCCCCAGTGTGTAAAATAGGGGCTTTACACAAAACCTCCTCCCAGGCTCATCACCCAAAGGGGTCTTGGTCCGCTCCCGTGTCGTTTTTCCTGGGGGAAGGACACTTGGACACTAAACCTTCTTGAAAGATGACATGTCTCCCTAGAATAGGCTCATATATGCCACAGAGCCCTTCTACTGCAGTGCTTAGCCATGCAACTCTCTCGGGCTGCTGAAGCACACTCACTCTATCCCGTGCAATGAGACTAGCCTCGTGGGGTGCAAGAGCTGAGTGGCCAGCGACCTATTGCTTAAGCATAGATAACCATATATCAGGGGAAGCACCATGTTCCAGTGCTGCAAGCACCTGGGAAATAATCACCATGTCTCTCCTAGTTTGGGCCTTAAGCTTACAGACCAATCAAAGAAGCAACACTAATCCACAGCAAAGAACAGCTCCAAATAATTCCACCCCCACCCATTCTTTAAAGAAGGAAAATGTTGAAAAGATAGTCCTTAGGTCAAGGACAGGTCCAAGTGCGTGGGGCAAGTCTCAATTTTCAAAGGGTCTGTTCAAATTTAGCCGTCCAATTCTGTATCTCCCAACACTGCTCTCCCTTTGTTGTTATCACACTGGACATCACCAAGACGAGGGACATCAGTATTCCCTTGGTCAGTCTGGATTTTTCGGGTGAGTCTTTCTGGTATCCAAAATGGGTTGTCTTCATTCTGTGGAAAAACACAAACAGCTCCCCTGGATCTTATCAAAATAGGATCCGGGCCTTTCCATTTGTTATTTAAAACATCTTTCCATTTAACCATCTCTTTGGGCCTATCTGGCTCTGAACAATGTCGTTCAGCCGCGGTATGGCCATGAGAATCAAGATTTAAAAAATTGAGTGTAAAAAGTGCTGTAGACACAGACACTCTTGGTACTCGGGGTAGAGCCTCCTTGACTCCCCCTTTCTGTTTTATTAGATGGAAGTCCAGTCAGGTGGGTCACGTCCATCTGACGGCAGAACTGTTGGAATTTTTGAGATGTATAAGCTGGTCCATTATCAGTCTTAAGTAGTTTGGGTTTCCCCCAAGCACTCCATGCCTCAAGGCAATGTTGAATCACATATGAGGCCTTTTCTCCGGTTAAAGGAGAGGCAAACATGATGCCAGAGCATGTGTCAATGGACACATGGAGATATTGAAGTTTTCCAAAGGAAGAAACATGTGTAACATCCATTTGCCAGACCTGTAGAGGTCGAATACCGCGTGGGTTAATTCCCACATAAGGAACTGGCAAGAACTCACAGCAGCTTTGACATTGAGTAACAATGTCACGGGCTTCTTTTCTAGTCAAGGAGAAACGGCGGCGTAATGTTTCAGCCGTCACATGAAAATTGTTATGAAAATTTCTTGCAGCCTCTATCGGGGATGTTAGGGCAGCAGCCACCACTTTAGTGGCTTTATCTGCCAAATCATTCCCCAGAGCCATGGGGCCAGGTAGGCCTGAATGGGCTCTAACATGAGTAATATAAACAGGAAATCTTCTAGATAACAAAACTAATTGTATCTGCTGAAAATATTGGCAACTTTACTGGAAGGCTTAATCACTCCAGCCATTTCTAAAAAATTAAGGGGTTCTAAAAAGGTTTTTAAAACTTCTAAAACCACTAAACATTTTACCACTTGAGGTGAATTTTCATTATATTGTTTGGATACTACTTTACCATTAGCCACATAGGCACCTATGCCAGTTTTTGATCCATCAGTATATACCACAATCCCATTTTTAAGTGGGTTTCTTACTGTTATTTGTGGAAACACAACAGATTGATTTTGGGCAAACTGTAAAATTGGATGTTTTGGATAATGGTTATCTATTTGTCCTGAAAAGGAGGTAACTAAAACTGCCCAATCATTGGATGTGGCTGCCAAGGTTTGAACCTGTCAAAAGTCCAATCTCTCTGCTCTGGAGTCAAAGCAGCAGCGTTTGCTCGGGCCTGCATTTGTGCAGCCTCTTGCCATAGAACTCTCCATTCCGTATATTTGCCCATATTGGGGAGAGCGGCTTTTGCAATCATTTGCCAGTCGGCAGGAGTTAGTGCCATGCCAGCAAGCCTGTCTAACTGCACCAAAGTAAAATTAGCATTGGCTCCATATTTACGGACTGATTCAGCAAGCTCTTTAACCTTTGTATAATCTACCGGAGCGTGAACACGCCCACCCTCGGCTCCTTCAAAGACCGGAAATGCCTGTTGCATCTTCCTTTGTTCCTCTCTTGGAATGAACGAGTCTGCGCACTGCCTCTCTGCGCAGGGCTGACGCACTACGCAGGGCGGGGGCTCCGCATAGGGCGGAGGTGCACTATGACCCTGAAGCCGACTGCCCTGAGGCCAAGCAGCAAGCTGGCCTTTGCCAGCCGCTTTTGGCTTTTTTCTTGACTTAAAAGCTCGAATTTCTCTCTCATAATGAGCTGCTCCCTCCTCTAAGTCTGTTTTCTCAGAAGGGCTAATTTCTTTATCTGATTCACAGCTACTAAGAACTGGCTCTTTAAACTCATCTCTTTTCTCCTCTTTCCTTCTAATCTCTCCCCAGGTATTTTTCCCTGACATTAACTTTTCTTTTTTCCTTTGTTTTTTCTCCTCTTTCCTTCTAATCTCTCCCCAGGTATTCTTCCCTAACATTAACTTTTCCTCGGGTTCAAGACCCGTGGAAAGGCCTGTATACTTATTTCGCGCGCCATGCTTTCTCTTTTTTCCTGCTCTCTCTCCCCGCTTTACTTCTGATAGACTGTCTTGAATTTTGTCCAGAATTCTCCACCCTGTCTTAACTGCTTGTTGACATATGAAAAGAAATAAAAGGGCTTTTAACACTAGAGAAAGTTCAAGACCAGACATACCTTGTAAAGCTGTAACGAACGAACGCGCATCCGTTCCCCAGCTGAAGAGTTCTGAATCTACGTCGGATCCTTCTCAACAGTCTGTTTCCGGGAACACTTCATTAACCGCTCCTCCGTGATGTAGTAGCTCGCGGGTACCATTTATTGCCCGCGCTTTTGTGTCCCCCTGGTAAGAACACGCTCAGGGCAACCGGAATCTTCTGCAGCACAAACTTTATTGCTTACCCCATCAGGAGCCAGTGGAGAAGAGAGCCAGAGAGAGAGAGAGAGATGGCGGAGCCCCCTCCCTTTTATGGAGGACTGTCCTCCGCCTCAGACGTGTCACTCCCTGATTGGCTGCAGCCCATCAGCCAGAGTTGTCGTCACGGGAAAGGCAGAGCACATGGCGTGGAAAGCTACCCCGGCACATGCGTAGCTTGCTTGTTTACTACTTAGAACACGGGTGTCAGTGCCATCAGCGCCATCTTGTAATGGCAAATGTGAAGGCGGCTCCTTACAAGATCCCACTGCTTCTTATTGGCAAGTCATTAAGAAAAAAAAAAATTTTTAAATCTGATGTGAGAAAAACGATTCTGACTTTTGTTTTAAGTGGACCATGACACATTTCCTCTTAATTCTATGTGGTTCAAGACACTGGATTATATTGGGCCTTGATGAACTGCAATAGAAAGCATCTAACCCTATTAAAATCCTAGTTTATGATTAGAATTTAAAATAAGTTCACTTTTCTATTCTAGAATGCTTTAGCTATTTCGTATTTATATTTATATTTTATTAATAACAGACACAATTCAATTTTACTTATAATTAAGAAACATCTATAACCACTTCTCCCTGTTACACTAAAGCTTCTCAATAGACAGTAAATGAGTTTGGAATGTAATATAGATAAAATTATGGATCATGCATTTTAGATAATTAAAGATTGCTCAGGTTGGAAATTATTATCTTTAATAATAGATTTCTAGAAGTAGAAATGTGTCTGAACTAAATTTAAACTCAAAATAATATGCAGACTTTACTGGTTGTTCTTCCTTTTTTTATGCATCTGTTATTTAGTGTTTGGAAAAGAAATGTACAGATTTTTGATCTAGTCATTTGACCTCTAGCGCCTTGAGTGAACTCTGTGCCTATTTGTGTCAAGAGAATATACACTTAGGGGCATTTCATTTATGCACATATACTTTGTTTATATGTTATTACAGGTTTAAAACATTGCCTGGTGTCATACTGGGATGATACTTGAGGGATATTTGAAAGAGTGGGAGCAACATGAATTAGCAGGGATTCTATTTCAGCCTATGACAAAGCTTGTCTTTGCAGTTACCCAATGGAAGCATGTTCCCTGGTCTTCAGATTCATGAAACCATCACCTTGGAATAGTTCACTTACTTAACAAATAACAAATCTACAAACACTGTGCATTTGAGTAAATTTTATTATGGTGTGAAATCTGCATTTGTCAACATGGTGCAAACAAGTGTGTATGGGATATGCCTAGTCACCCTGGGAACACTACACTGAATTTAAATTACATATATTTATCTCAAATTGAATTTCCTATTTTCAAATTGAAAATCTTATTGATTTTCTTAAAAACCAGCTCTTGGTATTGCTGATTCATTGATTCTAACTAGTTGATATCATCCCTGAGATTGTTTCCTGCTGTCTATTCCTTTTGGGAATCTTTGCTTCCTCTTGTTCTAGAGCTTTCAGCTGTGTTGTTCAGTTGCTAGCAACTTCCCTTTTAAGGTCTTGGACAGTTTTGTTCATTTTTCTCAACTGTTTGATTGTTTCTTCCTGTATTTCTTTAAGGGAATTATTTATATCCTCTTTAAAGGCCTCTGTCATACTCATGAGATGGGATTTAAGATCAGAATCTGGCTCACCAGGTAGGCTAGTATATCCAGGGCTTGCCACAGTAGAAGAGCTAGGTTCTGATGGTGCCACATTACATTGGCATCTGTTGATTATGTTTTTGCACTTGTCTTTCACCATCTGGTTGTCTCTGGTGTTAACTGGCCTGGGTGTTGGCCATTGGAACAGGCTTCCCCGAAAGCAGGTAGAGCTGTGTGTCCATGTAGAGTAGGCCTCTTTGGAGGCAGGCAGTTGTCTTTGGCTAGAACAGGCCTAATGTGCCCCAGTTTAGAGCTGGTTTTCTAGGAGACAAGCAGAGACCTGAGGCTGGGAGACAGGCATGCCCATCTGTCCTGAGTGCAGGTGGAAGTGGAGGGGATCTGACTGAGTGAATGTCTGAGATGTCTTTTGGACTCTGTGTGGTGCCACCAGGCATTGGGATGGGTGTCTTACCTGTGTTCCTGGTTAGAGCAGTCCTTCTGGGAGACAGTCAAGTCTGTGGGGTGATGAAGTTGTTCGTATTATTCTTATTATGATAGTAGCAATCATTTTATGGGTAAAAGCTCATATTATCTTCACAATCTAACCCTGTTCAAAACCCCAAGTTCAAATCTACTCTGAGTCTGGTGGCAGTCTTTAGTTATGAGAACTTTATACAAACAAACAAAATAACCCCATTCCAAATAAAATGCTGCAGAGCAAAGAACAAAAAAAAAAAAAAAAAAAAACAAAAAAAAACCAAACAAACAAAAAAAAAACCTTCCATGCCAAAATGATGGAATGTTCAAAGATGAGACAAAAACTAGATGAAATCCCAGGAAAGCAAACACCAAATCTTTAACTTCCATATCTCTGTCATGTAATAACTGTGACAAGGGCTTGGATAACTCTTTCCATGACACTTGATGTGCACATCCCTGTTGTCTTGGTACAGATAAGCTTGTTCTCTGTAGGTGTCATCAACATACTTTTCACATTCCTTATAGGACCTGTGGTCTCTGTGCAGTTTAGTTTTCACCTTAACAGCTTTACAAATCACACAGCCAAGGGCTTTCATGCAGGCTTTCTGATCATGCCTCATGTATCCTATCATCCTAGGTTTTCCTTTGTTATCAACTTGAAGGCCTCTAATCATTGTAACACCTTCATCCGGTATGACTGTCTAACTGTTATCATGTGGGACGTGGGTGTAGGGGAAGAGTGGGGAGGGAGAGAGCCCGCATCCAGCCAGAGTTCCTGTGATCCAGGCAGGCAGACGCAGAAGGACTGCCGGATGCTTTCCACTTGGCCCCAGGTGGGCATCTGGCTATGTGAAGCCACTGACCCCACATGGAAGGTAGGGTGGACAAGGGGCAGCCCACGGTACCACGGGGCCCAGGGTGACACTCTAGGCCCCGGAGATACTAGAAGTGGGCAGAGGGAGAGAGGTTCCCACACAGGTGAGAGTCCTTAGTCTGGTCCATGGCTGGAGTGTAGAAAGGCCTTCTGACAGGAGATTAGGCACGACTTGTTAGGAGAAAGCCTATCCCATCGTCCAAGCACAGTGGACCTTAATGAACAGAGATAGTTCATGGTTTTAGAGCTTTATTGTAGAAAGGCAGGGGGAAAGAGAGAAGGTAGAAAGAGAGAGAGACTGGCCATGGCCAAGAGGAGAGAAAGGGGAATAGAAAGAGAGAAAGAAAATAAGAAAGGTGAAAGCTTAAGAGAGTAAGAGAGAGATAGTAAGAGGGAGAGTAAGGAAAGTAAAAGCTTAAGAGAGCGAGGAGCGGCCAAGCAGCCACTCTTATAGTGGGCTGTGTTATCTTGCTATTGTTAGCTAACTGGGAGGAGTCTAGCCTGAAGGTCAGAAGCTTGGGACATTGTCTATGTGACTACTAGCCACATGTTTCTCTTGTGGGGGCTGTGGGGGTGTTAACTTCAACAGGAGACAGGGGTCCAGGAGACATGAGGGAACGCCTTCCAACCTATGTAGGTGAAAATTATCACCACCAGGTCCACCAGGGTTCCACCTCTCAATTCGATTGGAGACCAACCTGTATGTGCAGTGCCCATTGCCCCACATTATCATATGAACAAGGCCATTGTTTGGCAGTAGTTAGATCAGTCAGAGCTCATGGAGAGTAGATATGGCAGCCTATGAGCTAACCAAGTGGAAAGAATACCACCACAAATTAATCAGTCCATTACTTTTAAATCATCCTTCATTCTAAGTCTTGCAATGGTGACACAATATAAATAAATTACTTGGGAAATGTGTATAGAGCGGCTTCTAACACAATTTCCAATGCAGCTCTGATTTGTGTTTTAAACCTCATAAGTCTGGTTTTCCTTATTTATACTTCTGTTGACATCATTCTGGTCTTTTGAACTTCCCCCCTATAATTGTTCAATAATGAACATAATAACAGCATTATAAGCTTTGCTTGGCCTACTTCTTCAAAGACTCCCAAATTAATCTGCAAAACATCTCTGAAATCAAAAAGCACACAATTCCATTGGTTATAGCAATGGCACTCTTATTCTGATACAGGTTACTGTGATTTTATACTTCCTAATCCCTGTGACACAGAGATCAACTTGAAAGCAAAAGATTTATTCTGTTCAGAGTTTTGAGAGGGTCAGTTCATCACAGGAGATAGGAGTGAAGACAGAGGCCAGGACAGTAAGCAGAGCAAAGCAGGAAAGATCAAGGAAAAACAGAGCTCACAAAGACATGCCCTGGCCTTCTATCAATATGAGTTATACTTCATACATTTTATTATGACTCTAACCATGGTTTGAAGAATTTAATAAATGTCTTCATATTCTAATTATCTCTGGAAGCACCAAATATTCTTAGCTGTATACTTTACTAATATTTCAGATGTTTCTCTTTTTTTGATGGTATAAGCATCAATATATTTTGAAATTCTTGCAGACACCCCTCAAATATTTCTTTTTGTTTGTTTTTTATTTTATTTTATTAGATATTTTCTTTATTTATATTTCAAATGTTATCCCGAAAGTTCCCTATACCCTCCCACCCCACCTTGCTCCCCTACCTACCCACTCCCATTTCTTAGCCCTGGTGTTCCCCTGTACTGGGGCATATAAAGTTTGCAAGACCTAGGGGCCTCTCTCCCCAATAATGGCCAACTAGGCCATCTTCTGTTACATATGCAGCTAGAGACACAAGCTCAGGGGGTACTGGTTATTTCATATTGTTGTTCCACCTATAGGGTTGCAGACCCCTTCAGCTCCTTGGGTACTTTCTCTAGCTCCTCCATTGGGGGGTCCTATGTTCCATCCTATAGATGGCTGTGAGCTTCTGTATTTGCCAGGCACTGGCATAGCCTCACACGAGACAGCTATATCAGGGTCCCTTCAGCAAAATCTTGCTGGCATATGCAATAGTGTCTGCGTTTGGTGGTTGATTATGGGATAGGTAACCAGGTGGGGTAGTCTCTGGATAGTCCATCCTTTTGTCTTAGTTCCAAACTTTGTCTCTGTAACTCCTTTCATGGGTATTTTGTTCCCTATTCTAAGGAGGAATAAAGTATCCATGCTTTGGTCTTCCTTCTTGATTCTCTTGTGTTTTGCAAATTTTATCTTGGGTATTCTAAGTTTCTGGGCTAATATCCACTTATTAGTGAGTACATATCATTTGAGTTCTTTTGTGATTGGGTTACCTCCCTCAGGATGATATCCTCCAGATACATCCATTTACCCAAGAATTTCATAAATTCATTGTATTTTAATAGCTGAGTAGTACTCCATTGTGTAAATGTACCACATTTTCTGTATCAATTCCTCTGTTGAGGGACATCTGAGTTCTTTCCAGCCTCTGGCTATTATAAATAAGACTGCTATAAACATAGTGGAGCATGTGTCCTTCTTACCAGTTGGAACATCTTCTGGGTATATGCTCAGGAGAGGTATTGCTGGATCTTCCGGTAGTACTATGTCCAGTTTTCTGAGGAACCACCAGACTGATTTCCAGAGTGGTTGTACAAGCTTGCAATCCCACCAACAGTGGAGGAGTGTTCCTCTTTCTCCACATCCTCACCAGCATCTGCTGTCACCTGAATTTTTAATCTTAGCCATTCTGACTGGTGTGAGGTCGGATCTCAGGGTTGTTTTGATTTGCATTTCCCAGATGATTAAGGATATTGAACAGTTTTTCAGGTGCTTCTCAGCCCTTTTGTATTCCTCAGTTGAGAATTCTTTGTGTAGCTCTGTACTCCTTTTTTAATGGGGTACAGAGCTAATCAGATGTTTCTTTCTTTCTTTCTTTCTTTTTTTTTTTTTTTTTTTTTTTTTGGTTTTGGTTTTTTCATGACAGGGTTTCTCTGGGTATCCCTTGCTGTCGTGGAACTCACTTCGTAGACCAGGCTGGCCTGGAACTCAGAAATCCACCTGCCTCTGCCTCCCAAGTACTGGGATTAAAGGCATGTGCCACCATCACCTGACTGATCAGATGTTTCTTAATCTAAGCAAGTTGAAATCAGGATTCAAATTCACTGCCATGTAGAACAAGAGGCATAAAGTAGAGAGCATTATACTCTCTGACATAAAACATGGTATGAAGATCAAACAATCAAAATAGGGCAGCATTGTCATAAGAGGCACATGGGCCAATGACACAGAAGAGGGACTGTCATGACACATATTTATAGACTTTTATGGAAGATGCAAAGAGAAGGCATGCATTCATTTAATAAATTTAGAAAATCGGATAATCTGGGTTTGTAAATACATTGCCTGAAAATTCTTCCTAGAAATCATGGAAGTAAAGGAAACAGTTGGTCTGCTGACTTGGGTGGCATTGATGTGAATGTTTACCACACTTAACTTAAAATGATGAAATTTGCTATGACCTAATGTGGGGAGCAGGTGTGGCGGCAGTTCCAAAGGCACCAGGGACTGCAGCTAAGTCGTATGACTTGCACCTGACTTTCTCATATAAACCACAAACATCTTGAGAGCTGCGCAGGTGTACCAGGATACCAGTAAATCCATTTTGGTGGAGATATGCCCCTGCTGCCCTGATTAGCTGAAGCTGCGTACCTGGTGAGGTGATGTGGCCTGCTGTGCATGGATGGGAACTGATAGTATATAAGAGTGAGAGGTCCAGGGCTCGGAATCTTTCGCCTACACAGTCAATGTGCAGCCCAATAAACGTGTGCAGAAGGATCCTATTGTGGTGTCTTTCTTACTGGCGAGTCAGGCATCCCACAACCTAACAATGTAAAAATCAACAAATTGTTTTTAAATAGTTGTAAATCTTCTGTATATGATCTATGAACTTGTCCACTTACTTGAAATAATTATAATTTCCATGTATCAGTGATATAATTCAAAATAAGAAAATATCAATAATATAAGAACATAATCATTTTCAAACTTAAATATTTAGATGGGGAGACTTTTCATTTTGGGTTTCCTCTATGGGTATGTCTGAGTTTTACAGATATGATCTGGTAATTTAAAATAATGACACTTAAGTTGCATTTTAATATAACCCATGAAGAAGAGTTGAGGATGGATGTGGTGGTACATGCTTGCAAGTCTACCACTTCAAGGCTTCTTGACTACGAATTTTAGACAAATCTGTTTACACAGAGAAACCCTGTCTCTAAGCAGAAACACAAGGAACCCAGAGAGCAAACAAGAAATAAAAAATACAAAGCCCCATGGACTTACATGGTAGAGCACTTGCCTGTCCTGCCATTCTCCAGTACCAAAATACTGATGTTAGCTTAAGAAAGATCACTGTTTTCCTAAGATTTAATGTTATAAAATCATAAACTCTTCAGGTAATCTTACATTTATAGAGATCATTCGTGAACCATCATTTCATAATCTCACTTCTAGAAGTTAGTGAGTTGGGTCACTTGTGTGTGAACAATTGTCACTAAGCCTGAAAATCCAAGCTTGAGTCTAGAAACCCACTAGCTAGAAGGAGGAAATAACCTCCTCCATGCTGTCCCTTGATCTCTATTCAACCTCCATGTTACTTGCCAGCATGTATAAAAAATAAAACCCAGAGATATGTTTCTTTACTAAAGATACAAAATAGTTTATTATTAATATTTCAGGTAATATATATGTAAATAAAAGTATATAAATATATTATATTTTTTATTTCTCTGTCTGTCTCTGTCTTTGTCTGTCTCTGCATCTCTGTCTTTGTCTCTGTCTTTGTCTCTGTCTCTGTCTTTCTCTTTCTCACATGTGTCTATTTGCCCCCAGAGGACAATTTGCAGGGATTCATTATCCTCTTCTAAATGTATGTTTTAGAGATTGAACTCAAGTCCACAAGCTTGGTAGCAAGCACCCTTGTCAGCTGAATCATCCTTCCAGCCACCTACTCATATGCTTTCTGAAAGTGTGTTTTATAATTCACATTTTGCTGTGCGTCATAAACATATAGATAACCAAACCCATAATGCATATTAGTTTCTGCCCATTATCAAATTATCAGTTGTTTATAATTATTGATATATAATCAGCAATAATGGTGATTAGTTAGTTTTATGATAATGAGAAGCTAAATATTCAGAAATGCTGTTTACATCTATCTAGATGTAGTTAGAACTAGAAAACTGTTGATACTGTAGACCTTTCAAATAGCATGTGTGATACTAAGACCTCATTAGCGAATTAATTCTTGCATAGTTTTTAATGAAATAAACTAATCTAAACTAATTTAGTGAACTACCTTTCTAAAGAAACAGAACTATGATATAGATTTCAAATTTTACTTTTGCAGTTTCGCTTTGTCTACACTGATTCTCTCATTTCTCTCTCATTGTAGCCTCTCAACTTAGTTATGCCTCAGTGTAATTTTCAGGTGGTATTGGCAGAAGTATCTGCTACATAACCTAATGCATAGAGAAAATTTTCAATAATTTATTATCTTACTCAACATGAATTTGATATTCTGTAATTATACTTATAGAGAACAAATCCCACAAGAAATAACAGTGAGGGATAACTGATAAATATCTGAATTATAGAAAGTCAGCACTCTAACCCTATAGTTATTACTTCTTACAACTATCTTCTAGATAAAATTATTTGTAGCCTATGATTTAATACCTTTTGTAAGTACAAGAGTAAATATTATTAATATAATTATAAATGATACTGGATATAAATGAAATGCTTATCTCAGTAACTAATTCTCTACAATGAGAGCTCATTGAAATTAGCTTAAAATAATTTAGTATATAATATGCTGTGGATAGTCTTGGGGCTAATTATATTTGATGTTAATTCTGTTCTCCTGTGAGGGGTTGTGAACAAGGAATGGGTCAGCATTCAGGTGATTTCCTGTAAACCTGCTTCCCACCTTAATTTGTAAAATAAAGGAGAGCTGATGATTGAGCAGATAAAGGGAAGGTGGAGCAGAAGGTGGGGAGAAAGAAGAATGAGAAAAAGGGAGAGGAAACAGAGGAGGAGGAAGAAGAAGAGAAGTGGAGTAGAAACACATGGCCTTGAGAAACCACAAGTTCTAAGGGGTCTCATAGATGTGGAAGTTGGTAATGTAGTGGTAGATCTGGTCAATCTAGGCACACAGCATGTATTCATATTAAGTGAGTTGTGTTTTCATTGCTGGGGCATATTTGGGTTGGAGATTTACCACAGCAATAATGTTCAAAAATTGATATTCAACATTAGATCCCATCTATAATAATTATTAAAAATATTAAAAATAATATAAAGTGAGATTTTTATATTGAATAATTTCTGTGTACCTTAATATTGAAAATGTAGTATTGCGCAATGGGATTTCATATAGCAATGAAGAAAAATGAAATTATCAACCCTGTGCATATAGATGGATAGAACTAGAAAAAACTACAGAGAGCAAGGTAACCAAGATCCAGAAAGACCAGTGCTTCATGTTCTCTCAAGTATGTGGATCTGGGATTCAAGTCTTTAGACTTGTAAGTTTAACTTAGAGTACCTGTAGAAGCCAGCAGACTAGAAATGGCTCATGTAGGAAAAGATGGGGTTAGGGGAAGGCTTAGGAGAATGCAGTTGGTATGAAAGTGGAGGGGGATAGTAAAGGAGGATTAAGTAATTTTTAAAGGAAGAGTTCACATGGAGATATTTTACATCCTAGAAGAATACATTATTAAACAAAATGTCAGTGTTTGAGTGGGTTCTCCTTTAATATTTTTTTTTGAAGCAGTGTTGCACTATGTAGCTCTTGCTGTACTAGAACGCGCTGTGTAGACCAAGATTGTCTAGAATTCATAGAGATCCACCTGTGATCTGCGTCCCTAGCACTAGGAGTAAAGACTTGTGCCACTTGCCTGGCCCTCTATAAATTCTTGATTAAAGAGGGTCTATATTCTCCTTTCCTATAAACAATGAAGGATATCCCCATTGGAGTTAGTTTTCCACAATATGTATGTGAGAAGATACAGTTTGGTCATAGGACATGGAGACCTGAAGCTGCTACTACAGAGGGGCTTCCTCCCTGTTAGCTGCTTTCCACAGTAACAGAGGGTGCTCTGCAGGTTGCTGGGGGAAAGTCCTAAACAGTCTTACACAGATGCGATCCCTGTAAGCAAAAGAACCAGCCTTCCAATCTGTGTCGATTGGTGCAATGAAAGCATACATCTATATTTTATGGGGATAGTCAAGTACTTCCTGGTTGTATTTAAGGCCTTCCTGCAAAGGTATAAAATTAGGCCTGATACTACAATTCTGATGAGAACTCATGGCTGGAGAAGTCATAGGCACTAGGGGAGAATCAGCTACTAATGTTTCATTAAGTGACATCTTATCTAATTACCCACTATTTCTCTGTATATCCACAGATTTGTTCATCTTTTCAGCTTTCACTGGTAAAGCTTCCCTTTGTAGAGATGATGGTTAATATAGAATAAACAATCAGTCAAAGTTCAGAGAATATGGTATTGTGAAATGCTTGGCCCTCTACACAACATCTGCATAAAAACCTAGACCTCAAATGGTAAGGACAATCATGGAAAAGAGGATGGAAAAATGTAAGTACCAGAGATGGTACTTTAAAAAATGTAATTATCATAGATGGACTGTTAAAAAATGGTGTACTCCAGACAGGGCATGGCTGATACACTATGAAAGCATGCAAGGTGTATTTACCTACAGAAAACCTGCAAAAGTGGAGTCCATTAGCATCTCAAGAAAGGAGACTGACTCCTGAGGCCCCACCAATCATGAAGGACTGTTGACATTCAATTGTGGCTAAGGAAAGTTATTCCACTTTCTTCAGTAACTAGAGTTACAGCAGTTAACTTCTCTTCTAAGCTCGTGCAGATAACCTTAGTAAAAATTAAATAGGATACACACACACACGCACACGCACACACACAAATGGGAGCAGGGAGGGAAAAGGAAGACTAGGAGGAAGGGAGGGAGAGGGAGAACCAGGAGAGGACCTGGGGGAGAGGAACTACAGCAGATGAGAAAAAGTGAAAGACTAAAATCATGGAATTGTCAAATAATAAAAATAAAATAAAATAATTTGGTCATAAAAATAAACAACCTTATCAAACAAACAAACAAACAAACAAACATAAAAGAAAGTGCATATGAGAAGTGACTTCCAACTTCCCAGTTCATACTTAAAGTTGAAACGTTTTTTGAGAAAATTCTAAGATATGGTTTTCACCTGGATAATTTTCTAGTGTGATGATTTGTTCATAAAACTCCTGTTTGCTTGGTTTCTTGCAACATTTCTATCTCTGCAGCCCTAATATGCTTCAGACTAGCCTCCTTCCTTCTTTTTTTTTTTTTTTAAAGATTTATTTATTTATTATATGTAAGTACACTGTAGCTGTCTTCAGACACTCCAGAAGAGGGCGCCAGATCTCATTACGGATGGTTGCTGGGATTTGAACTCTGGACCTTCAGAAGAGCAGTCGGGTGCTCTTACCTACTGAGCCATCTCTCCAGCCCCCTCCTTCCTTCTTTTTACTTCAGCACATCATGTATAGCATTGGGGATAAATCTTCATTCTGAACACTTTTCTATATGCTATGTTTTAAATTTAACTTTTCCATTTCTGACTTCCTATCAGCACATTTATTGGATGAAACTTTATCAGTTTTTAAATCACTGCCATAGTTACTCTGAAAGGCAACTTTGACAATAAGTGATATTTAAAAAAAGATACCTGAAAGTTCTATAGCTTTAACTTTTTATTACTTTTAATATTTTCCCTCACATACTTAAGTTTGTTTTTTGTTTTTTTTGTTTTGTTTTGCTTTGTTTTTGGTGAAGCTATTCTAAACCTTCTCACTAAGTTTTTTCTAAGTAAATTGTAAAATGTCATCTATAATCTTTTCATAACATTTCTTACTTCAGAACCATAGTTATGATGTTTTGTATGTTTGTCCCTTTACAAATTGTTTTTTCTATTTCCTTATATTAAGTAAACACTATTCAGCAATCTTGTTTTGAGTTTACATTTCTTTTTTACACATTTGATTGAAGTCACACACATCTGTAACATTAGATCCACATTGCCACAGTTATGTAGTTTCATTCTTTTTGTGATTCCATAGTTTTCTTGCCCTTGTTTAATATATTTGCTTTTTTCACCTAGCTATCTCAGGACAGTTTCATTTCACTAGTTGATTACAGTGATTTATGGCGTAATATAAACATGGTCATAAAGTCACTTTTTTGTTTTATAACCTTCAATTATATGTGTAAAATGCAAATGAAGCTGCTGGATCATAAGAATGTTTCTTCCTCTCTCCCCCACTCTGTAACCCCCCTCATTCATCCCCCCTCTGTGTGTGTGTGTGTGTGTGTGTGTGTGTATGTGACTGTCTGTTTTGTAATCCCCAGATTATTTTCCAGAATAGCACTATTAATTTACATTCCTAACAATGTTGTATAAAAACCATAATTTCTCCCATGATCAATATCATTTCTCTCATGCTGATGCATTAAACATTTCTAATATATAGACATTACACACACACACATATTAAGCTATATGTTGCTAAAATTGTAATGTTGAAGATTTATCTCCTACTATGACCATTTGAACGTCTCTTTTGATGTACAAATGAATCAAATGTATGCCGTGATAATGTATCTGCACAGTGACAGCTAAGAACAACCTACTGTCTTTTGATACTGCTGTTGCCTTCTTACACTTTTAAAACTTTATTTTTTTGGTAAGAGATAAAAACAGTGAGGGGAAACGGAATGTAATTTTATCACATATGTGAAAGGCTTCTGTGTGGTGCTTTGGTGATTTAAGAAAGATACCCTTGCTCCTGAATCATAGGCCAGGTTTGTAAGAGTGGCAAGATGAAAATTGATTTGGATGATAAACTGTCCTCCTCACTAAAAGACCACTTAATCTGGGTGCTCCAAGAGATTTATTTCACTTTTCAAAGAATTTATAATATTCTTTAGGAATAATTTATAGCTGTGGTAAAGAAGGTCTTAAATTGTAACAAAATATGGCCATCAACCCAAGGTATTTTCATTCAGAATATGATCATTATATCTATACTTAATGCTCATCAGCTTAATAAAAATGCAGTTATATATGTTCCCATTTATAATTATTTGGAGACCTTGATTTTTATTATCATTTTCTAGTTCAAATTAAATGTCCCCTTTATTTTATTTTATTTTTCTTTGTGGCTAATTCCTAGCCAGAGCCTACACTCCTCTGGGTTGGCCCATTCCCTGGGGCCCCACATTAAGGACGTTTGCTGATGCATTAACTTTCTTATTGCAGATTTTATGACTCCTGGCTTCCTGGAGCCATTGCACAGAATGGGAGTAACAGTCGAAAGAATTTTGTCAACATAGCAAAATAGTTCCACAAAAAAAGGGGGGGGGGGATAATGAACAAGTTAAATTGTTCCATAAGCAACAAGCAGAATGTGGTGGAAACCACAGGCAGTGTGCTGTCAACACCACATAGACAACGAGAAATTCCTCCTTGTTATAGACGGGCAGGTACAGTTTAGTCTATGTGGTGATCTCAAGGAACAGTAAGCCCTCACATTTCACGACAAGCAGCAGGTTTCAACTCTGGGCTGGACTTGCTAGTCATCAGTGAGGACAGGGTAGGGTGCCAAGGTCCATGATGTTTACATTCAAATTACTGAGCTGAAGCTTTCACAAAAGACATTCAGGGAAAACTGTCCAAAGTTGAATTTAAAAACATCTTAGACAAAACACCAATAAGTAAACAAGAAAGGAGAGTTTTCTTTCCCTTGGTCATGGAAACACTTTCAATAGCTGGGACCATTGTGTTACATTTGCCTGTTCCTCTGCATGGCCCTCTCACATTTATGGGGGATACAATATTATCGAGAAAAAGACTGATCTGCTTAGGGAGATTTGCTCAGAAGTAAGTACAAACCAACCGGTTATGCCTCCAACTCTCTTTCTATTTTTTAAATGTTATATATTATTATAAGTAGCATTTTAATTATAGTAAAAAAAACCCTGCTCTATCTCTAAATGAATTAAATTTCAATATTCATAAAAGTATAGCTCCTTTTCAATTTGGCTAATGCCAGTAACTCTAAGAGGTAGTGAAGGAATACAGTTCTCCACTCTTGAGTTTCCCTTAGTTAAAAGTTACATTGTGAAGTATACATACTAATAAAGATCCCAGATCTCACCCTGGTAAAAGATAATCAGTAATAGGAAAAAATATACTGCAACTGAGAAGATGGGTCAGCCAGATCTGTGCTCGCTGAGAAGCCTTTTGAACTGATTTGGCTCCTTAATTTGTATGTAAGAAGCAGGCTCTGGTGGTGTGCACCTGTAATCCTAGCACTGGAGGGGCAGAAAGGAGAAGATTCCTAGTGATTGCTATACAGATAGACTTACCATGGTGGTAAGGTCCAGACTCAGCAATAAGAGATAGTCTCAAAACAAAATATAGAATGATAAAAAGATACCTGCCATCAGTCTTTAGCTGCCACACAGACAGAAGCATCTACACATACATAAATACATGCAAACATATCATGCACATATTAACACAGATGTATTCACGTCTAAGAACATATATATATATATATATATATGTATATATATATATAACTACATGAAATAATATAATTAGCCTTTGAGACTCTTAGAAACAGCATTTGAAAGCCAATATATATCCTAATATCTCCAAGATCCAGAGAGAAGATAAAATAGAATTAAGATTGTATGAAGAAATATAAGAGAAACAATACTAAGTATGACAAAGTTTTATAAATAAGCCACCCAAAACTTAAACCTGGAATGTAAATTTAAAATAGTAATGTTTAGATTTATGAACGTCATTTTCCTACACAGCTATGTGTACCACTGTCCTTTGATGTCCATCAAGGCCCTGTCTTTTCTTTGGCATTTGCTTCATTAATTTGATTAGATTCATTTTAAACAAAAGAAGGTAAATCGGAATTACCACTCATGAAGGTTAGATTATTTTTAAATAATCCAAATTTTTTTGAACAGCATAGACACTATTGTAGTGCCAGGTGACATTATATTTTCTTATTTTCTTTGTAACTAGTTCTTTGAAAATTATACAGAATGAATTTTGATCATATTCTCACTCTCTTTGAACTTCTTGAAGATCCCCATTCATCCAACTTTGTGTCTTTTTTTTTTTAATCTTTCTAGTCCAAATTGACTTAATGCATTTGTGAATTTCCACTAGAGTGGGGTCATCCTACCAGTTCCCACAGTCTTAAAGATAAATGACTCCTCTCTTCAGGCTGCCATCATTTGCCCATAGCTCATTGACTAGTGGTTGGCCTACATGCCCACTCCTCTCCATGGTTGTATTTGTTTGCCACTTGTGCCTCCTGTTATAAGGTCAATGGGGTTCTGTATACAGGAGTGCTGTTATGTCTTGAATACTGTAACCTCTATTCATTTACTGTGTCCATCTGTTACACATACCATCCCCTCTTCCACCATATTCCCTGAACTTTTCAAGGAGAGGGTGCAATATCTTGTTGTTGTTGTTGTTGT
This sequence comes from Mus caroli, assembly GCF_978045245.1. Classification (NCBI taxonomy): domain Eukaryota; kingdom Metazoa; phylum Chordata; class Mammalia; order Rodentia; family Muridae; genus Mus; species Mus caroli. The sequence continues at coordinate 92,441,637 of NW_028227256.1, forward strand.
TGTTGTTGTTGTTGTTCAGTACTGAGCCTTCAGAAGTCTCTTACTATCAGAACATTGGCCAGGTGTAGATCAATATCTAGTTCCAATAATAACACCAATGATGAGGGTTTAGAGATGAATTAATCTATGGGTATAATAATAAGCCACTGTGATTCAGTTTAATATTGTTTGCATTAAACAATTTACTAGTAGTAGGTTCTTCCCTTAAGTCTATGGCATCTCTAGCCATAGGTTCCTGGATAAAATTTAGAGCCATTGACGAATTTCATCTTGTGCAATGGATATTAAATCTGATAGGAAGATAATTGGTTACTCTGATGATGGAATAGGGTCTTTAAATCATGTTTTGAATGGTAAACAATAACAATGGCTGTAGACTGAATAGCTTGTGGATTTTAGGGGATGTCACTGGCCAAAATATTCAAAAACATAAAATCTATTATTGGCTCAGATTTTTGTTAGCTAATAAGTAATATTTAGTAGAGTCTATTGTTGTTCTATTGTAGAATAACGACACATAATTCAATAGATAATTAGATAGGTAAGCAAATAGACAGGTAGACAGACAGACTGGTGATAGAATAGATATGGCAATATTCTTAAAAATTTTTAGAGAAGCTTCTATTCCAATAGACAGGTTTTCACATGACATTTTGAAAGTCTTTAGGATTATTTGTCTCTCCATATATTACACATCCCAATTTAACTCTATTCCATTAATCCTCTTCAATCTTCCATGACTGATTACTGTTCTCCTGTCATTTTATTCTGTGCATTTACTTGTAAGAACTATTCATTTATTTATTGGAAATGGATTGTAAAAAGCATTTGCGATACCACTGTTTAAATAGTATTCTTTACTGTCCTCTCCCTTCTTAACATGACTTTAAATATTCTTTAATGTACTCTGCACACTACCAAAGATGAAAGGTAAACACTAATCCAGCTATAAACTCTTTGCTCTACAATGGTGATCTGTATACATGACACAGTTATGCGAAAGTAACACAAAGCCTATGGGCTAGCCAATCAATATCTGACTGGACATAAAAGCCCCCTAGTTGAGATGGAACCCAACCAGAATACTGTTTAGGCAGCAAACAATCTGAGACTAGATAGGTCAGCGATCAAGAGAAAAGTCAAATACTATTAAAGGAATGTAGTAATAAAATGACTCTTAATGACAACTCTCCAAATCCATAAATCAGTGTTTCACCTAGCCATCACCACAGAAGCTTCCTGTTATAGAAGATGGGAGCAAATACAAAAACCCAAAGCAGGATGCTATATAGAGAATGATAGATCTTATAACATTCAGTCGCCAATGGATGTCTCCATAAACTCCTTCCCCTCATGGCCCAGGAAACTCTGAAGAAGAGGAAGCAGAAAGAGCTACTGCAGATGGAGGACATAAAGGAAATAAGATCTTCTAAATCCAAAAGAACCAATGAACATAAGACTCACAGAGACTGTGGCAGCATACATAGTCTTGCATAGATCTGATGGTTTCTCAGTGCTGAAGGGGAAGTAAAACAAGCCTATCTCTAACCAAAAAAGTTATATCCAACAGGTAATCACATACAAATGAAATATTAGTTGTTTTCAAACAGTGTCACAGGGTATATGAAGCATTCTTAAAGCAAGGTCCTATACCCAGTAGATTGATGAGCAAATGGTATTTTGGAGGATATTAGCCTCAAGTCTTTATAAAGGCCTTCCCTTCCTTCCCTTCCTTCCCTTCCTTCCCTTCCTTCCCTTCCTTCCCTTCCTTCCCTTCCTTCCCTTCCTTCCCTTCCTTCCCTTCCTTCCCTTCCTTCCCTTCCTTCCCTTCCTTCCCTTCCTTCCCTTCCTTCCCTTCCTTCCATTCCTTCCCTTCCTTCTTCCCTTCCTTCCCTTCCTTCCCTTCCTTCCCTTCCTTCCCTTCCTTCCCTTCCTTCCCTTCCTTCCCTTCCTGCCTTCCTGCCTTCCTGCCTTCCTGCCTTCCTTCCTTGCTACTTACCTTGGATTTGGATAGGTATAAGAAGTGGAAAATATCTGGAAGGAGTTGTGGAAGGGAAACCATAATTAGAAGATATTATATTTCAAAACGTTTATTTTCAAATACAAAGTAAAATAATTATTGAGATTCATTGCTCTTTGACATGATCCTGCTTGTAGGCTCTCTTTCACTGCTGTAATATGATCCTGTCTCTTCCTTCTTCTTGCCAGACAATGATAATATGATTAGATTATCAATAGTGGAAAGAATGGATAAATGTATACATAACTGTCATAACTGTCATATTTTGATGCCAAGTAAAGGATTTTACTCTTGACTTTCAGAAATAGACACAATTCCTAGGACTCTCACTAGATCTGTCCCTCAAACTAAATAACAGTGGGGCCATGTCTTTATTGTACAGCATCAATGATGAAACAGCAGGAAATTCAGAAATCATTTTTTTTGTAATAAAGAAATATTGACATTAAATATTTTGTATGGTTTTTGCTTTCAAATATAAAGAGGATGTCCTGATTTGAGCTGGAAATGTAGAAATCAGCAGTTATTTCAGGTCAGAGGAAGAACTCACAGTACATATGTACCTTATTGATTTCACTTCTTAGGATAAAAACTTAGAGTTGACATTCTTCATGAAAGTGCTACTCAGCATCCCTTCCCAGTAGGGGAAGGCTCCCAGTTAGCACTTCTCATGGAGATCCCAAGGAATGATGAAGTGGCATAAAATCCAATAAAGACTCAGGTCTATACATCTGTATGCACATGGGGAAAACATTGTTCAGATCACTTAAACAACAGCACATACTGAGCCCTGTGCTGCAGTCCATGGAAGGTGACTGTTCCCCCTGTACCAGGGGGTGGCCCCTGGAGGTGGCCCTTGTTCCTCTTGCTCCATTTGAGTTTGAGATTCAAATCTCTAAACAGCACTTATATGCACCTGCACAGCTTGAATGTACTAGTAGAAATAATTTTGAAATTACCTATGCCTGGTTTACTCCTACAAATTTTGAAACAAAGCCCTTATGGTCAGTCATACATTGAAAACCTTTCCAATTATCAGAGCCGAAATCCATTAGCTTTAACATCGAATTTTATCTCATCAATGCCATACCTTCACAAATAATGATCAACTATATGTATATTATAGCTATTATAATTGTGGAAATATTTATATTGAAAACATTAATTCAACTAGGTTTACTGTATATTACTTTGAAAAGATTTCCTCAGGAATTCTATCACCTGTGTATAACTCACATTTTGACTCAAGCTCTTTTCTGCTCAGTAATATTTAAAATGTTTATTATCTGACAAAGTCCTCTTGAGAATTGAGCAGCTAGGAGCTTCCTTATTCAATTGATGCCCTCACTCTCAGCTCCCTTTCCTTGGAGAGCAATATTGCCTTTTCTTATAATGGATTACGAGGATATGTCAAAATAGTTTTCCAAAAATGTGATTCTGGCATGCGTCCATATTATACAGAAAAGTATTAGCTACCAAATTTATTGGCAAGGAAATTACTATTTATTATTATTTAAATAATTATTTTTCAGACCTAAAACTGTTAGAGATGGCTAAAGAATAAAATAGGGTAGTATTTCTTTAAAATAAACTGAGCAAAGTTAATAATAAATCCTCCATCATCCCTCAGTTTATCTGTCACCACATCTGGAGGGGATGAATTAATTACCTTTCGACCATTCTTGTCGTTGCCAAGCTCAACACACTTGAAAAGTAGGATGTTTTCAAACAACAAAATGATGTTTTCTGTCAGTTCCATGATATTGATATTGACAGCTAAGTAGACCTAAGTAACTGTCAATCACAACCAAATACATATTGAAGAAGCTTCTTGGGCATTTTTACAGGTATTTTTTCCTAGTCAGTCCACTCTGAGAAAACAGCACTTTAACTCACATCACCAATAAGACCCACAAAGGCCTTGTGCTGTTTGTTTGTTTATTTCCAGTTTTAACTTCTTCCTTTTAAAATCTGTTCTCTGGTGGCAATGCTTGACTATTTTATACTGGTCAATAGTATTACAGTAAAGGATGATACCTCATCTCATTTATCCTTTCCCTTATAAATAAAAAGTATGTTTTAAATTTCCTTAGTGGTATGGTTTTGCTTATTCAGTTATTCTATCTTATGGAAAATTCCACCATATATATATGTATACGTTTTATAGACATATATGTTCTTATTTAATTATGGAAGTTAATTCTGGAGTTAGCATATAACACATATATTCAAAACACATTTTCAATGATTTTTTCTGAATTATTTGACTTCGAAATGACCTATTTGAGGGTTCAATGTGATTTATAGTTTGAATAGACTATAGCCCATGTGAATAGCCCGCATGTTCTATATGATACAAAAGAGTCAAGAATTATATTTAATCTTCATATCTAGACAACAACCTTTCTCCAGGTTCTGTGTGCACTTACATGCTTTGCCTGCATCTTTGCATATTTGGATTGGAAAACTAGAAATAAAACCTTTTCGTTAAGCAATTTATCATTTGATTTAAATAAATATTTGGGGGGATATATATTTTGATCTTACGTATTTCAAAATTTCTTTAACTGAATTAGTAACAATATCAATAGCTCAGACTTCATCATTGTTAAGATGTGTCTTTCCTTCTATAGCTGTTCTATAACTGTCCATAGATTTTTTGGGGGAGATTAGAATTACTGTTATGGACCTTTGAATCAAGTTGCAGAAACAAATGTAATATGGACAATATATATTGTAACATGGAATATGTGTGTGTGTGTGTGTGTGTGTGTGTGTGTGTGCGTGTGCATGTGTGTGTGTGTGTGTATGATTCTGACCACACAGGATGCTAACTAACTCACTAACTGACTGATAACATCAACAAAATCAAACTCTGGTTAAAAAAAAATCATTGTCACCATTGAAGAAGCACTTCTTAGAATTCATAGTTTCATTATGAGAAAGGTTCCGGTGAGCCAGTCCGTTTTCTGGAGCCAACTCTTTGCCTGAAGCTTCAGCACTGTGCTGATCTTGTTGCTGAATGATCACCTGTTTGGGGAAGTGGTTCCTTTCCCTTGCACAATGGAATCTGTTTTTAGATTTTCCTCTTTTTCCATCGCTTTCCCAAATTTAATTTCACATTCCTCATGTCTTTGTTCTCCATCTATAGAGTTGTTGTTTCTGCAAAAATATCCTGCCTTGCATAGTTTGAACTTTGAAGTGCAGAGATATCTGAGCCTGGGTTTTGGGTGGTTTTCTAAAGTTGAATATAATAAACAAGGAAGCTTTGATTATTGCTAACCCCAACAGAATCCTCCATACTCAGGTTTATAAAGATGCTGGCGATCAAGCTTTGCTTTGCTCTCAGTGTTCATGATGTACCCTGTGCTCATATTTTTATTGTTTTACTATTCTATGAATTCTTTGGTTGTGTTTTTTTCGTACACAATATTGACTCAGATTTATAGATTCAACAGAACAAATGATTAGGGTTTTGATGCAAATTGCATAAAATTTTAGATACACATATAAAAGAGATGTAAATCTGGAAGATATGAAGGTCACTGAAATGGACTTAGTTCATAAAGCCAAGGGTAGAATGAATTCATATGTACAATTAGTAAATTATTATTCAGTTATTAATTATTTAATAATGAAATCAAAATTATCTGAATAATAAGCATTCAGGTGAATGTGAAGATATATGAGTTCTGGGCCACAAAACTTTACTGAGACAGAAAGAAGAACCACTAATCAATCATGGTCATTGTGGTCTACAATAGTCTATTGTATTTTGTAAGTAGTCATAAGAATATATTTCAAATATTCTCTTCATAAACCATAAATATAAAAGTATAGAAAAGTAAGTTGAATTTTTTATGCCTAAGGAGTTATTTTATTCTGGTAATATTTGCTACCATTTGGTCACATTGTTCTGACACACTTTGAAGTAGAGGAAATACACTCACTCATTAATGTACATTTAAATATACAAAAATCTTCACATGATATTTCCTTTGTCAACACTGGTGTTCATCCAAGGACTAATAAATATATTTAGTAAGAAATCATGCTAAAACTGACCTATGATGCTCAAATGCATGTTAGAGTTAGCAGAGCATCCCTTAGTACTTAAAGGAGAAAGATATTTCTAGAACTACCTTGATTTTGCTTTAAGCTAGGCAGACTATTAAAATAGTGTCACAGTGGCATTGTACTGAAAAATAATCATAAAAATTACACCTGGTATAATGGAACTAGTAAATCAAAGCATAAGTTCCTGTTGAATATAATGATTGTAAGGTGAATAATATGGCTCTCACTTATTGATATATATCAATATATAAAATATATATATTATTCCTGAAAAAATTTACCTTAAAAATAAACTGAATATTGCTTCTTAAAGTAAATGTGAGTTCAGACACAAAGAATGATTAGAATATGTTAGCCTATATTTTATATATTATATATAACATTAGATATCACTAAAAGTAAATCCAGTAAGTAACTAAGTTTTAAATAAATCAGTCCATAACATGAATGTATTTAAGTTTTAAGTTATTAGAAAAATGGGTTAAAACAATTCAACTCCTTAAATATATTTCAGTATCAAAATTAGTCAAACACAAATATGCAAAGTACAATCCAGTATTTGTCCTTGTACCAATAGGTAAAATGTGTTGTAGTCAAATTGTATGAACAAATATCTTTTCAAAGAAAGATCAGAGATACTATCTAAAGGGAAGAAATATTTGAACTGCATCATGAAGATTAAATTCAAATAAAGGAAAAATTAACAATATATGTCAGACTAAAAAAAAAAACAATAAAATCAGGGAACATTTAGAAGTAAGGAATACATAATGATGATTTTATGGAATGTAATGTCTGTCTTTATCAATAGTTAGCATTAGGTAGACAAAATCCAATGAAACTACAAGTAGTTTTATATAACTTGGTGAATTTCTTTCTATTGAAGTCTCAGAATTATATTATTCTAATGAATTGTTGAACAAAGGAATTATTTCACTTGCATTCAACAAAGATAATTATGGCTTCAAAGGTGATTAATATGGTAAGAAGAAGTACTTCATTTGATGGAAAGAGATTCAAAAATGGATAATGGGAAATTAGCTGTCTAGTTTCAGACTATGTTGATTTTCTGGGTGCTAGATAGACTCTGAAACATAATTTCATTGAGAGGATGGGATATACAGGGATGTAAAATATCTAAATTACCAATTGGCATTGACTGGGATTCTTATTTCTTTTTGGCATACCTAAAAATTAAAGGCCTTATGTGGTCAATAAGTTTGAAGTCTAATTTTAAATGCTGGTCATAAGTACGAAATAGAATAACGGATAACTCAGAATTTCCTCATACTCCGTTCATCTCCTTTGACTTAAGAGGACAAATGGGAAACACTAGAATGTGACAGGGCATGAGAATTCTGAGCTGTTGCATACCCTTGTTATATGGTTAAGAAGAAATGGAGCTGGTTTAAAAGGTCTAGTAGTTAAGGAATGGAATCTGAGCTGCCAGATGCTCTGGATGACAGAAAGTTCCTTCTCTAGTTGTTAAAGGAACCTCAGTCAGCAGGAGAAATCAGGGTTCCAGTTACAGGTGGGCAGCAAGTCGGCGAGAAGGGTGACAAACAGACATGGACACAGAGAGAGTGTGTATCTGAATGTAATTTCTCAAATTGAGCATCAGAGTTTTAATACAGAAGACAATAAGGAAGTTAGGTGTCACATCAGCCAAGGTATAATGCTTACCAGATGCTTAATGACTCTTAAAAAAATAGAGGAGTGAAAACATAAAGACTGGAAGAAACTAGGCAATAAAACAACTGAGACAAAGTCAGCTCTATCTAAGGTCAGCTATATTCTTAGAAGCCAGGTGTGAGGTCTTTCCACTCCCGGGGCAAGGGCTTTCACACCCAAGCCATGGTTCTAATTAGGGAGTTCCACTCTAGCTAACCATCTCACGAATAATGCAATACTCTAGTTTCTCCTTAAACCACAACCCAATCTACTTCCTAAGCCATTATAAATTCCTGTATATGGGAGTGATTGTGTGGGGGGACTTTCTACTAATAAACAATGTAGCCTGCCTACATAACTATAATAAGAATTCAAAACTTTGTTAAGCTTGCCCTGAGATTTCTAACTCTATGTAGAAGATAGTAATGCCTGATTTCTTTCACTATCTCTCTTACAATACTGGAGGCAATTCTGAATGTTACTGAATAGGTAACATTCTTACTGAATTCCAAGCCTAGGGTTGGCCCAAGGACTACCTAGGGCATTGGTGAAGGCCAGGAAGCAAAGTTCAATTTTGCTTAGGTATTTGGCAAGTCATTGCTTAGAGGCACCTATAATAAACCAATACTGAAAGAAAGCACATAGATCCATTTGCAAGGACAATTTTGGAGCATTTGTTATCCAGGCTGCCACAGTTCTAGGAGACTAAGTTTCTGTGAACTGTCCAGGTTTCTAGGCCTGTCACACAAGTCACTACTGGAGTGGGTGTAGCACCTCCTGTTAAGGCAGTTTATGCAATCACTGAGGTCGCTATTCCTTCAAAGTAACCAACGACAATATTTGTTACTAGGAAAGCAACACAAAAGCTTAGCATGGCTGTCCTTTGGGAGGCCCAACAAGCAGCTCTTTGAGAAAGATTCAGATATTTACACTCAACCACTGAACTGAAGTCAAGGACCCCTTCCAACAAATTATGCTGGTTCAACAGGCAGTCAGCATGTAGGAGAATGCAAATCGATCCATTCTTATCTCCTTATACAAAGCTCAAGTCCAAGTGGATCAAGGACCTCCACATAAAACCAGATACACTGAAACTTATAGAGGAGAAAGTGGGGAAGGAACTTGAACCCATGGGCATGGGGGAAATTTTTCTGAACAGAACACCAATGACTTATGCTCTAAGATCAAGAATGGAGAAATTGGACCTCATAAAACTGCAAAGCTTCAGTAAGGCAAAGGACACTGTCAATAGGAAAAAACAGCAACCAACAGATTGGGAAAAGATCTTTACCAACCCTATATCCAATAGAGGGCTAATATTCAATATATACAAAGAACTCAAGAAGTTAGACTCCAGAGAACTGAATAACCATATAAAAATGGAGTACAGAGCTACACAGAATTCACAGCTGAAGAAAGTCGAATTGTCTAGAAGTACCTAAAGAAATATTCAACATCCTTAGTCATCAGGGAAATGCAAATTAAAACAACCCTGAAAATCCCCCTCACACCAATAAGAATGGCTAAGATAAAAAAACTCAGGTGACAGCAGATGCTGGCAAGGATGTGGAGAAAGAGGAATATTCTTCCATTGTTGGTGGAATTTTAACTGACAACCACTCTGAAAATCAGTCTGGCAGTTCCTCAGAAAACTAGGCATAGTATTACCTGAGGATCCAGCTATACCACTTGTGGAACAAAAGATGCTCCAACATATAACAAGGACACATGCTTCATAATGCTCATTGAAGCCTTATGTATAATAGCCAGAAGCTGGAAAGAACTCAGATAGATGTCCCTCAACAGAGGAATGGATACAGAAATTGTGGTACACTTAAACAATGGAGTACTACTCAGCTATTAAAAACAGTGAATTCATGAAATTCTTAGGCAAATGGATGGAACTAGAAAATATCATCCTGTGTGAGATAACCCTGTCACAAAAGAACACATATGCTGTGCACTCACTGATAAGTGGATATTAACCCAAAATCTCAGAATGCTCAAGATATAATTCACAGACCACATGAAGCTGAAGAAGAAGGAAGACCAAAGTGTAGATGCTTCAGTCCTCCTTAGAAGGGGGAACAAAACACTCAACAGGATGTAGATGGTGTGCGATGCTTGCAGGAAGAGAGGAGGTGAGGGGGAAAGGGGGGAAGGATCAGGAATGGAAGGAGATGGGGATGATTTACATATGGTCAGGAATTTGAACAGAGGTGTGTAGCAAAGGGGGATGGGGTACTAGGAGTAGCCACCAGCAAGTCTCAGGTGCCAGGAAAGCAAGAGACTCCCAGGACCCAGTGGGGATGAAATTAGCTGAAATGCCCAACAAAAGGGAGGGAGAACCTGTAGAAACCATATTCAGAGGTTAGACAAGGCCCCTGGTTGGAGGATGGGCCCACCCACTCATTTCCAACTTTTAACCCAGAATTGCTCATGTCTAAAGGAAATACAGGAACAAACTTTGAAGCAGAGACTGAAAGAAAGGTCATCTAGAGACTGCCTTACTTGAGGATCCATCCCATATACAGACACCAAACCCAGATACTGTTGGTGATGCCAAGAAGTGCCTGCTGACAGGAGCTTTATATAGCTGTCTTCTGAGAGGCTCTGCCAGAGCCTGGCAAATACAGATGCATATACTCACATCCAACTATTGGACTGAGCAAGAGGACCCAAATGGAGGAGTTAGAGAAAGGACTGGGGAGCCGAAGGGGTTTACAACCCCATAGGAAGGACAACAATATCAACCAACCAGACCCTCCAAGAGCTCCCAGGGACTAAACCAACAACCAAAGAGTATATATGGAGGGACCCATGACTCCAGCCACATATGTTGCAGAGGATGGTCTTGTCTGTCATCAATGGGAGGAGAGGCCTTTTCCTTTGTCCTGTGAAGGCTCAATGCCCCAGTGATGTGGGAGTGGGTGGGTGAGCACCCTCATAGAATCAGGAGAAGGGAGGATGGGATAGGGGGTTTCATGAGGGGAAACAGGCAAAGGGGACAACATTTGAAATGTAAATAAATAGAATATCCAGCAGAAGAAAGAGCCGGAGCAGGAGCAGGAGGAGAAGGAGGAGGAAAGCTCTGATGACCACAAGAAGGAGAGAAGGAGAGGGCGACCCCATAGGAAGACCAACAGCCTCAACTAACCTAGACTCCCTGTAGCTCCCAGAGACTGATCCACAAAGCAGACAGCATACACAGGCTGGTCTGTGGCCCTGGCACATAAACTGCAGAGGACTGCCTCGTCTTACCTCAGTGGGAGAAGATGCTCCTAAGACTTGAGGTCACAGGAAAGGGGAATGCCTGTGGTGGGGGAAGCACCTGCTCTGAGGCAAGGGGGAGGAGGAATGGGAAGGAGGGTAAACTCTGGGAGGAAGGACCAGGAGAGGGACAACGGGGTGGGATGTAAATAAATGAAATAGTTAAATTTAAAAAGTAGATACTATTATCTCTACAAAATTCTGTAATAAAAACCTTATTGCCAGTTTTGACCATATATATTAAATTAACATGAGTAAAAGAAATCACTATATCATGAATTTTCTTCCTTTGAAATTTTATTTAATAAACCTATAAACAAACATACATAGAACATGACTTTTTCATTTTTTTAAGTAATTGTTGGTTTCCAATGTAATTTACTAGGTTACTGTAATTGAAATTTTTAAGTTTTCTAAAACTTATGGTAGTGTTTAAATTGTAGATTTGTTTCTTGCCATTTAGGAGATATACAGGCTTTGTTATGCTTACATAGTATTTTAAATTTATGTATGAATTATATAATTATGAAAATGTTTCTTTGTAAAGTTTTTAAAATAATCAGAGTTGTCAGTATATATCAAAGAGATTTTAAAAGTACTGGATGAATATTTATCCATTTCCATCATTATTTTTTTGAACACATCAAAGCAACAAAATGACATGTGAAAAACACTAAGCTGAATTCATCATTGTCATCTTTCTGTTTCATGAATAAATTAGCAAGAGAATTATTCAAATTAAGCTTTATGAATTAATATCAGAGGACTAATCTGTTCTTAACAATAGGCTGGAAGATTGCCAAATAAGTGACAAAATCCTGACTTTCAAACAACTGGAATCATCTTCTGTGGATGTTTCAGGTGACACTTGTTGCTGTACAGACAGCCTGACGAGCTTTCATAAAGGAGGAACATAACTTCAAGGGCAATCCATGATTCAGGTACTCTTCCCCTTGGCTTTCTCATGTCTCTGGTGGAATACTGCAGGGTAATCTGAAAGTCAAGGAACATGCCTTTAGGTACACTGCTTGGGGAAATATGTTAATGAATAGATCTGAGCCCCTATGGCTTTCAAAGCTCTCGATGCTTATATAAAGCCTGACGCTATCACCAAACACTCGCTGGCCTTTAAATACCCCAAACACTTTGTAAACTTCTCCTCTTTCCTCAGTAAAAGAAACACACAGAGACAGCAACAACTTGGACATTAATTCCTAAAATAATTCACAAAATAATCTCTGTGTTTATAACTCAGTCTATAAATGTACCTCATTAGGAATCTGACATTAGAAATGGAAGACTTTCAGCAAAATCTTGCTAGTGTATGCAATGGTGTCAGCGTTTGGAAGCTGATTATGGGATGGATCCCTGGATATGGCAGTCTCTAGATGGTCCATCCTTTCATCACAGCTCCAAACTTTGTCTCTGTACCTCCTTCCATGGGTGTTTTGTTCCCACTTGTAAGAAGGGGCACAGTGTCCACACTTTGGTCTTCATTCTTCTTGAGTTTCATGCGTTTAGCAAATTGTATCTTATATCTTGGGAAACTATGCTGGGGCCAAACAAACACAGAAGTGGAGGCTATTGGATGGATCACAGGGCTCCCAATGGAGAAGCTAGAGAAAGTACCCAAGGAGCTAAAGGTATCTGCAACCCTATAGTTGGAACAACATGATGAACTAACCAGTACCCAGGAGCTCTTGTCTCTAGCTGCATATGTATCGAAAGATGGCCTAGTTGGCCATCAATGGAAAGAGAGGCCCATTGGACTTGCAAACTTTATATGCCCCAATACAGGGGAATGCCAGGGCCAAAAGAATGGGAATGGGTGGGTAGGGAAGTGGGGGGGTATGGGGGACTTTTGGGATAGTATTGGAAATGTAATTGAGGAAAATACGTAAAAAAAAAAAAAGAAATGGAAGATTTCTTAGATATTGCTCTATGATGTTTTATAATGAACTACTGTTTAATTTTAAATATTTCAAAAAGTCTAAATATAATGAATTAAAATAAACAAGTTATTTGCTATTTTCATTTAGAAAAATTAAAAATGTGAAAATTATTAAAATATAGATAATACAGAAAGTACCACTAAAAGCAGGACATGGAGATTCATCTGTGAACACAACATTGATAAATAATAGAATATTTGAAGAAAGCCTTATCAATGCAATCTTAATTTTAAAAAATTCCATATGCAATGGTTTAATATGTTTTTGTAAAAATCATGGATATTTTATTATCTAAAAATATACAATAAAGATGGTTTTCAAATTTTTTTTAAAGGGTGATAAATTTAGGATTTTAAAGTTTCTGATTGATTAAAAATTCTAAAAAGCAAAACATAGAACACACTCTAGAACTGAAGATTGTGTCAGAAACTTACTGCTCAAAAACCGCACACATGTGTTTCTGGATAGAACGATGTACTGGAAACATATTGTAGGGTGCCACACTTGCATTTATCTCTAAAAGATTCTAAAAATACTCAGGGATCAGAGTTGAAAGTTAAATGCAATCCATCACCACTTCAAACACTGTCGTATGTACTCTGTACTCAAATTTCAACCTCAGACTTAAAAACTTACTTTAAATGTTGGTTCCTAATAATGTTACTAATACAAAAAAGACTAAACATTTTTCTGTTTAATTAATTTTAGATTATATACATTTATATTATATAAATATGCATATAATATTTAAAAGTGTACATATATGTGCATATATATATTCAATTGAAAAAAGATCTTTTATTGGGAAGCACATACATATATGCACACAGGGGAAAAAAATCCTCTGGAATGCAGAAGGGAGACTTGGATTTCAGAAACCAAAAAATCCAGTCTCTTTTTGAGCAATGGGAAAAATCTCTGAGGGTCTTCCTCTGTTGGTTAAGGAAATTTGGTGAGTTTGAAGAAAGACAGAATGGCTGATGAACTCGTTGAGCCAATTCATCATTAAGGGGCCTACTGACAGAATAAAACGCCTACATGGCCTTTGCTTTAAACTGTCTCAGGTCAGGAGCATAAGGAAGGTGACAGCCATCTTGGAAGCTATCTTACCACTTTTATAACCTACCTATGAGCCCTGCTCTCTGTCTGCCTAGAAGGGAGTCTGGTTGCTTCTGACCCCTCATTCCCTACATCAGCATTTTCTCCAACTGTGTTATGGGTCCAGTGGTAACAAAGACCTTACCTTCTTTAAACTGTCAAAATAGGCAAAAAGTACAGGTAGCAGCAGTCAGAGTATTTGGGGTGGGGTCACAATGACATAAAGGAGCACAATAAAACTTAACCAATGTAACGATTCAAAGCATAAGATAGGCATTTGGTGAGAGTCTGCCATGTGATTTTGATGGATGTACCATCTTGGTGAGGGTGGTCTTCAGCAAGAATCCTGATGCAATGCATTAACTAGAAAAGAACAGATATAGGATATCTGCAGAAAAATTACATGTGTGAAATCATGCAAAGTTTAAAAAACTAATGTCCATAACAGCCTTTAACGTAGAGTCTTCTTGGCAGAAAATGTGATTCATGTGATTCATTCAAAATTGTTGTTTAAACTCCTTTTTAACATTCTGTGTCTCCACAAGATGTCATCCAAAATGGGAAGTCTTAATACTATACGAAACTGCCACATGACAATAACCTAATGATTCTGGCCCCTTCAGTGTCTATTCATCTCCACTAAAATTTACCTTCAAAATTCCCTATAGCACTGGTTATTAACCTTGGGTCATGACCCCATTAGTCATAAACTCCATAGGAATTATCTGTGACCATAGGAAAACTCAGTTATTTACATTATGATTTGTATCTAGCAAAATTACAGTTATGAAGTAACAAAGAAATAACACTAGGGTTGTGGTGGTCAGCTATATACAAGCCAAGGACTCTCTTCTCCATGCAGGAACCAGCAGGAGCATTCCTTCCACCCTTTTCCCTTCGACCCTGGGCTAGATCCAGCCCTTGGTCCCCCACTCCAGCGGCATTTTGGGTGCCCAAGAGTCTGACAGCCAACTCCAGCAGATCTTCAAGGACCTCAGATTATGCTTTCCCACCCCTAGAGCAGGGTTCTGTGTCTTCACGTAGCCCAATACCCACCCAGCAACGGAATGGGGAACGAGCAGTCAGAGGCGGATGCTTCAGCCAACCATTGGACTGACCACAGGGTCCCCAATGGAGGAGCTAGAGAAAGGACCCAAGGAGCTGAAGGGGTTTGCAGCCGTATAGGGAGAACAACAATATGAACCAACCAGTACCTCCAGAGCTCCCAGAGACTAAGCTACCAACCAAAGAGTACACAAGGAGTGACTCATGGCTCCAACTGCATATGTAGTAGAGGATATCCGAGGCCCTTGTTCCTGAGAAGGCTGTGTCCCATTGTAGGGGAATGCCAGAACAGGGAAGCGTGAGTGTGTAGGTTAATGAGCAGGGGGTAGGGGGGATGGGATAGAGAGTGGGGTTTGGAAAGAATAGTAAGTACGAGGTAGGCTGCATACCAGTACTATGTTGAGAAATATCACCAAATATATAAATCAATTAAGCAAAGGAAATAAAAGTAAGAAAAATGAAAAATTAAAGTTCATGTACAGTTTGCATACCTATACTTTAGCTAGTGATGAATATATGAAGAGGTTTTATTAAACTTTAATTTATACTTATTTATAAACTAGCATTGTTTTATAGAAGAAGTATTCAAATACAGTTTGAATCATAAAGGGATACATGAGCTCAAGTAGTCTAAATAAGATAATTTATAATCACAGAAACTCATATAAAGTAATATATTTAGAATGATTATGAAACTATCTTTCTCTGAAGGACATTTAACACATCAGATATCTCTGCATTATCAACACTTTCACGTAATTTTAGAATAGATGTTTGGTATTTACTTGCGTAAATAGGTACAATATTTTCAATTTTTTTGTCAAATTCAATGAATACATTCATTATATCTATTGAAATATTTGAACTAAACAATAGCTTCTTAGAAATCTCAAAGGAAAAGTGCGGCAAAGTTTGTGATAAAATTTGGATTACTGAGCTTAAAAAATCATCAATGTCCCTAAAGAAGGAGCTAGAGAAAGCACCCAAGGAGCTGAAGGGTTCTGCAGCCCTATAGGAAGACCAACAATATGAACTAATCAGTATCCCCAGGGCTCCCTGGGACTAAACCACCAATCAAAGAAATCACCTGGTGGGACTCGTGTCTCTAGCTGCCTATGTAGCAGAAGATGGCCTAGTCAGTCACCAATTAGAGGAGAGGCCCTTGGTCTTGTGAAGGTTCTATGCCCCAGTATAGGGGAATGCCAGGGCCAGGACACAGGACTGGGTGGGTTGGGAAGCAGGGGGAGAGGGTAGGGGGTAGAGGATTTTCAGGGAGGAAACTAGGAAAGGAGATAACATTTAAAATGTAAATGAAGAAAATATCTAATTAAAAAATAAATTTAAAAAATCATCAATGTAGCCACAGAAGTTTATAGAGACTCTCTTTAAACAGGGATAATACACAAGTCAGTAAAACTTCACAATGCTATCTGTACTTTGAGTAAACATATATGTCAGAGTATGAAGTTTAATTTTCTAGGTATTCCTTGACTTTGAATGTTTGAGTGATCACCTGCTGAGTAGGACTGTCTGCCTAGATCATGTGAGAGGTCTTTTACTTTTTTTTTTTTTTTTTTATTACGTATTTTCCTCAATTACATTTCCAATGCTATCCCAAAAGTCCCCATACCCCCCCCCCCCACTTCCCTACCCACCCATTCCCATTCTTTTGTCCCTGACATTCCCCTGTATTGGGGCATATAAAGTTTGCAAGTCCAATGGGCCTCTCTTTCCAGTGATGGCCGACTAGGCCATCTTTCGATACATATGAAGCTAGAGACAAGAGCTCCGGGGTACTGGTAAGTTCATCATGTTGTTCCCCCTATAGGGTTGCAGATCCCTTTAACTCCTTGGGTACTTTCTCTAGCTTCTCCATTGGGAGCCCTGTGATCCATCCAATAGCTGACTGTGAGCATCCACTTCTGTGTTTGCTAGGCCCCTGCATAGTCTCACAAGAGACAGCTATATCTGGGTCCTTTCAGCAAAATCTTGCTAGTGTATGCAATGGTGTCAGCGTTTGGAAGCTGATTATGGGATGGATCCCAGGATATGGCAGTCTCTAGATGGTCCATCCTTTCATCACAGCTTCAAATTTTGTCTCTGTACCTCCTTCCATGGGTGTTTTGTTCCCACTTGTAAGAAGGGGCACAGTGTCCACACTTTGGTCTTCATTCTTCTTGAGTTTCATGCGTTTAGCAAATTGTATCTTATATCTTCGGTATCCTAAGTTTTGGGCTAATATCCACTTATCAGTGAATACATATTGTGTGAGTTCCTTTGTAATTGTGTTACCTCACTCAAAATGATGCCCTCCAGGTCCATCCATTTGCTTAGGAATTTCATAAATTCATTCTTTTTAATAGCTGAGTAGTACTCCATTGTGTAAATGTACCATAATTTCTGTATCCATTCCTCTGTTGAGGGGCATCTGGGTTCTTTCCAGCTTCTGGCTATTATAAATAAGGCTGCTATGAACATAGTGGAGCATGTGTCCTTCTACCGGTTGGGACATCTTCTGGATATATGCCCAGGAGAGGTATTGCTGGATCCTCCGGAAGTACTGTGTCCAATTTTCTGAGGAATCACCAGACTGATTTCCAAAGTGGTTGTACAAGCTTTCAATCCCACCAACAATGGAGGAGTGTTCCTCTTTCTCCACATCCTCGCCAGCATCTGCTGTCACCTGAATTTTTGATCTTAGCCATTCTGACTGGTGTGAGGTAGAATCTCAGGGTTGTTTTGATTTGCATTTCCCTGATGATTAAGGATGTTGAACATTTTTTCAGGTGCTTCTCTGCCATTCGGTATTCCTCAGGTGAGAATTCTTTGTTCAGTTCTGAGCCCCATTTTTTCATGGGGTTATTTGATTTTCTGGAGTCTACCTTCTTGAGTTCTTTATATATATTGGATATTAGTGCCTTATCTGAATTAGGATAGGTAAAGATCCTTTCCCAATCTGTTGGTGTTTTTTTTGTCTTATTGATGGTGTATTTTGCTTGCAGAAACTTTGCAGTTTCATGAGGTCCCACTTGTCAATTCTCGATCTTACAGCACAAGCCATTGCTGTTCTATTCAAGAATTTTTCTGCTGTGCCCATATCTTCAAGGCTTTTCCCCACTTTCTCCTCTATAAGTTTCAGTGTCTCTGGTTTTATGTGAAGTTCCTTGATACACTTAGACTTGACCTTAGTACAAGGAGATAGGAATGGATCGATTCTCATTCTTCTAATGATAACAACCAGTTGTGCCAGCACCATTTGTTGAAAATGCTGTCTTTCTTCCACTGGATGGTTTTAGCTCCCTTGTCAAAGATCAAGTGACCATAGGTGTGTAGGTTCATTTCTGGGTCTTCAATTCTATTCCATTGGTCTACTTGTCTGTCACTGTACCAGTACCATGCAGTTTTTATCACAATTGCTCTGTAGTAAAGCTTTAGGTCTGGCATGGTGATTCTACCAGAGGTTCTTTTATCCTTGAGAAGAGTTTTTCCTATCCTAGGTTTTTTGTTATTCCAGATGAATTTGCAGATTGCACTTTCTAATTCGTTGAAGAATTGAGTTGGAATTTTCATGGGGATTGCATTGAATCTGTAGATTGCTTTTGGCAAGATAGCCATTTTTACAATGTTGATCCTGCCAATCCATGAGCATGGGAGATCTTTCCATCTTCTGAGATCTTCTAGAATTTCTTTCTTCAGAGACTTGATGTTTTTATTATACAGATCTTTCACTTCCTTAGTTAGAGTCACGCCAAGATATTTTATATTATTTGTGACTATTGAGAAGGGTGTTGTTTCCGTAATTTCTTTCTCAGCCTGTTTATTCTTTGTGTAGAGAAAGGCCATTGACTTGTTTGAGTTAATTTTATATCCAGCTACTTCACCGAAGCTGTTTATCAGGTTTAGGAGTTCTCTGGTGGAATTTTTAGGGTCACTTATATATACTATCATATCATCTGCAAAAGGTGATATTTATCTTTTCCAATTTGTATCCCTTTGATCTCCTTTTGTTGTCAAATTGCTCTGGCTAGGACTTCAAGTACAAGTTTAATAGGTATGGAGAAAGTGGACAGCCTTGTCTAGTCCCTGATTTTAGAGGGATTGCTTCCAGCTTCTCACCATTTACTTTGATGTTGGCTACTGGTTTGCTGTAGATTGCTTTTATCATGTTTAGGTATTGGCCTTGAATTCCTGATATTTCCAAGACTTTTATCATGAATGGGTGTTAGATCTTGTCAAATGCTTTTTCTGCATCTAACGAGATGATCATGTGGTTTTTGTCTTTGAGTTTGTTTATATACTGGATTACGTTGATGGATTTCCATATATTGAACCATCCCTGCATCCTTGGATGAAACCTACTTGGTCAGGATGGATGATTGTTTTGATGTGTTCTTGGATTCGGTTAGCAAGAACTTTATTGAGGATTTTTGCATCAATATTCATAAGGGATATTGGTCTGAAATTTTCTATCTTTGTTGGGTCTTTTTGTGGTTTAGGTATCAGAGTAATTGTGGCTTCATAGAATGAGTTGGGTAGAATACCTTCTGTTTCTATTTTGTGGAATAGTTTGTGAAGAACTGGGATTAGATCTTCTTTGAAGGTCTGATAGAACTCTGCACTAAACCCATCTGGTCCTGGGCTTTTTTTAGTTGGGAGACTATTAATGACTGCTTCTATTTCTTTGGGGGATATAGGGCTGTTTAGGTCATTAACCTGATCTTGATTCAACTTTGGTACCTGGTATCTGTCTAGGAACTTCTCCATTTCATCCAGGTTCTCCAGTTTTGTTGAGTATAGCCTTTGGTAGAAGGATCTGATGGTGTTTTGGATGTCTTCAGTATCTGTTGTTATATCTCCTTTTTCATTTCTGATTTTGTTAATTAGAATGCTTTCCCTGTGCCCTCTAGTGAGTCTGGCTAAGGGTTTATCTATCTTGTTGATTTTCTCAAAGAACCAGCTCCTTGATTGGTTGATTCTTTTAATAGATCTTCTTGTTTCCACTTGGTTGATTTTGCCCCTGAGTTTGATTATTTCCTGCTGTCTACTCCTCTTGAGTGAATTTGCTTCCTTTTGTTCTAGTGCTTTTAGGTGTGTTGTCAAGCTGCTAATGTGTGCTCTCTCTAGTTTCTTTTTGGAGGCACTCAGAGCTATGAGTTTTCCTCTTAGAAATGCTTTCATTGCTTCCCATAAGTTTGGGTATGTTGTGGCTTCATTTTCATTAAACTCTAAAAAAGTCCTTAATTTCTTTCTTTATTCCTTCCTTGACCAAGGTATCATTGAGAAGAGTGTTGTTCAGTTTCCATGTGAATGTTGGCTTTCTATTATTTATTTTGTTATTGAAGATCAGCCTTAGTCCATGGTGATCTGATAGGATGCATGGGACAATTTCAATATTTTTGTATCTGTTGAGGCCTGTTTTGTGACCAATTATGTGGTCAATTTTGGAGAAGGTACCATGAGGTGCTGAGAAGAAGTTACATCCTTTTGTTTTAGGATAGAATGTTCTGTAGATATCTGCCAGATCCATTTGATTCATAACTTCTGTTAGTTTCACTGTGTCCCTGTTAAGTTTCTTTTTCCATGATCTTTCCATTGGTGAAAGTGATGTGTTGAAGTCTCCCACTATTATAGTATGAGGTGCAATATGTGCTTTGAGATGTACTAAAGTTTCTTTTTTTTTTTTTTTTCGAGACAGGGTTTCTCTGTGTAGCCTTGACTGTCCTGGAACTCACTCCGTAGACCAGGCTGGCCTCGAACTCAGAAATCCGCCTGCCTCTGCCTCCCGAGTGCTGGGATCAAAGGCGTGAGCCACCACGCCCGGCTCTAAAGTTTCTTTAATGAATGTGGCTGCCTTTGTATTTCGAGCATACATATTCAGAATTGATAGTTCCTCTTGGAGGATTTTACCTTTGATGAGTATGAAGTGCCCCTCCCTGTCTTTTTTCATGTCTTTGGGTTGGAAGTCAATCTTATCAGATATTAGAATGGCTACTCCAGCTTGTTTCTTCATATCATTTGTTTGGAAAATTGTTTTCCAGCCTTTCATTCTGAGGTAATTTCTATCTTTTTCTCTGAGATGAGTTTCCTGTAAGCAGCAAAATGTTGGGTCTTGTTTGTGTAGCCAGTTTGTTAGTCTATGTCTTTTTTTCAGGGAGTTGAGTCCATTGATATTAAGAGATATTAAGGAAAAGTAATTGTTGTTTCCTGTTATTTTTGTTGTTAAAGTTGGCATTCTGTTTTTGTGGCTGTCTTCTTTTAGGTTTGTTGAGGGATTACCTTCTTGTTGTTTCTATGGTGTGGTTCCTGTCCTTGTATTGTTTTTTTTTTTTTTTTTTTTCTGTTATTATCCTTTGAAGGGCTGGATTCGTGGAGAGATAATGTGTGAATTTGGTTTTGTCGTGGAATACTTTGGTTTCTCCATCTATGTTAATTGAGAGTTTGGCTGGGTATAGTAGCCTGGGCTGGAATTTGTGTTCTTTTAGTGTCTGTATAACATCTGTCCAGGATCTTCTGGCTTTCATAGTTTCTGGTGAAAAATCTGGTGTAATTCTGATAGGCTTGCCTTTATATGTTACTTGGCCTTTTTCTCTTACTGCTTTTAGTATTCTATCTTTATTTAGTACATTTGTTGTTCTGATTATTATGTGTCGGGAGGTATTTCTTTTCTGGTCCAGTCTATTTGGAGTTCTGTAGGTTCTTGTATGTTCATGGGCATCTCTTTCTTTAGATTTGGGAAGTTTTCTTCTATAATTTTGTTGAAGATGTTTGCTGGTCCTTTGAGTTGAAAATCTTTATTCTCTTCTTCTCCTATTATCCATAGGTTTGGTCTTCTCATTGTGTCCTGTATTTCCTGGATGTTTTGAGTTAGGATCTTTTTGCATTTTCCATTTTCCTTGATTGTTGTGCCGATGCTCTCTATGGAATCTTCTGCACCTGAGATTCTCTCTTCCATCTCTTTTATTCTGTTGCTGATGTTCGCATCTATGGTTCCAGATTTCTTTCCTAGGGTTTCTATCTCCAGTGTTGCCTCACTTTGGGTTTTCTTTATTGTGTCTACTTCTCTTTTTAGGTCTTGGATGGTTTTATTCAATTCCGTCACCTGTTTGGTTGTGTTTTCCTGCAGTTCTTTAAGGGATTTTTGTGTTTCCTCTTTAATGTCTTCTACCTGTTTGGTTATGTTTTCCTGCAATTCTTGAAGGGATTTTTGTGCTTCCTCTTTAATGTCTTCTACTTGTTTAGCAGTGTTCTCCTGTATATCTTTATGTGAGTTATTAAAGTCCTTCTTGATGTCCTCTACCATCATCATGAGATATGCTTTTAAATCCAGGTCTAGCTTTTCTGGTGTGTTGGGGTGCCCTGGACTGGGCGAAGTGGGAGTGCTGGGTTCTGATGATGGTGCCTGGTCTTGGTTTCTGTTAGTAAGATTCTTACGTTTACCTTTTGCCATCTGGTAATCTCTGGAGTTAGTTGTTATAGTTGTCTCTGTTTAGAGATTGTTCCTCTGGTGATTCTGATTAATGTCTATCAGCAGACCTGGGAGACAGGCTCTCTCCTCTGAGTTTCAGTGGTTAGAGCACTCTCTGCTGGCAAGCTCTCCTCTTACAGGGAGGGTGCACAGATATCTGGTGTTTGGACCTCCTCCTGGCTGAAGAAGAAGGCACAAAACAGGACCTTTCCCAGATGCTGTGTTGCTTTGGCAGGTCACAGAAGCTGTCAGCTTCTGTGGTGCATACTCTCACCTGTGCAGACTAAGTTCCAAAGTTCGGTGGAGTCCTGGAACCAAGATGGCGCTTCCTGCCCCTGAGGCAGAGGGCTCCTGTGCAGGGCAGACCACTGTCCTCCGGCTGGGAGGCTGCAGGATGTCTGCGGCCCCAAAAGGGTGCTGCCTCAGTGGCTCTGTGGCTCCCGCCTGTCCCAGAAGCTGTCTGCCTCTGTGGTGCACACTCTCACCTGTGCAGACTAAGTTCCTAAGTTCGGAGGAGTCCCAGAACCCGAGAGGTCTTTTTCTATGAGTTGTCTTTTACAAAGCTGTGTCATAATGCTAAATGTGGCATATTACATTAATATTTTGCATCACATTTCATATTGCCCTTCAGCTATTACCAAAGTGTTTAGAATAATAATGCATAAAATAGTCAGTCAGGTCATATTTGGCCAATAATATTAACTATTTTATTTTTTTGTCTTGGATTTCCATGGCATGCCTGGGATGACTGCCATTATAGAGTAGACCGAAAGGCAAAATTCACCTCATAAATAGTAAGAAGAGAGCCCCCAAACTGGCTCAGCAGTTAACGTTATTGTCTGCCAAACCATACTGCTTGCATTCAGTCCTGGTACCCACATCATGGAGGGGTACAAACCAACTCCCCTACATTTATCCTCTGACTTATCCACACTGTAGCATTTCTGTATTCCCACAACTTCATAACATAATTAAGTACATAAATATAATAAAAAATGCACAAAGAACATTTAGTAAAGATTTATTTCTATCAGCTAAAATTAAACTTTTGTATCTATATTAACTGAACAACTGCATTTGTTGATTTGTAACATATAAAAAATACCAAAGATAAAATGGAATTCCATTAATCAATTATAATTGCTAGGCATCCTGTTGAATTATTATTCATATTTTATTTCATTGAAAAGAAACTCTATAGGAATTATGTTTTCTCAATCATTTGAGAAAAGAGAGATAAAAAGAAATAAACGAAGGCACACAGCTAACAGAGACAAAGACCTGACTAAAAGACTGTCTTTTGGCACTCAATTCAGGTTAGTATCTTTCTTGTGCTTTGTTACATGGAAATGACAGAAGCAACTGACAATTTGGCTTTGCTTTACCGAATACCAGACTATCAACATCTTTTACATCTTCATAGAAAATTAAAATTTATTTTCCATTTAGCCTAACAGTATCAAGCCCATAATATAAGACCTGCAGCTCTGTTCTCCATTTGTTCACAGTTTGAAGATTGCAGGCATCTACTGAGATCTGCAGACTTGTGAGTTTTAGAACTTTCCGTATGGCTGCTTGTAATCGATGGGAGGTAATGTAGCTTTGCTGTTGGCGATTTAACTTTATTAGCAATGATGAATTTACCTTTTCCTAAATCCAACCCTTCTGTACAATTTCTCCAACTTTAAACATTTGAAATGGAGATTTGCCTTTAGATGGTACAAGAGTAGGAGAGAAATTAGGGAGATTTTGTAGCACCTTCTACAGAAGAAAAAAATGGTCAACAAAGAGTTTGAAATCCTTGGAAGGTTGAAGATATCAGAGTCAATCAGGTTCTATGATGCAAGATAAGATGCTGAGATGTCGGTGAGAGTATGATGAAGAAAGTAGATTGTTTTAGATACTTGACAATGAGAGTTCAAAGTGTTTTAAAAGAGAAATGGAATTTGTACATTTGGGGTGGTGTGTGAAGTGAGGCTAAGACTTGAATATTTTGGCTCTTCTTTTTATAAGCAAAAGGTTGTTTCACAACTCTGTGCCATGGGAAGCAAGTCAGATCTGATATCAACACTTTTACCAGCAAAATGTAAATTTTCAATATCTCTCTGGTCAGAGCATAATGAACACGAAATATTTCAACAAGTTATATGTAAATACTTTGTTTGATGAATCATATTTTATAAATCTTTCCTTGCTTTTCAATAGTAATTTTCTCAGAGAAAGATTTTCAATCTCAAATAATGACATCTCCTTTTAAAAGACAATTGTTCAAACAAATATTTAGCAATAATAGATTGAACATCTATGCTCTCTCAGAAATATAAGTGTTCATTTACTGATTCAGTTTTTAAAAGATTGTAAATACAATTTGTAGCAAGAAAAACATGGCTGCTATATTGATAACTAGAAAATACCCGAATCAACAATTTCAGTGACATAATATAGTATATTTTATAGGCTTATTTGGACACAAAATCATTCTTGGGAGCCATTACTTGAAACCATACTGTTTGGCAGAACATATGACATTGAAGTAATATACAGCCTGTTGTTTAGAAATCATTCAGCCAGTCAGGGATTAGCATAGGACTGGAGACAAAACACCTGTGTTGTATTCAGGTTGGTCAATTTCTTTAGGATCATGTAAGTGATAACCAAGGCACAATGTTTCCTTATTTGTAGAGGAATTCTCAACTAGTAACCACCAAATATAATCAAACATGCAAAACACCCAAAGATGTATATATTTTGTGCAAATAATTTGTAGCAATAAATAAAAGTGAATGTAAAAGCCAACAAACAGAACCACCTTTTAGTGCATTAAAATAACATGAAACCTCCAGCTTCATTGGATGTTCTGTATTCTGCACATAATTGGAACAAACTGCTTGAAGAAAAAAAGAAAAAAAAAGTTACTATACTAGAAGTCATTTTATTTCCTTTTAGTTCTGCTTCAAAGATACACACTGATGAAAGGTGCTCTAAAAGCAAGGTGGTTAATTACTGGGGTTGTTCTGCCCTGTGCTCACATTTAAACTGCAATTACTCTAAAAGCAAGATGGGTATTTACTTCAGCTGCCCAGTTTTAAAGCTAGATAACAAGAAGCTTTTATGAGTATTAAATGGCTTGTGACTTCTGTGCTTTTCTAATTGTTTTGTTTGTTTGAGAAAGGGAGGTAAGATTTATAATGTTGAAAATCTAAACATGCTGGTTGAACTGATAGACTGTTACTAAACTGTTTTGTAGATTAAAATAAGTCTTCAAATGTATTTTTACTTAAAATCTCCATTTTGCGTCCCTGACTCCAATGCCACTCTGAGCTAAAAAAAAATGATTGTTTTGCAAATAAGAATATATGGTTATAGAGAATCAATTGACATTGCTGTGACAGATTCCATGGTGCTCTGCAGGTAGCTCATTAGGGATGCATGGGAACTTTCTGTACTCTGACTGGAGTCATAGTGAGCCATTTTTTAAAAGGACTTTAAGGATTGTAGATATTTTGTTTATGGCATACACGCTGAATATCTAACAAAAAGTCACATTATTAAAAGGTCATGTTTCTTTCCTTCTGTCTCTTCACAAAAACTCAGCAGCAACTAACAAAAAAGATAACTGGTCATCATTTTGAAATCATATTACATCTTACACTCGAGTCTGAACTAGAATTTTACTATACTTTAGTACTAACCCTGTATTTACTTCTTTTAAGTATGTTTATTAGAACATTATGGGAAATGCTTCTGTTTGTTGCCCATTCTCAGGAATATCATGTCTTTAGATTAAACTGTGCCCTGAAAGAGCATTTACATCACAAAAATAGCAAGTGATAAGATTTAGAATTTGATTTACTCTGTTTGTCTATGCTGCACCCCTGTCTGCAAGTGCAACACGTTATTAGTAATGGTGTCTGAGTTGGCTGCCTGCACATGGGATAAATCCCAAGTTGGGTCTCTGAATGGCCTTTCCTTCAGTTTCTGCTCCATTTTTGTCACTGAATTACCTTTAGACAGGAACAATTCTGAGTTAAAAAAAAATGAAGAGAGGTAGGTAGCTCCATATCTCTACTGAGGGGCCTGTCTATCTACTGGAGGTGGTCTCTTCAGGTTACTGTTGGGCATTTCGGCTAAGGTCATCCCCATTGAGAGCTGGGAGACTTACATTATTTTTAATGTGTGTTAGTGTTTGCCTACATGTGTGCCTGTGTGAAGGTGTTGGATCTCCTGGATCTGGAGCTGAAGACTGTTGTGAGTTGCAATGTGGGTGTTGAAAATTAAAATCAGGTTTCTTGGAAGAGCAGCCACTGCTCTTAATCACTGAGAAATCTCTCCAGCCCTGAAATTAAGAATCCTAAAATTTTCTCTGTTTGATGTGGTAGCACATGCCTGTAATTCAAGAACTCAGACTGAGGTAGGAGCATTAATGAGTTTGTGACCATCATGGTCTACATAAAATTGGGATGAGGTAGGAGCATTAATGAGTTTGTGACCATCATGGTCTACATAAAGAAACCATATCTCTAAATCTAAATCTACAAAAATTCATGCATAAGAATCAAAGTACGAAGAGTTTATTTTTAGAGTAATTTGATATGGGAAGGTGATCAAGTGAAGTGCTTGTCAGCATGCATGAAGATGGGAAAGGAGATTCTCAGCACACACACACAAATATTACGTGATATTGTAGTGGTCAAACTGTAGATCTACTAGTAAAAAGGCTAGTTAAGGAGGGAAGCCTAAAGCAAGCTGTATAGCAACATGAGCCAAATCAGTGAACTCTGGGTTCAAGTGACACAGCTTGCATCAATGAATAAAATAGATAGTGATCAAGTAAGACTCATAAAATCAGTCTTGGACCCCTTCAAGCACACATGTGCAAACACACTAGCACAACCACTCATATCTACACACATATATGCACACATGTATACAACATATATCCCCATACAAAGACAGCAAGAAAAATATGAATAGAGACTAACTTTTAATAAAATCATGAAAATAATGCATTTCTTTTTGTTTTTTGTTTTATTTTTTTATTTTTGTTCTGTTATATATTTTCTTTATTTATATTTCAAATAATAAATATACAGACAGTTAATCCAATACTTTCTAACAGGTAGTTTTTGTAAACAGCTATATGTTAAAGAAGATATTCAACATAAGGGCTATCCTTGCATTCTACAGTGAGAATAAGTAACCTAAATTATTCCAAAGTTACTCTAGAGACTGCTTAGTAGCGATTACAATTAGAAGAAGTTTCATATAAATGAAAGTTACTAAGAATAGCCAAACATTTGTAAGAAATTTTTACTTATTATTCAAATTTACTGAAATATTTATTAATTTGGATGGTGAATGTTATATAGATAGAGATAGAAATAGATATATATAGTGTAGAGAACTAGACCAGAGTCTTAGAAGATGGGGATATTTATAAAGAACATTCATAATGATAGTGCTAGGATGGTGTATAGCATCATGGAGAAAAAAATTTCCTTCCTGCATTACAGAATGCGCACCAGTGAATACCTGGAGAATTGCAGAGTGAAATTTAATAGAAAATGTAGGCAATAAATGAGAAGGCCAGGGATTGAGATTAGTAGTAAGGCATTTATCCAGAAGGCAGAAGGCCCTTGGTTAGATACTCATTGTTTTCAAAAATCAATAAATGACATAAATTTACAATTTCAGGTGAACAGTGTGTGTGTGTGTGTGTGTGTGTGTGTGTGTGTGTGTGTGTGTATGCAGGCACTCCCTTCAACATCAGAGCTTACTTCAACATCAGGTGTCCTATGTCAGAGAGATGACTCATCAGGAAGTAACACTTGCTACCACACCAAGACTGACAGCCTGAGTTTAATCTCCTGGTACCTCCATTTTAAAGGAAGGAAGCAACTCCTTCATGTTTGGTCTCCACCAAAAACCAGGAAAGTTTACACACACACACACACACACACACACACACACACACACTATATATATAGATAAATGAAAGTTTAATAAAAACACACAAAAAGCATTGATATATATTCTTATTAAAATGTGGTTGGAAATTTCTCATTATGGAAAGACAATATTCTTTATACTGGCAGGAGCTATCATAGTCTGAGTAACACATAAGTTGTTAGACAGAAAGAGAAACTCAACAGAGGTCAAGGATAAAATCTAAATTGTGTATTCAAGTGTGTTCTATATATAACAACTCCTTGTTTTATTTCCCATGGTGCTAACGATCAAGCCCTCCATGACACCTCTGCTTTATTTTTATGCATCCAAACTGTTTTTCTATCACTAACCTAAAATACACTTGAATTTGGTGAGGATAGTTCATAAGTTGAGTTATGCTGTTTTTGTAAACAGCCTTTATATGTCTGGATGAGTAATGTTAAGATAAAAAGATAGCAGAACCGAATAGTGTTCATACAGTTATAAAAGAGGACTGAGAGACAACTCCACAGGGGGATTCATGTTTTTGTCTGTAGCCTTTGAAGTAATGTAAGGAAAAGAAAGCTTCACATAATTGGTTAAAAAGAAAGTACCCCAGTGTGGATTACTTAGAAAGTCTTCGTGAGAATTGGAAAACATAATTGAAGTCAACCACACTAGTGTGAAATAAAATACTGGTGTTCTAACTTATGAGAGAATTAAAAATTCAGGGTGTCTACTTTAATAAGGATTTTAGTGCTCGTTAACTAGTCTACACAAATATCAGTATAGTCAAAAAAAATGCCAAAGATAAAAACTGCTGGCAGGCACTCCAAGCCAAAGACCTCTGACACTTTAGCAACATTTCTGTAGAAATTCAAAATGGTGCAATGATTTAAGAAAACATATTTGCTGGGGGCCAACCCCAACTGTTCTTCCTTGTTGGTTCCTCTTGAGGCAGCAGAAGGGGGAGAGCATTTTTGGGTGTAAGACTTGGGTTTAGGTGATATTTGGGTTTGCTTTTTAATAATAAAACGTTTAACTATCTTAAGTCTAAGTCACTTTGCTACCATAGCTGACCTGCCTGGATGGAGTTCCTTTGGGGACAGAAACCATAGTCTCTGGCATTTAGCACCTCATCATAAAACAGAAGGGGATTAAGTAATGCAGCCTGTGTTCTATCTGCACAGGAACTGTGCTGCTCTAACTCCCAACCTGTTAGTTGAGGCTGCAGAAAGAAAAGAGACACATTAAAAAGTAGTTAGTGCCTTTATTTCTAAGTTCTTCAGTTCTCCAAAAAGTTTCTACAGTTTTCCTCCAAAATGTTTTTCTAAAGCATTCTCTCTGCTCTTCTTCTAATCCTGCTCTCTCTTCTTGCTCTGACATCACAGTAATGTTCTTTCTCTCAATACCTTTACTTCCAATGCTATACCTTTATTTCTAAGTTCTTCTCGAGCTCCATCTAAAATGTTCTCTCTTGTATAGCAGTGAATTATTTAACTGCTTTGGCTCCTGACGGGCTGTGCTGTACCCACCCAAGAGCTCTGGATTTGTGAATGATAGGCACATACACATGTAAGCTAATTTTGTTATGCCTTGACTAGCTCAATAGTTGAGCACTTGTGAACCTCCCTGCAGGCAGCAATATTCTCCCTTCCTACATCCCTTACTTAACACCTATTAAATTCTATATTCAATTTGTTGCCTTGGCTCTTTCTGAGTGCCCCCTCCCCCATCTTTGCTGCCCAAAGCCTTCTGGGCAGTCAGGCATTCTGAGGGCAGCTTTCCTTCTTGTGCCCACATTCCATTCCTTACTCCCTCCTGTTCCCTCCTGGCCCGGGCCTTTCTACCTTTCTATTCTCTTCTGGAAGAGATGCTTTCTTTCTCCTCCCCATGTTTCTTCTCCCAGGAACCAGGAAGTCACGCCCCCCCCCCCCCCCCCGCATCTCTCTCTCCAGTCTTTGGCTATTGGCTCTTTTTTAATCAATCAAAACACAATTGGTATCAGGGACTTTCAGCATTTGGACATGCAGATTCATGATTTGGGGGCAGAATCAAGACAAAGCATTAGAACCAATTCCCAACACCCAAGAGTCAAGCTTTTTCTCTGTGTCCTCAACACTTACACATCTTTCAGAATACATGATAACATGGTATAAAGTCCATCTCAAATTTACATATAAATTCAAATCGTAAATCAAGTAGGTTTATAACAGAAAATGTTTAGATGCATATCACTTAGGAGTAATTATCTGGCTAATCAGTCATCATCTTTCACCAGCTCTAATAGGTTCATGGGAAATTAAAAAACCATAACGTTTAGGAATAACTTAGTGAAGTTTTGTATAGATAAACCCAGTTAATACTTTATCTTCTGTCATTGTACCTATAGTAAATTGTTAGTTTCAATTTTTGACCTTTGGTTAATGGTTTTACAACCTCTTTGAATGTGCTCTATGTTGCAGATGCCTACTTGCTATCTCAGAAGCAATTAACTCACAACCCTTGAAGACTGGCAGAGTTCTCAATGTAGTTTTGACATCAGAAAAGATTTAATAGTAGTTCTATTATAAAAGATGAATAATTACTAATATAATATCAGGAATCCTTATAAGATCATACTTAAGAATTAAGAAATCATCTACAAGACAGGACAAGTTATTTGTTCTGCAGAAATCTGCACAAAAGGGTGGGCTAATACATGTATATGTAAATGTATGTGTATATGTATATGATATATATGTATATTAACAGGAAAAGCATATTAATAGCAAGAATCATTTCTAAAATGAAACTCTCCCTAGCCTCTAAAGGAGCAAATCCATTGTAGATTTTATGTCATTGCAGAACCATCTCAGGAAGATTGCCTGCCAGCTTTTACCTTCTCCTATGTGGCTCCTGGAACATATTGGCTTTATAAAACAAAATGAGAAATAGCCTACAAATCCTAGGTCTGGATATATGTACATATCAATGAAAATCATCCACATAGACAAAGATAAATCCCGAAATTTTTATTCTATCTTTTTATATTTGGTAAAGGAGAGTGATGCAAATTAATGGGTAAACTACAGATACCCATAAATTAGGCTATTAATTAAAATATAAAGTAACAAATTATTTTTCTACATAATAGTTTGGATGGATTTCAGAGAACCTTGTCTAGTAAGAGGAATGTGTCTCAATGTTTCAAAAGGCATTTCAGAAAACATAAAAATGACATCAGGAATTATAATGATATTATATGTATTGGGATAAGGTATGAGTAAAAGGGTAATATCAAGGTGCTTTGGGGACAATACAACCTTTCTGTTGTTTATGCTGCTGATAGATATGTGCGGGTCAAGTATATATGTTTGGTATATACCAAAAACCTCAAATCAAATTTTCTCTATATTTATACTTAATTCATATAATCCAATAGTTTTCATTATGTTTTTGGTACTACTATTAATTATAGCTTGTTAGAAAATTGTCTAAAAGTAGCATGAATACAGCCTAATAATGACTCCTGGAAAAGGGAAATCATTTTCTTCAGGATCAACTCTATTACTTTTTATCTAATGCAGAGCATTCAGCCTTGAAACTGTATATTCACTAACCCCCCCCCCAAATCTCAGCAGATTATGTGTGTGTGAGCATGTATGTGTGTGTGCACATACATACATACATACATTCATGTTTTTATATACATAGTAATAATTATCAATGAAAATAAAAGTATGTTATCAAGTTGAGAGTCAGGGTGGGGCACAGTAGAAGTTCAAAGGAGAAGAACAGGGAGGGGCTATAGGGAAGAACAGTTTCTATTTCATTTAAAATATATATTTTAAAATCTGAGAAATTTCTATATTTATCCTTCAGTTTAGGGACATATAGGTTGCTTCCAGTTTTCGGATAATACAAATAAAGGTGTTATAAACATAGCTGAGCAAGTATCCTTATAGCATGATGGAACATCCTTTTCATATATACCTAGAATGGGTATAGCTGGGTCTTGAGACAGATCTATTTCCAATTTTCTGAGAATACACCAAATTGACGTTCAAGTGGCTGTACAAATTAGAATTTCCATGAGCAATGGAGGAGTATACCCCTTGTTCTAGATTCTCAACAGCATGAGCTGTCTCTTGTTTTTTTTTGAAGTTATGTTACAGTTGTGTAGCTTGGTCTTCATGTGACACTCATAACAGAGGGAGCAGGGATTATCTTTGACTCTGTTACCTGCCTTTCCTGTTCCCGGTTGCCTCTATAACCTTAATAGGAGATGCTGTTCCTAGTTTTACTGCAACTTGATATTCCAGGCTTGGTTGATATCCTTAAGAGGTCTTCCATTTTCTGGAAAGAAATGGAGGAAGAGAAGATGGGAGGGGGGAGAAGATATTGTGGGAAAGGACTGGGAGAAGATGAGGGAGAGGAAACTATGGTCAGGATGTAAGGTAAGTAAGTAAGTAAATATAATTTGAAAAGTTGGTTGAGAAGAGTAATTGAAGCCAGAAGTTAGTAAAGGAAGGGACATTCAGAAGCTTTGGACTTCCTTTCGGCCCCAGAAACACCATTTTTTACCACTTTTACCACGTGTAAACAAATGTTCTTAATTAGAAAGCTTTAGCAAATTAAGACACTGCTTGTCATCAGGAGAATTTGAAATGGCTCAGACTGAAGCTGTTACCATTTTGGGACACTCATCCATTATCTCATTCAATTGCCATTCCTCTTTAATATTTTGATCTTTCTTTTGTGTACCAGCATTTGAATCATTGGCTAAGACATAACATAGAAGCATTTTATCACTGATCAACATTCCTATCTCCTGACCTTTAAAGGTTGCCTCATCATCATCCTGCCTCCACCTGGCATAAATCTTTTGAAAATTATTATTTAATAATTACTCTTATTAGTAGTGAATTAATAAATATTAATATGGTAACTTTATTAGGAAATTAAATAATTTACTAACTAGTTAATTTAATAAATAGTCAAATTAAAACGTAAATTATTAAATTAAATCATTAATAGAATAGTAAATTAAATAATTAAGTAATATCACTAAATAATTATTATTTAATTAATACTATTTTCTTTTTAATTGAATGTAGATTAATTTCTCATACAATACATCACAATGACAGTTTCCCTCCCCTCCAGTGGTCCTAGATCCCCCTATCTCCACTCTTCTCAAAATACACTCCCTTTCCTTCCTTGTTTCTTCTTCTGAAAATAGCAGGCATCCAACACACAAAGGACAACAGTAGAGATGACAGGCTGAGGGTCAGGCATCTCAGAAAAGCCACCTTGCACCTAAAGACAGAATAAATTGCATGTACATTATTCCAACTATTCAAAAGGAGTTTTGAGCAACAGCTTTTTCTATCACTCAAAGCATTAATGAGGCCTGGTACAATTTAGAAAACTAGTATTCTTCAAAATCAAAGGAGAATTGAGCAGCTTGTAAGATGTCAAGAGAAACTATATCTATGACAAAAGACACCAGAGTGATTAAAGTTTATATACTTTAAAACATTTTTTTTTTTGTAATTTGGCTTAAAACTAGAAGTTCAAAGGAGATACAACCATGGAGCAAGTTGCAGGATTCCTCTGATTACTGAGCCAGGGCGGTTATTGAAACAGCTTTAAAAAGAAAAGAAGCCTGTCAGTAGTCATGGCTGTGCGTTTAAATATGCAGAGGAAAGATGAAAGAAGAAAGAATTAATAAAACAACATGTGGGAAAAAGAACAAATGAATTGGAACTGACCAGCCCAAAATAATAAAAAAAATCAAACTGGTATTGCAAAGATCATATGCCCCAGTACAGGGGAATGTCAGGGCCAGGAAGCAGGAGTGGGTGGATTGGGAAGCAGGGTGGGGGGAGGTTATAGGTATATATGAATGCTCAGCAATCTCAGGAAAACAAGACATGAGTAAAGTGAAAATATTAACTAAAATATAAGAACCATACTTTAAATGACTTGAGGAGGGAAATTCTTCTTCTATTTCTTTGTTTTATTTTATTTTACTTTATTGTTATTCTTCCTGTTTGTTTTTGTCTTATTTTATTTTTATTCTGTATCTTTATTTTCTAATGTGGTGCAAAAAGGGTATGGATTTAAGAGGCAAGGTGAGGAGGATCATGAAGGAGTTGGTGGAAGACAAATGGTAATCAGAATATAGTTAAGAAATCTATTTAGGCC
Source organism: Mus caroli (assembly GCF_978045245.1). Classification (NCBI taxonomy): domain Eukaryota; kingdom Metazoa; phylum Chordata; class Mammalia; order Rodentia; family Muridae; genus Mus; species Mus caroli. Next base: position 92,476,375 of record NW_028227256.1, read on the forward strand.
GGGGCCTAGTAAACACATAAGTGGATGTTCACAGTCAGCTATTGGATGGAACACAGGGCCCCCAATGGAGGAGCTAGAGAAAGTATCCAAGGAGCTAAGGAGATCTGCAACCCTGTAGGTGCAACAACATTATGAACTAACCAGTACCCCGGAGCTCTTGACTCTAGCTGCATATGTATCAAAAGATGGTCTAGTAGGCTATCACTGGAAATAGAGGCCCATTGGACATGCAAACTTTATATGCCCCAGTACAGGGGAACGCCAGGGCCAAAAAGTGGGAATGGGTGGGTAGGGGAGTTGGGGGGAGGGTATCGGGGACTTTTGGGATAGCATTGGAAATGTAATTGAGGAAAATACGTAATAAAAATATTTTAAAAAAAGAAAAAAATAAAAAAAATAAATAAAAGAAAATAGAAAGTCATAAATTTATGTTTAAATTTTATTTTTCTATATGTGTGTATTTGTGCATGCATTCATATTCACACAGGGTGTTGTGGAGGCAAAAAGAGTGTGTCAGGTCCTGTGAAGCTAGTGTAGTGAACAGGCCAATGTTGGTGAGGGAAGCCAACCTCTGCTCCTCTAAAAGAGCTTTAACTGCCCTTAACCACTGAGCCATCTCTCCAGTCCTAGGAAAACACATTTGAAAACTGGAATCAAATAAAACTTTTGTGAAGGAAAACTTTATTAAATTATTATAAGCTTAATATATTGTTAAGAGAGTTTAAATAGTATTATTGATCAAGAAAAGAGCTCAATTAGATATGATATGGATATTTGATATTATCTAGTCACAAGAGCTGAAAGAAAGAAATATATGAAGAAATTGAAAAAAAATATATAGTGGGAGACTCTCAAATAGAACACTGTAATTGTAGATGAAGATAGAGCCCTGTGAATAATAATGAACATTCTCAAATATGCATAAAGAAATGGCAGATTCAATAAGGCAAAAAGACAGGACAAAGATGCTAAAGAATACTACAGTAATGACAGGTAAATTTTAAAACTCAAAAAAAAAAATGGAGATTGTTACTGCAACAAGTAACTGTACAGGGAGCTAATAAGACTATTGGTTGATTTGTTAGCAGAACCCTTGATGTTCAGGAGGGAATAAAATGGTTACCCTTCCTTGGAAAGAAAAATGAATAAATATATTTCCAAATTACTTTTGAGGTAAAACTATCACTAAATAAAAACAGAATGGTGTGTTGCTAGCTAAGAGCATTTAAAATCTAAGCTGGAACCAAAAGAAAATGGATAGCAGGTCAAAGCATATTACCTTTCAAAGCTCATTAGTGAAGGAAATGTGTAGATAAATGAAAATAGTTTAGTAATATAGCAGTAGGTAGTCACAGCTCTGTTAGAGGATGTTAAAATATAAAATCCACCAACAGTTATAAGTGTGAGGGTTCCTGAAAGGTCACAACCTGCAGAGAAATAATCCACATGAGGTAAGCAAGGGTACTTGGGTCACCACCACTTTAGCAGGTGCTTGATCAAAAATTCCCAGAGTCTGCTACAGTCCTCTGCTCTACCAATTGAGCTATGCTTTGGTCCTTCTTAGAAAGGGGAACAAAATATTCACAGGAGGAAATATGGAGACAAATTGTGGAACAGAGACTGAAGGAAAGGCCATTCAGAAACTGCCCCATCTGGGGTTGCATCCCTTAAACAGTCACCAAACCCAGACACTATTGTGAATGCCAAGAAGTGCTTGCTGACAGGAGCCTGATATAGCTGTGTCCTAAGAGGCTCTGCCAGTGTCTGACAAATACAGAGGCTGATGCTCTCAGCCAACCATTGAAATGATCGTGGGGTCCCCAATGGAGGAATTAGAGAAAGAACTGAAGGAGTTGAAGAGGTTTGCAACCCATAGGAAGAACAACATCAACCAACCAGACCACTCAGAGCTACAGGGACTAAACCACCAACCAAAGACTACACATGGGGGGACCCATGGCTCCATATAGCAGAGGGTGGCCTTGTCAGGCATCACTGGGAGAAGCCCTTGACCCTGTGAAGGCTTGATGCCCCAGTGTAGGGGAATGCCAGGATGGGGAGGCAGGAGTAGGTGGATGGGTGGCAGAGCACCATCACAGAAGCAGGGGGTAGGGTGGGATAGGAGGTTTCAAGGGTGGGGAACCAGAAAAGGGGATAACATTGGAAATGTAAATAAAGAAAATATCCAATAAAAAAAAGGAAAGAAAAGAATTTCCAGAGTCTGACCTTACCTTTTATTATTCTTACATACTTGAGTGCAGCAAAATGTTGGGGGACAGTCTCCACATGACAATTGTCACAACAAAGCACTGGAGATAAATTCATTGAAACTCCTTTGCAAAAGTACAAAAGTATCTCTATGTAGTGAAACATCTATGACCCTTACAATATAAATGAGTTTTATTGACAGATAAACATGGCTCAGGGTAAGGATCTAGGGAAAATGTATTTGTTTTTGTTTATTTTATTTTGTTTTTATTGGATATTTTATTTACATTTCTATTGTTATCCCTTTTCCAGATTTCTGCCCCCAGAAACCCTCTATTCCATCCCTTCTCCTCCTGCTTCTATGAGGGTGTGCCCCCACCCACCTACCAACTCCTGCCTCCCTGACCTTGCATTCCCCTACACTGGGGCATCTAGCCTTCGTGGTACCAAGAGTCTCTTCTCCTATTAATTGTCTACAAGGCCATCCTCTGCTACATATATGGCTGGAGCCATGGGTCCAAATATGTGTACTCCTTGGTTGGTGGTTTAGACCCTGGGAGCTCTGGTTGGTTGTTATTATTTATCTTCCTATGGGGTTGCAAACCCCTTCAGCTCTTTCAGTACTTTCTCTAACTCTTCTGTGGGGGACCCCTGGATAAGTTCAATGGTTGGCTGCAAGCATCCACCTCTGTATATGTCAGATTCTGGCAAAGCCTCTCAGTAGACAGCTATATCAGGCTTCTGTCATCATGCACTTCTTGGCATCCACAAAAGTATCTGTGTTTGATGACAATATATAGGATGGATATCCAGGTGGGGGCAGTCTCTGTATGGCCTTTCCTTCAGTCTCTGCTCCAGATGTTTTCTCTATATTTGCTCTCATGATTATTTTGTTCCTCATCATAAGAAGGACCAAAGACCCCACACTTTGGTCTTCTTTCTTCTTGAGCTTCATGTGGCCTGGGAATTGTATCATGGATATTCAGAGTATTTGGGCTAATAGCCACTTCTCAGTGAGTACATACCATGTGTGTTCTTTTGTGTCTGGGTTACCTCACTCAGGATGTTGTCCTCCAGATCCACCCATTTACCTAAGAATTTCATGAAGTCGCTATTTTTAATAGCTGAATAGTACTCCATTGTGTAAATGTACCCACATTTTCTGTATCCATTCCTCTGTTAGGGAACATCTGGGTTCTTTATAGCTTTTGGCTATTATAAATAAGGTTGCTATGAACATAGTATTTGTAATGAACAGAAGGATGGATTGTCTTGATGAAGTATGTGAAGTGAGACCTCTTTCATAAGGATGGGTTCTATTGATTGGGAAACAAAAAACCTGGCTCAGGGCTTAAACAATGCTCAGAATTATGGGGGATTCAGAAAGTTTGGCTCCACAGTGTTGCAGGTCCTTCGAGCCAGAGAGACACGAATGACACGGACACCAAGGCGGGTTCATGCAGCAACTTCTTTACTTGTGGCTTTTTCCTTTACAGCTCTCTTCCCCAGCAACTTCTTCTACTACCTTTTGCAGCAAGGGCTAAAAACTCCTATTACAGCAGCTTCTCTTACTACTACGTCTACTCATGGCAAGGGCTAAAACAAAACTCCTCTACTCATGCTGACTGACTTCATCTAGCTCCACCCCACCTCATCCAATCAGAATTCACACATGCTCTAGGCACTAGCTCAGGTTGGTCAATGATAGGCTGACAGGTCCGGATCACGAGGAACAGTCCAGCCTGGCAGGCAGCCCATGCATGCAGCCTCACTGTGCATGCTCGGGCAAGGCAGTAAACAAGTGGGTTTCACTGGCCTGCTGCCACACCTGTTTCCCACACCACAGAACAACAAAAATACACCAGATTGTTTGACAGCATCTACTCCACTTCCAAGTACCTGATTCACTTAGGTATCAATCAATGTCTTCCCTTGAAGTAAAAAAGCCTGAGAGTAACAATTCTGGTTCTTCTAATACTTTATGTAAGCTGTGGCTTCCACATGTACGTATAAAATGATATTATTTAAATAAGGATAGCTATAAAATAGTTACACAATACAGTGAGATGATTTATTATTCTCCAAACAAACTATGCAGAGGTAGAAACAAAGATAGTTTGTTTATAATTGAAGGTCATTCATTATCAACTTGAAATAGATTCTTGCAACATGCCCTTTATAACTCTCATGGTAAGTACAAAGGAAATAATTATAAGAGATAAATCCAACAATATGAAAACGGAACAAATTATGTCACTATAAATATTAAACAATGAAAGTGGATAGGGGGAAGATAAAAAGGGCAACAGAAAACCTAACAAAACAGCAAGAATATATCTGCTTCTAGGTATTATGCTACATTTGTTTGTTTTTTCCTATGCTCAGTCTTGGATGAACCTATTTCTAAGCATTTAACATTTTTAATTTATTCACGCTGTTAGTATAAAACACTACAGCAGGCTCATAAGTCTTTTTATCCAAGTCAGAGTACATTCTATTTTTTCATATTTATTTAACTCTTTTTGCTTCATCTTGCTCTCAGCATTTTTTACTTGCTTATAGGTCTTTGTGTTGGTTTGAGGCCTTGTAGGCAGCCGGAGCCTAAAAGATGGCGTCTTCACTGTAAACAAAGCCACTGCACAGGCGCTAGCCCAAATCTGGAGCCAACCCCTCCCAATCGGGTGCATGTAAATTAAAGTGCCGGCAGACTGACCAATCCCAGGAGGACACATAGCCCTCCCCAGTGCTGGGGAGTATATAAGCAGTCCTCCCTCGGTTCCCAGGGTTCCCGGAGTTCCCGTAGCATTGAGGCGTTCCTGGAATAAAGCTGTTGAGAAGAATCCGACCATGTTGCGTTTTTCCTTGCTGGATGAGGTGAGTGCAACAAGGCTTCATGGCCTTTACCTCATCCATTAGAGTTTTCTATTAGTATTGTCCTCATTCAGCTCCTATTTAAGCAATAATATTGGTGAGATTTTGCATATGTAGCTTCTGACATCCCTAGGGTGTACAGTAAGCTTCCTCTTCCACTGGCTCTTAAAATCTGTCTATTCCTCTTTTCTCCATAATCCCTAACCCTCATGTTCAGTAATTATGTTGGAGATCTATCAGTTGGTATTCTGAGAGAAATTTCCATGATGAGGTGTAGGGTTAGATATTTCACATCAATGAGGGTTCTCAAATGTTTCAGCCCCTCTTTCTAGCCCAACATCAAAAGATAGGGGAAAAAAGTTAATGAATACTGTGAGGGGATATGAACCTTTTAGATGTAGTTCTTTGGGGTGATTCCAATCTCCATTTGTTAGAATACCAGCAGTCTAGTTCAGTAGTGCCAGGATACCAACAATCCAGTTCAAAAGTGTCACCAAACACAAATCAGCAGTGCCAGCACAAGAGTACAACCCAGTAAAAACAGTCAGGCTTCTGCCAAATTGGCACAAGTCAGAGGGAGTGACCAGAATGAGCTGGAAAGCCAGGAGTTTTCTGCTATGCCTCTCTCAACAAAGTGAAGAGCACCAAAGAAAGGAGACCAAAGAAGTGTTGCACAGCATGCAATTCAAGCACCCATCACTGTCTCTTGGGTACTACTTATACTTTCTAAAATCATCACACAACCTCTCATGAGTCTGGCCTCAACAAAATACTACATGAGTCTACTTCAGCAAAATATCACATGATACAACCAGAAAATTCCACTTCAATAATGGGTGAGGAATACATTTATGTGTAGGTTTAAGAACAAATATTTTGTATATAGTAGAGTCTCTTCCAATATCTACAACTTACCTAGCCTTGGATAATTGTCTAGGATTCAGTATCAGGCATGCTTTCCAACATGTTGAGAGGGTCTTAAACCCAATTAGGGAGTTGTTGGTTATCTTCAAAGCATATGTATCACTACTGCATTTATATTAGCAGTTACTGACTTCATAATAAAATTTTCACCAAAAGTATATTGTATTAATGCATCATTGTTCTGAATTTGAAAACAAGAAGAAATTACAGAAAAATACAGTAACATTAGTATGTGTATAATTTGAGAAACTAGGAATCATGGTATATCAAAATATCCATACTTTAGAAGAAAGATCATGAAAATACTAGTAATAGATCAAAAGTGGTTAATTAGAAAGTTTGATGACAGTATTTTAATTTTTGTTACTTATTTATGTAAGGTAGAAATATGACTAATTGAGAAAAAATAAATGTACACTAATAAATAATTCCTTTATCTTCTCAATGAGTGTTAAAAAAATCCCAGGAGAAACTAAACATAATTGAAATAACAGCATAAATTTGAAATAAACTGGGTTTCATAAAGCAGACTTTTTTATTTTTACTAAATGAAGCAAGAATCCTACATTTGAAGATATAGCCTTTGTTTTAGCTAAATTATACTCGCTAAAATTTGTATCTTGAGGTTCAATCACGTTACTTAAGAACACACATTCCTAAATGGATAAAGTTTTTGAAGGAGAGAACAGGATAAAATGAGACATGTAGACTCTTTTCCAAGTGACTGGTGTTCTTAGGAAATTAAAATCAGAGGTATCAAGAGGGCAGCACACTTGAAACCCCCTAGAGGGACCTAGTCATCCCAGATGAAGCACAACCTGTCAATGTCATGACGTTAGACTTCTAAGCCTCTGGAAGTGCAAGAGTTAATTTCTGTTGTTTATGTCACTGTCAAGATTTATACTTAAACAAAATATGAAATCAGAGCTTTTTCAATTACACAATGACGAGCATAATTATTATGTTGCTAATAGTCTCTTGTGCCTTAAAATCCATTTTTGTTCTTGAAATGGACATCTTAAAAGGTTCTTGTTCACTAGGCGACCTCAATCTTAGGTTCAAATTGGACATAGAATTTAACTCTGCACAAGCACAGTATTTGTTGTTGTAACAGTTATATTAAAAAATGGAACAATTATAAAAGAAATAGCAATTCTTTGACTATTTAGTTTGTATTTTCAAACATTATGATACATTGATGTTTTTGTTATCTTTATACTTACATGCTATTATCCAAATTTGTTTTATTTCCTATGTGTTACTGGATTTGCAAAGTGAATCTCTTGCTAAAAGTAACTATCTGCCAGAATAATCAACATTGATGGGAAGAAGGCTCCTTAATCTCCCTACATGCAGTTACACACCAAATAAACAGTCATTTGCAGCCCAATATATCCCATAGAGATTCAGAAAACTCAGATACCTATTTTCAGTTGCATCACCACGCAACTTACAAGTTACATGCAACGATATATTAGAAAATGCTGAGCTGTGCTTGGGCATTGGCCTTGTCTAAGCACTATGTGTAGAGTCAGGAAGTAATTTCACCTTGGACAATTCTGGACTGCCTCAAAAGAGCTAAGAGGTTGAGGCTTAGCATCTGATGAGAACCTACTTCCTGCATCACTCCATGACAGAAGAGAGAATGGTAAAGGAGAATAAAAGGAGAGAAATGGGGGAGAAAGCTTCTTCATGAGAAAACTGCTTCCATAACAAGTCCTCTCAGGTGAAAAGAACACCAATCTTTTCACAGCAAGAGAAACCAAATCATCCTTCAAATCTCACACATAGCTCCTAATTCTTCAGATCTGGGAGAAGAATCCATGAGACTCTCTACACCACAGGAATAAGAGTGATTTCTACATAGATGTGCCGCCAACTCTTCTCAGAGACGCCATTCTGTAAAAGCATGAACACAAGTAGTGAGATTGGAGCTGTTCCTTCCCGCAGGGGTTTATATTTTACTCTGACAATCCTATCTGCTACAAATTAAGAGACTCATCCGAATCATACTGGTCCTGGTTCCTAAATGACCATTTTTTTCTATAGCAAAAAATGAACATCACCAACAGCAACAACTACAACAAAATAGTTTTAAATTTGTGTGAATGGACTTCCAGGGGTCTCATAATTTTACAAAGAAGTGGTTAACATGAACAGTTCCCATTTACTCTCTAAAGAGGCTCCTGTGCAATCTTCTAAGGGTGCCCAATGGCTATTCTCCAATGATCTTGTGTTTTACAGTGGATAGTGCAGACAGCCAGTCATTATCTAGCTAAGCTTTTCCTCTGGATTGCTCCAATGATGACTCCAGACCTACTATTGTTCCTGAATCTGGTTAGTTGTACATACAATGCCACAACATATGAAGGTCAACCCATGGAACAGGCTGTGTCTTCAACAAACTACCTTTAGAAGCTAATAAGGGTTTGGGTTTGGTTTGGATTGGTTTAGTTTATTATTGTTGTTGTTATGTAATTGGTATAAACAAAAGAAAACTGAAAAAATAGAATATAATTTCCTTCACACCACCCTCTCCTCAATGAAAATGCACACCTCAGAAGCAAGCAAAGAACGCATCAAAATTTCTCCTCTTCTGAGAGAGAGAGAGAGAGAGAGAGAGAGAGAGAGAGAGAGAGAGAGAGAAAGAAGAAGAAGAAGAAGAAGAAGAAGAAGAAGAAGAAGAAGAAGAAGAAGAAGAAGAAGAAGAAGAAGAAGAAGAAGAAGAAGAAGAAGAAGAAGAAGAAGAAGAAAGAAGCAACTGGAATTCATATCAGACATTCTCTACTTTCCAGCTGCAAAAGACTGAACTCTATATGACTAGCCACAAATTATTGTGAGATTCATCTACTACAAAAAGTCAATTTAATACAGCTGAAAGATGAAGATATCCTATATATCCATAGAAAAATAATACAGGAAAATGGCTTAATGGGAAATACATATTCATATAGAAAAACCAGGTGAGTTTCTAGAAGACATCATTTATGTTCAGTAGAGAATTTCAGATATTTACATAAAGATATTCACTGATATCAGGACAACAAACTGCTAACAAACTAGAATGTAGAAAGGAGGAAAAGTGTAACTTTATGGGACACAAAATTATAGGCATTTTTTTCCAAAAAGATGTTTGAGATAAAGAAGTTTGAGTCTTGCCCATGGTTAAATAATGTGAAGACAAGCATAGTATTTTAAAACATTTCCCCATTAACTATGAGGTTTTCAAAGTACACAGAGTGTGCTAGGTTAATTAATCTAACCCGTGTTAATATGTCATTATTTAGCTTCTGTCTTAGGTTTAAATATCTCAGTCTAAAAGCTCCTGATGACCTCATTGAATAATAGTATGCTTACAGATGTAGTCCAGTTAGAATGATCTCTAATGTAAAAAGACAGATTTCCATAAGAAAAGTTGGAGCTACACAGAAGAACAGAAAGACCAAGACAATATGAAGAAGGTAGAGATGAGAAAGACACATCTAATAATTGTTGAGAAGCAGCAGCGACTAGGAAGGGGAGAAGGCATTATTCGCCACAGCCTTCAGAGGGATTTTATGGCTGCATATACATTACATTCATTGTTTTCCCCAGAAATATGAAACTAAGTATTTTTTAATTGCCTTAAAGCAAGCAGTTAGAGGTATGTTTTAACAGTAATACTGAGAAATTAATGGTGACTCTTACGTCTTTCACCTATTAACTTGTAACTTTAAAACTCTTCTAGTCTACTGACTTTCAAGTTTTCTTTTAAAAGGTTACAAACAAAATTTTAACATTCACAAGCACTATCAGAAAAACAAACAATAAATACAAAACCAGCCCCATTGGTCAGTTTACTGAACTCCTCGTGCCATCCACGAGGTCCTGGGACTTCTTTGTGCACAGCCATGGATACTAATTCCTTGTAATGTGCTCATTTTATTGATGTGAAGAATGAATTGTACAGGACTTTCTTTTCTCCTTTATTGTGTAAATCCCTTGAATAGATGGTGGTACAACCCTCCCACTCTAGCAAACAAACATTATAGCTTTATTTCTTTATGAATTTTCTTACCGTAATGGTATTTAATTTACTGGCTCTAAAAAATTCATGCACTAACAGCATATTTGTAAAAATATACATTGTATTTAGGGAAAATTTATTAAGCCAAAACATTAACATGTAAAATAAAGATCCATAATTAACACTCAATATAATAATTCTAAATGCATAACCACTTAATTATCATATTAAACCCTATGCTCTCTGTTTCTGAGTAAGAAAGCTAATCCCCTGGTAAAACAATAGAACCAAGACAATTGCTCAGACTTAATAGTATGTGTCTTCTTTTACCTATCACCAGCCACAGTACTTTGATAACTCTCTTCCTTAGTTCTTCTCTCAATATACAGTGTACTCACATCCTGCAGCCTCCCATCTTTTTATTCTTTATTCTTAGCAACTCATGCATTTCCACTCACCAGAAATGTCCATGCCTCTCCCTTTAAGTCGATTGAAAGGATATACTTATTGAAAGGAGATATTTTAGTAGTCCTTCTCATAAAATCTAAGAGACTTTCTAAAAGGAAAAAAAGATACTGAGTATGGAAATAAATTAGGCTGATACATTTTATTTAGTCCTGTCACTAAAACAGTTATATACAAATTAGTAAGAATCAAACTATGATGAGAAATATTGTTGTGTCTTCATTGTGTTCCCTTTAAAAATTTGTTCAATTAACCCTTTTAAATTATTTTTTCTTGTTTCAGTATTCAGAAATACCACACATTTCTATACTTTGTATAAAGGATTGAGCAGAAAAAAAATTTCATGTACTTGTTCAAAATGTGACCAGACTATTTAAATGAATAAATATCATATACAGTATTGTTAAAATTTTAAGCCTTTCAAAAGTTGGTAGATGAACTTTTGGTTGTAATTATGGATGTCAATAAATCACAGGTGTACCATTCTCATATTTTCAATAAAAAATTGAACATCCTAACATTCAAGACTAGTTTGAATAAAGTTTAGTTAAAAGAGCAAGTGGTTGCCCTAAAATTCAATCCAACAATAACCATGAGGGGAAAAGGAATACCTGCTGAGAGGAAGGAGTGGTGGTCCTTGGCTAAGTTGAAGTAGAGGTAATGAGAGTTGGCAAAGGAAATTCATCATAAAAAATCTTGACAGTGTTAATGGACACATTTTGGTTGTTCGAATATTGGAAATTGACAATAGCACAGTAACAATATATCTCACCCAACCCAATTGATAAATGCATCAACTTTCATTTCTTCCTTACATGAGTAGAAAAGGAAAGTTATCAACATGTTCAGGTAAAAGAAAATACATTTTAGGTTCAATTTATTGTCCTACACGTAGTGAAGCTTTACTGAAAACTAAAGGAAATACTTTATGAGACAGATATTGAATAGTGGTAGGTAATATATTGAAAGATAACACACATGGCTGTAATAACAATTAAGGAAAAAGAGGCCATCAATTTGGAAGAGAGCAATTAGATTTATATGGGTAGTTTTAGAAGAAGAACAGGAGAGAGAGTAATAAAGAAATTATAATTTCAAAATCAAGAAAAATAAAAATTAAAAAGAACCCTGAAAGTGAATTAGACATCTCTTGAATACAGGCAAATTGAAATGCTGAGTTGAATGTAGGCAAATTCCAAATTAAAGATCAAAGTCGGTGTTAGTGATTATGTTCAGTCGATGATTAATTCACTTCCTTTGAAGCTATAGATAACTAAAAAAGTAAAGTTATTAACAATCACCCACAGGATTATTACTACCATTTTGGAATCATCCTGTTCTATTTTTTTTTTTTTTACCAATTATGTCAATAACATTACGTTTTAATCTCAGACAGGTGATGTTGCTTCCATTACCTCTCTGAACTGAATTCTGAGATGACATTTCTGTACTTCAGAATAAGCCTTTTTTCTGACCTACAGCCAAACTGTTGAATACTCTTATTCTGCCAGGTTCTTTTAAATTGCTTATAACAGCAGGGAGATTTTTTTGTTTGTTTGTTTGGAATGATCCTTTACTTCATTTGAGCAAGTTTTCTGGTAAACTTTATTGATTTCATTTCTTTTGATGAGAAATCCAAGGTTCTGTAGCCAAGTCAGTATCATGCTGCCTGCTTCACACCAGAGCAAAATATTGATTTCTGAGATAAATGCAGTATTATATAATGTTTATTAGTGTTGTTTTATAACAAATCTTAGACAAGTTTTATGGTTTCTAATTGTATCAAGCTAAGGCATATAAAAACTGAGGTGACTGCATTATATTTTTGCCTTATTACTGGTTTACTATGAACAATTAGTTAGAAATTCCTTCCAGAAAGCCTGTGAATAAATGTAGTATGTGCATGTCTTTGATTATTCTGCTGGTGATGTTTGATACATACATACTATATTAGAAGTGTTTAATACTGGCAAGGTTAGGCTCTCATGTCAACTCAAAATGTTAAAGGAGAAATAGACCCAAATGAAGTTGGGAATGAAAAACCATAGCAAATGACTTATAAAAGTAATTGAAAAGAACTATTAATTGGGAATATCGTTTATTTGATATTTCAGTTTTGAGGATCTAACTCAGAGCCTGGGCATTTTAAGCATTCACCTCTGTGGCTTATTAATATTCACAATAACATACATTTATAATACTTTTTTTCTTGGCTTTAACCTACCTTCTGACATCACCAGTTACAGGCAGAAGGGAATAAAGAATGCTTAAGTAGTAGTTTCAGGAAACAGTACTAAATTTTCCTGTAACAAAGTATATGTCTCAAGTATGTACTCACATCAAAGATGAATTCGAATAAGAATTCTATTTCTTAAGAACACCATTATCTCCATGATCTCAAATAATACTACTGAATCAGATGCCTGCTAAGGCTCTGTACATATCTGTATACATCATTCAATTATTTCACATACTCTTGGCTATTTTATTTGTTATGTTAAATTTTAATATGAAGCCATGTGAACATCCTTGATAGACTGAACTGCAAATATAAGGAAGTCATTATTTCCAACAAATTGTGTGACTAAAATTTCAAGTACTAAACCACTGAATATATCTAAAATTATGTGAAATATCAAAACTTCACAATTAATGATGTGAAATACAGAGCTACTATAAAATTGTTTTAACTTGATATTAATCAACTGTGAGTTTATCACTGTTAGGGTTCAAGACACAGTGGCATGAACCCATCATGGAAACAGAAACTAAACAGAGACACAGTGAAACTAACAGAGGTTATGAAAAAATGGATTTAACAGATATTTATAGAACATTTTTTCCTAAACCAAAAAGATATAACTTCTTCTCAGGACTTCATGGTACCTTCTCCAAAATTGACCATATAATTGGTCACTAAACAGGCCTCAACAGATAAAAGAAGATTGAAATAATCCCATGCATCCTATTAGATCATCACAGACTAAGGCTGATCTTCAATAACAACATAAATATTAGAAAGCCCACATATACGTGGAAGCTGAACAGCACTCCCCTCGATGAAAACTTGGTCAAGGAAGAAATAAAGAAAGAAATTATAGATTTTTTTAGAGTTTAATGAAAATGAAGTCACAACATATCTAAATTTATGAGACACAATGAAAGCAGTCCTAAGAGGAAAACTCATAGCTCTGAGTGTCTCCAAAAAGAACTGGAGAGAGTATACACTAGCAGCTTGATAGCACACCTAAAAGCTTTAGAACAAAAGGAAGCAAATCCACTCAAGAGGAGTAGACAGCAGGAAATAATTAAACTCAGGGCTGAAATCAACCAAGTGGAAACAAAAAGAATTATACAAAGAATCAACAAAACCAGGAGCTGGTTCTTTGAGAAAATCAACAAAATAGATAAACCCTTAGCCAGACTAACTAGAGGGCACAGAGACAGTATACTAATTCACAAAATGAGAAATGAAAAGGGAGATATAACAACAGAATCTGAGGAAATCCAAAAAAAAAAAAAAAAAAATCAGATCCTACTACAAAATCCTATACTCAACAAAACTGAAAAACCTCGATGAAATGGGCAATTTTCTAGACAGACACCAGGTACCAAAGTTAAATCAGGATCAGATTAACAATCTAACCAGTCCCATATTCCCTAAAGAAATAGAAACAGTCATTAATAGTCTCCCAACCAAAAGAAAGCCCAGGACCAGATGGGTTTAGTGCGCAGTTCTATCAGGCCTTCAAAGAAGATCAAATGTCATTACATAAATAAATGCATATTGATATGAATGAATATTCATTATATGTTATAGTGTTTTGAATGAGATATCCTTTAATAAGTCCTGAGCATTTGAATACTTCATCCCTAATTGGTGGATTTCTTGGGGGAGAATTAGAAGATATGTCCTTGCTAGAGGAAATATGTCCATGAGAGCCATCTTTGTATTTCAAAAGACTCATGACATATAGAGTAGTACTTGACTTCCTGTTTGTGCCTCAAAATATGAACTCTTAGCCGCTGCTTCAACTGCCATGTCTGCCTGACACCTTGCCTACATTCAGTCACCATGGACTTTAAATCTCTGGAAATATGAATCCAAAACAAATCTTCTACATGGTGCCTTGGTCCTGGTGATTTACCAGAACAACAGAAAAATGATTAATGCATGTTTTCAATGTGAAAAAATTATCCTTCAAATCTATAATCAATTGTATCTTTCCACACAACAAGGCTGGCATGGCATTAGAATATGTACTCCAATATTGGAAAACTAGAAAGATGCACAAAATTTATGCAAGAGCAATGTTTAGATAATGAACTATAGGCAGCAAATAACAGTGATATCTGAGAGAAATATTAAACTAGAAAATTTGTAGCAAAACCTTTACGAAGTCTACTATCTGAGTTGCCACATCTTCATTTCTAGTGTTGAAAATTAATTTATTTGCTGTTGGGTTCCCATGTTTAGTAGGTAGTCCTATGCCCAAGTGCATACTTGGCAAAACTAATAGAACAGGGTGGGTTATGAAAAAAATAGAAAATCCGTGTAATTGGGAAAAGGCCAGGTTTAGGGAACATGTAGAAAAGTTTTATGGGGAAAATAGCATAAATATGATTATATTTTATTGTTCACATGTATATGACACAGTGGAATAATATTGTTAGTATAAACATTTTATCATATTTGAATATATTATAAGAATTAAACTCATTTCAAACATATAATACATGCAACTCATAGCACAAAGAGCAATACTTATAAATAAAATGTAATACTTTGCAATATTTGTTCCTGTGCTGTGTACCACTATCACAGAAACACAAAGCTCAATTTGATACTTTCTTTTAATTGGTTACATTTATATTGATAGAAGGAGGCCCAGGAACAGGCCCAAAGTGGGATCCAGCTCAAGGAGAGTTTTCAAGGCCTGACACTATTACTGAGGCTGTGGACTCACAAAAAGGGATCTATCATGACTGCCCTTCAAAAGACCCAATAAGCAGCTGAAAGACTCAAATGCAGATATTTGCACCCAACCAATGGACAGACACAGATGACTCCTGTTGTTGAATTAGGGAAGGCTGAAAGAAGCTGAGGAGAAGGATGATTCTGTAAAAGGACCAGCAGTCTTAATTAATCTGGACCCCCGAGATCTTTCAAACACTGGAACATCAAACAGGCTGCATACACCAGATGATATGAGGCCCCCAACACACATATAGTAGAATACTTCTGGGTCTGTGTTCATTCAGATATGATGCACCTAGCCCTCAAGAGACTGGAGGCCCCAGGAAGTTTAAAAGTCAGGTGGGGTGGGTGATGAGGGCATCCACATGGAGACTGGGTGGGGTGGGGAGGAGGTATGGGATGTGGAGCAGTTGGAGGGTGGATGGTGAGGGGCGGGGAATGGAATATGGAGTGTATAAAATTAAATAAAAAAATAAATTAAAAGCATAAAAGCCATGAAATTTTGTTGCATGCATATATCAAAGTTGTGAACTCTCTGTGAAAAATTAAATAAAATAAATCACTGTCCAAAAAATTTTACTGTTCACTTAAAATGAATTTGTATAAAAATACAGTTTTCATATTCTTCAATAAGAATACAAAACAATCAAATTAAGATGAACAAAAAAAGCAAAGGATTGTACATAAATACTGCTCATTTTTAATAGGTAGAACATACAGTGTTAAGATAGTACTAATACAAAATATCTACTATGTACTTTTTGTTGTAGGCATATGTGCACATACGGACATGCTCACACATATACATACTTGCTGTGTAAATAAGAATACTCTAGTCAAAATGAATCTAATTTAAGAGGAAAGCAGAAGTTATTTCCTGTATATTTAAATTCACATATATATATATATATATATATATATATATGTATATATATGTGTGTGTGTGTGTGTGTGTGTGTGTGTGTGTGTGTATACATATACATATATACACACACACATATATGTATGTGTGTGTGTACGTGTATGTATGCAGTTAGAAATGTAATGTGTGAATATTTTATTTATTTATTTATGGCTTTTGAAATTGGCTTTCTCTTTGTAGCACTGTCTGTCTTTCCTGGAACTCACCCTGTAGATTGGAGGGAGGGGTCCTCAAACTTATAGATCCTTCTGCCACTCCCCCACTGTGTGCAAGGATAAAGATGTAGCTTCTAGGTCCATATTTTTCAAAAACATTAGAAAATGAATATGATTGTCAAATTTAAGGACTGAATCTTTTTTTTTTGGGGGGGGGGTTGGGTGGGAGGGTGTCGAGACAGGCTGTCCTGGAACTCACTCTGTAGACCAGGCTGGCCTTAAACTCAGAAATCGGCCTGCCTCTGCCTTCCAAGTGTAGGGATTAAAGGTGTGTGCCACCATTGCCAGGTGATTAAATCTTTTTTTTTTTTTTAACTAAAGTCTTTTGAATTCTTTACAGAATTATTATGACAATTTTCTTCTCTATAATGTTTTTGAGTTATGTTATAGAATAATTATTAGTCAGTTGTTCCTATTGGTTTGGATTAAGCCCTTGAAATTGATTTATATGAGTATAAGTCTAACATTCCATCATACAGAAGGTTTAAAGGCAAAGACACTAACCCCTGTAAGTACAGTAATTAGTACATATTTTTCTATTACTTCCCAGTGGCCACTAAACCTTTAGTTTATATTTTTCCTTTTCTACCATTTTAAATTTATTTTGTATTGCTCATAGGAGAGATACTTGAAGTTCTATGCCTTTGACAAAGATGACCTTATCAATGCAGTGTGAATTAAATATGCTGTGAAGGCTTTCCGACATATCCTTGTACACTTCATCATTGGTCTTCAATTTCCTTCCTTATCAGTGGATCATATTACTACAAAAAGGCTATACAATATTTACATTTTTCCCATAATATCTAACACAGAATGAATACAGTAGGTCGTGAGACTATGAATGACTGAAAAAGTGAAGTCTCCCTCTAGTAGAGTTTTCCAAGCTCCATACACGTTTACCCCAGGCAACATGAGAACACATGAATTTGTGGAGTAGAAATGCTTTGAGAACACAGCAAAGGAAAAGAGATTGAGTCTTAAACCTATTTAACACCAAGCTGTCCAAATGCCCCTCAAGTTCAAATCCTTTGAAAATATGAGAAGGAATGGTGATAGGCAGTACTCAGCAACCAATTACCAAGAGAAATGGGTTTATAATGAAAAAAAAAGTGTATTTTCGTGTGGCATTGAGATGCAAATCTCTGTGTTGTGTTCTACTGGTGTCTTGACAGTACCTAGTGATAATTTGTGTTGCAGTTTTATATCAGGAAACTACCCATTAAAGGCAAGGTCAGAAAAAAAACTTCTAAGTGCATTAAAATACCAGAGAAGTTTCATGTTGTAATTGAAAAATAAGAAATGGATAAGAAGCTGACCTGAGCAGCCTGCTATACTCCCAGACCTCCACTGTCCAGCCACCTTTCCTCCAACTTCATCAGACCTGATGACCTGAAACCATGCAGTTAATATTCCCATCCGGTACCCATTCTCACCTGACTACCTAGTCCCCCCGTCACACCTAGCTGTCCTGGGTTGCCTGTTGTCTCTTGGATCTAACATTGTCTGGACACCTCTTAAATGCCTCCCCTCTCCCCATATCCCTTTCCCTCCATATGCAGAAGGATACACCAAAGTGTTAGGAGACATGTGGTGCCACATCCTGAATTCAATTGTTCAGCCCTAGGATATCCACTAGAGGCCCACTGCACCAGGATCATTGAGGTTAAAACCTCCCAATACTTACTAGAACAGTGATATCCAAGTACAGCTAGATGCCTAAATGGCCTTTAAATGAATACAATCAACAGAAGCCAGGGCAATATGATGCCTTTAGAGTATAGCTTCCCTACTACAGCAAGCTCTAGATATCCTAACACAACCAAAGCTCAAGAAAATGACCATAAATCTGATCATATAAAGATGTTAGAGGTCTTTAAAGAGGGAACAAATAAATCCATTAAATAAATACAAGAAAATATAATTAAATAGGGTAAGGAAAAAAACTGTTCAAGATTTGAAAATGGAAATAGAAGCTATAAAGAAAACACAAAGTGAGGGAATCCTGGAGATGAAAAGCCTAGGCAAGAGAACTGGACAACTCAGGCAAGATTCCGAACAGAACACAAGAGATGAAAGAGAAAAATCTCAGGCATAGAGTACATGATAGAATAAATTAATAAATCAGTCAAAGAAAATGTTAAATCCAAAAATTCTTGAGACTAAACATCCCTGAAATCTGGGATATCATGAAAAGTTCTAACCTATTAATATAATAGGATTGGAAGAAAGTGAAAGGTCCCAGCTCCAAGGACCAGAAAATATCTTCAACAAAATCATAGAAGAAAATTTTCCCAACCTAATGAAGGAGATGCTTATAAACATACAAGAAACTTACAGAATACCAATTAGATTGGAGCATAAAAGAAAATCTTCCTACCATATAATAATTAAAACACTAAATCTACAGAACAGAAAAGAATATTAAAAGCTACAAGAGAAAAAAGGCCAGGAAAACCATAAAGGCAGAGCTATCATAATTACACAGGAATTGTCAAGAGAGTCTCTAAAACCTAGAAGGGAATGGTCTTATAGATCCTATGACACCATCCTAAACTAATATAGCCAGAAAAATTCTCAGTAATCATCCATGTAAAAAATAGATTTTCAGAAAAAAAAAAAAAACACATTTAAAGAATATCCGACCGGGCATGGTGGGGCACGCCTTTAATCCCAGCACTTGGGAGGCAGAGGCAGGCAGATTTCTGAGTTCGAGGCCAGCCTGGTCTACAAAGTGAGTTCCAGGACAGCCATGGCTACTGAGAAACCCTGTCTCGTAAAACAACAACAACAAAAAAAACAACCAACAACAACAAAAAAAAGAATATCCTTCTATAAATTCATCCTTACCAAAAATATTAGAAGGAAACTCCAAACCAAGGAGGATAACTACACCCAAGAAGATCCAGAAAATAAATAAATAAATACCAACAAAGACAAAATAGGTGTTTAATAAAATACACACACACACACACACACACACACACACACTTCACTAACAATAAAATCCAGGAATTAACAAATACTGGTCACTAATACTTGTCAACACCAGTGGACTCAGTTCTTCAATTACAAGACACAGGCAAACAAAATGGACACAAAACAGTATTTATTATTCATTTGCATAATAAGAGTCATACCACTGCAATAGAGATAGACATTACCTCAGAGTAAAAGGCTAGAATGTTTTTCCAAAAAAAAAAAAAACAAAAAAAAACCAAAAAAAATAAACAAACAAAAAAGACCCAAGAAGGAACCTGAAGTATCCATGCTCTTATTTAATAAAATAGACTTTGAACCAAAATTAATCAAAAGAGACAGGGAAGAACACTTTATATTCATGAAAAGAAAAATATACCACACTGATATTTTAATTCTGAACAATTATGCCCCAAACATAAAGGAATTCACATTTGTAAAAGAAAAATTGCTAAAGCTTAAATTGCTCATTGAACCCCACACATTAAGAGTAGGAGACTTCAACATTCCATTCTTACCAACTGATAGGCCATCCAAACAAAAACTAAACAGAGAAGTAATGACACTAACAGACACTGTGAATCAAATGATCCTAACAGAAAACTGTAGAATATTTTCCCAAAACACAAAAGAGTATACCTTCTTCTCAGCACAACATAGATCGTTTTCCATAATTGACCACATAATTGGTCATAAAGCAAGCCTCTACAGATACACGAAAATTGAAAAAGCTCTGTGCATCTTATCAGACCACCAAGTATTAAAGATGGATTATAACAACAGAAGCACCAGAGAGACTATTCACTCATGTAAAGTGAACAACTCTCCACTCAACCATCTCTGGTTCAGGGGAAAAAATAAAGAAATTAAAGGTTTTCTAGAATTCAATATAAATGATGGCATAATATACCCAAAATTATAAGACACAATGAAAGCAGTGTTAAAAGGAAAGTTCATAGTGCTAAGTGCTTTCATGAAGAAATTAGAAGTGGCATATGTAGCAAAGGATGACCTACTTGGCCATCAATGGGAGGAAAGGTCATTGTTCTTGTGAAGATCATATGCCCCAGTACAGGGGAATGCCAGGGCCAGGAAGTAGGAGTGGGTGGGTTGGGGAGCAGGATGGGGAGGTATAGGGGACTTTGGGGATAGCATTTAAAATGTAAAGAAAGAAAATACTAATAAAAAAGAAAAAAAGAAATTAGAAAGTTCTCCCAAAAAACAATTTAAAAGTGTGTATGAAAGCTCTAGAAAAAAAAGAAAAAAGCCCAACAAAAAGGAGTAGAAGGCAGGAAATAATTAAAATCAGGGTTAAAATCAATCAATTAGAAACAAGGAAAAAAATAAACAGAATCAAGAAAACCAAGAGCTGTTTCTTTGAGAAAATTAACAAGATAGATAAACTTGTAGCCAAACAAACTAAAAGTCAGAGAGACAGTAGCCAAATAAGCAAATCACAAATGAAAAGGGAGTCATAACAACAGACAATGAGGAAATTCAAAGAATTATTATTAAGTGTTACTACACAAGCCCGTGTTCCACAAAATAAGAAAATCTTAAAGAAATGGATGATTTTCTAGAAATATACTACTTACCAAAGTTAAATAAAGATCAGGTAAATTATTTTAACAGCTCAATAACCTCTGAGGAAATAGAAGCAGTCATCAAAAGTCTTCCCACCAGGAAAGCCCACTATCAGATGTTTTCAGCACAAAATTATACCAGACTTTCTAATACCAAACAAAACTCCTCAAACTATTCCACAAAATAAAAACAGAAGGAACACTACCAAACTCATTCATGAGACCACAATAACCCGAATACATAATCCACTCAGAGACTCAACAAAGAAAGAGAATTTCAGACTGATATCTCTTATGAACACTGACTCAAAAATGCTCAATAAAATACTTGCAAGATGAATCCAAACACTGAAAAAATATCATCCATCATGGTCTCAAAGATGAAGATATAATTCAATATATAAAAATCCATCATAATTATCTATCACGTAAACAAACTTTAAAAATAAATCCTGATCATCTCATTAGATGGTGAAAAAGGCTTAGACAAACTCCAACAAACCTTTATGTTAAAAGTCTTAAAGCCATCAGGGATACAAGGCACATACCTAAGTATAATAAAAACAACATACAGCAAGCTAACAGCCAGCATCAAATTAAATGGATCCAAACTTAAAGCAATTCCACTAAAACCAGGGGTAATAAAAGGCTGCCCACTCTTTCCCTAAGTATTCAATATAGTAGTTGAAGTCCTCGATAGAGAAATTAATATCCTAGCTAAGATAACTAAAGGGGATCAAGGGGATCTCCTTGGAAATTGGAAAGGAGGAAGTTGTGAATGATATGATAGTATATGTAAGTGATCCAAAAACACTCATACAGCTAAAAGAAACACCTTCAGCAAACTGGTTGGATACAAATTACCTCAAAAATTCAGTAGCAATCTTTTATATAAATGATAAATGAACCAAGAGAGAAATTAGGGAAACAACACCCTATACAATAGTCACAAATAATATAAAATAAATTGGTGTAACTCTAACAAATGAAGGATGTCTATGACAAAAACTTCAAATCACTGAAGAAAGGAGTTCAGGATTATATGGGAAGATAAAATGTTCTCCCATGCACAAGGATGAGTAGGATTAACATAGTGAAAATGCCACTTTACCAAAAGGAATCTATAGCTTCAATGAAATTCCCATCAAAATTTCCAAACAATATATTACAGACCTTGAAAGAGCAATGCTCAACTTCATATGCAAAAACAAAAGGCCCAGAATAGCTAAAACAATACTAAACAATAAAAGAACTTCTGGAGGTATCACCATCCCTGCCCTCAACAGATTGCAGAGCAATAGTAATAAAAACTACATGATACCGGTATAGGACTAGACAGCTTGATCAATGTTATCAAATAGAAGTCCCTAAGACAAACCCTCATAACATCTGACAGATAACTAGTATCTAAAATTTATAAAGTACTCAAGAAATTAGACACTAACCACCCAAAATATCCCATCAAAAGTGGGATACAAGGGACTGGAGAGATGGTTCAGTGGTAGGAGCACTAACTGCTCTTCCAGAGGTCCTGAGATCAATTCCCAGCAACCACACAGTGGCTCATGACCATCTTTAATGGGATCCAATTCCCTATTTTGGTATGTCTGAAGAGAACAACTGTGTACTCACATACATTAAACAAACAAACAAACAAATCTTTAAAAACCAAACACTAGGGTACAGAGATAAATAGGAGTCTCAGTAGAAGAATCTTCAACAGCTGAGAAACACTAAAAGAATGTTCCACATCCTTAGTCGTCAGGGAAATGCAAATTAAAATGACTGAGATTCCATCTTAAAACAGTCAGAATGGCTAAGATAAAAAACTCAAGTGATATCACATGCTGGCAAGCATGTGCAGGACGGGGATCAACCTTCCATTGTATAGTGGGAGTCCATAGTTGTACAACTACTTTCAAATCAATTTGGTGACTTCTCAGCCAACTAAGAATAGTACTACCTCAAGATCCAGCTAAGCCACTCAAGAGCATATACCCAAATGATGCCCCATTATACCATAGAGACATTGCTCAACTATGTTCACAGAAGCTTTACTAGCCATGAACTGGAAACAACCTCAATGTTCTTCAACTGAACAATAGATACAAAAAATGGATAAAGATAATTCCATCTACACAATGGAATACTATTCATCCAACTAAAAACAAATACATCATGAATTCTGGAGGCAAAGGGATGGAAATTGAGAATATCATTGTGAGTGAGGTAATCCAGACCCAAAAGGATACTCATGGTATGTACTCACTTATAAGAGGATATTAGCCATAAAGTACAGGATAACCTCGCTACAGTCCACAGACCAAAAGAATGTAAACAAGAGGAAAGAGTCTTGATATAAAAAGGAATGAGTCATGAGAAATGACATATTAAAATCACAAGAAAGATTATAAACAAGGAGAATTTTAATTCACATTGATATATTAACTTTCATTCTTGTAAACTCCAAATCTATCGAACAGTTTCAAATATATCTTAGTTTGGTATATGACAAACATTTGATATTTTATTAATCTAGTTAAATAATGACAGTGTTAGGGTTATTATTGCTGGAAAGGGACACCATGGCTACAGTAACTCTTATAATGGAAAATATTTAATTGGGGTTGACTTACAGGTCAGAGGTTTAGTTCCTTATTATCATGGTGGGAAGCATGGTGGAACTTAGGCAGCCAAGGTTCTGGAGAAATCTTAGAGGAGACAGACTTACAATGAGCCTACACCTTCTATGAGCCTCTGGGGCCATTTTCATTCAAAACACTACAATAACTAAATTCAAACTATAAAATGCAAGAGTCCGGGATGCCAGATGTAAATTCAAATTATTAAGTCTCAAAGAGAAGAGACATTTTATATAAACTATAAGAATACAATGGAGAAACAGCTTTATAGTCAGGGTATAATATGCATTTTGGAATAGACTGAGAGTGTTCAATATGATGCACCTCCAGCCTTCTCTATGAGAGGATATACATCAAAACTATAGGGGAGAGTTGATGAGAAAATTAGCAGTATGTATGTGTATATATATGAAACTATATATATACATACATATATATATATATATATATATATAAATATATGTATCACATAACTAGAAGATAACTCAATGAAAACCACAGACCACAAAGATGCAGAAGAATACGAGCAGAGATGACAATAATACTCAGGGAAATAAATAGCAAACATCTTCCATGAAGAATACTCAAGAGTTTGTAAGCCACTCATAAACATGTATTTAAATTAATGCATATATAATATACACATAATTTATATACCTATAATAATATACTCATAATTTTATTTATGTACATTTTCAAAAAGTGAGCATTTTCAATTTTTCATTTTGATGCTGTTTGATGGTGTTTCATGTTTGATGGTGAAATAGGCTCTAACCAGGTTGTCTCATATAATATTGCCTACAATGGTGACAGATATTTATGTCACAAATGACAGCTGGAAAAATGCTATAAGTGAAGGTAATTTTAAGGTAATGCTAATAATTCTGCAATATTATATCTGATTGGATAAAAGTTTGAGTGAAATTGTTGATGGGCCACCTGACCAATATATATATTCTGAGAAAATAGTCTTTGTTATGACAAAGTGTTATACTGTTTTAGGGTTGACATGATGAAAAAAGATTCTGAGAAAGGTTCTATGTGGGGTGCCCAAAGTTCTGCTGTTAGCCCAACTTCTAAGTAGTATGCAATCACAAGCAGTTAGTCACTATTAATACTAGACAGAGGCTTATACCTTATATAAGGTATGAAGTGAAAATCGTTTCTCAAAAGGAACATAATGGAACAGTGTGTTGTCAAGGTAAAAACCCCATGGCAATAAGAAATAGAAAAGACCTAATTAGAATGTGCTCTTGAACTCTTTACTAACTTAAGATGCACTTCCCAGGGAGGGGACTTAATCCCTAATTTTAGTCAAAGGGCAAATGTACAATTAAGCTAACATAAATGTCTCAACCAATCAGTTAGGCAAATTCTATTAGGCCTGGACTCCCTAACCTGCCAGAGTTTAATAAGAAGTTCCAACTGCACCAAATTGCTGTTTGTCAGGCTGAAAAGAGCACAGGCAACTGCACTGCTCAGTACCAAAGGACACTTCGGTCTTAACATAATGTGAGTATAAAATAAAGTGCAGCAATGCCTGGGTGCTGGATTGAAAACAAATTGGCTTTGCACATATAAAATACCTCGTTTATTTCTAGTTCTAAAGTATTCTTGCCAAGCACTGCTGGAATACACACATGTAGATAAGTTGACCACAAAAGTACTGAGAAGTAAAAAATGTAAAACAAAAGAAGAAAGAAGAAGGAAAAGGAAGTGATTTTGTTGTTTTGGTTTGATTTCCTGAACTTTCCTGGAAGAGGCTGATTAGCTAAGGAGATTCAGAGTTACGGTGACAAGAGTGCTTGCAGCAGCATCCCAACTCTGTGGTAAGAGAGGCAGGCATGTTTCCAGTCAGCAGCACTGGGGCTGTCTTGAGAACTGTGGGATCCAATTGTTCGATTCCCTGAATGAATTTTCTTCCTTCCTGAAGAGGATATTTATCTCTTGTCTGCGAGGGTACATTAGTAGCATCCCCTTGGAAAACAGCAAAGAAAAAGGAAATAATGAGGGAGCTTTGGAAATGAACTTGGTCAGACAAAATTAGCCTGAACTAATACAGTGTTCTGCTCAGACTCAAGCACTTTCACTTTATTTCAAAGGTATGTATTCAGTTTCATTTATCCAAAAATTCTCAAAATTCCAAAGGCAAAGAGTGATGCAACCAATATTTCAGGCTTTCAAGGTTTTATTAGTTTTTATTCCTCACCAATTAAAATATATTATAGCTAAAAGCTACCTGCCTTGATTTTGCCAAACAAAATAAAATAATTGAAAAAATCCTAGCTTACTTTCTTTATTTTATACACATTTAAAAACTCAGTTTAAAATAATAAATATCTTGAAATTATAGAATTGAAAATGTGGTCCTGTGTAACCTGAATCACGTTTTATTTCCTATTGAGGCACATTTAATTTAGAACAAAGAAATGTCTTAATGCTATAGAAACCATTTTTGTTTGAATAATTAAAGCAATGAACTTAAGGTGCTTTTAGGCTTTCCATCAAAGATGATGGCTTGCAGTTAAATGATGGTACCTTTGATGACCATTGGGCTCAGGCTACAGAGTCTGAGTAATTTATTGGTTGTAAATACTTTATTCTGAAAACTGGAATCTATGGACTTGGGGGTTGACTTGTGATTAAAACATGTTCTGCCCTTATAGAGGACCTTTGTATTGTTCCCTGTAAACATATCTAACAGGCTTGCAGCTCCAGTTTTATACTGGAACCCAGCTGCAGCGTATCTTATGTTCTTTTCTAGAATTTACCAACTTGCATACATAGGGCATTCACTGACTGAGAAAAATAAAGAAGTAAATAAATAAATGATAAATAAATGATTTAGAAATAAATTAAAAAATCAGAAATCCAGAACACTCCATAATAAAATCACCATCTCCTACTTTTTAAAAATAGATACATGCATATAAGGACATTGACAAACAAAGCCATTGACAAGTAGGATTAGGAAACTGGTACCAAAATGAATGACATCACATAAAATAATTTCCTCATTAGATTTCTCTTCTTCTAATCAACATGATACAGGCCAGGGCATCAGGGAACAGGAACTTTAGTCAATAATAATAATAAGAAGAATGCCATCAAATGGACCTAAAGGAAAGTTGTAGGCATTTTCTTGATTAATGACTGAAGTGGGACAGTTCAGGCCTCTATGAGTGGTACTACCCCTGCGCAGGTGTTCTGTGTTGATATTGTTGTTTGTTCTCAGATTTCTGACAGTGCTGAAAGATTACTTATAGTCTCATAGTCATCCCAGGCTATTTAGCATTAAGAGAACATGTTTGAGAAGATAGTTTTCAGATAGTATACAAGCTAAACCAAGTTATAACATGTGAATTTATAGTCTTTTAAGTTAGGATAGATGACAGAATGTTCTATTTAATTGACAAAAAATGATGGACTGGGTGTTAGGTCTATCTTGTACTTTTAAATTACAAAATGGTAATATCTGTGCTCAATTTATATCTGAGATGAGAGTCTTTTAATTGGATAGAGAGGGAGAAGTGTTGTGGATAGCCCTAGTGCTGTTTGTATTTTGATGCTAATTCAACTTCCACAAGAGGGGCTGTATGGGACAAGGAGTGACTCATGTACTCAGGATTTCCTGTGCCTCTTCTCTTCTAATGAATATAAAACCCAATCACTGAGTGAGTGGGCAGGACTTCCAGGTCTGACAGAGCAGCAGCAAAAGGGGAGAGTCGGGTGGGCTGGAGGATCAGAACATGGAGGCAAAAATGTAGGTAGGGCAGACCCCTTTTCTGGTGGTAGATCTGCTTGGATCCACTACAGAAGGATTTAACTTAGAATGGTCTATAATTTAGGATGTTAGTTGTTGTACCCAGCGATTAAATTACCATTGAATGTGAAAGAAAGGAAGGAAGGAAGGAAGGAAGGAAGGAAGGAAGGAAGGAAGGAAGGAAGGAAGGAAGGAGCTTGAGGAAGCTGTGATAAAGAAGCCAGTAGGCAGGGTTCCTTGGCTTCAGTTTCTGCCTTCAGGATCTTTCTGCCTTGGCTTCATTTCAGGATGAACCACAACTGTGAAACGAAGTAAACCCCTTTTTCCCAAGTTGCTTTGGGCATACTCTTTATCACAGCCATAAAAACTCAATTAAGGCAGAAATGGATACCAGGATGATGGATTACTGTTCTCACAGATATGACCATGTTGTTTTGAGGAGGACTGCGGAAGGTATTTTGGTTAAGAGAGCATTGAGTATTTAGAGATTAATGGGCTGTTGCGGGAGCTTGAAAGAGCAGAATGCTGAAAAGACTGCAGACATTGGAGGCCTGAATTGTCAAGTTGAGGAAGGCAATGATTCTATTGGGGCATTTGTGTCATAGTTTATGTTAAGAATGTGTAGTATCTGATCAGCTGAAGAAAAGGCTATGATTAATAGAATGCCAGAACCACTGAATTAAAATCTTTGCTTTACTAGGACAATTGTTATTAGTTAGCTGGAACTGAGCAACTTTCTGTGATGAAGAGTTGAACATCATTTAGGTGAAATCTTTTAGGAGCATTTCCTCAGGATCAGCCTACAGAAACTGTGATACAAAGACCTTAAGTTGCATCTTATTCTGGCAGCTAGACATGGTAATGTGTAAGAGTCACCTGGGTGGTACTGGTTTGATAGCATGAAGGAGTAAGTGAGGAGTATCAGCTGAGATTCTATTCTGTGAGAGGCCAGGAAAGGTTAGTGGTAAGGATGAAACCTCAATTTAGTAGAAACAGCACAATTGAGAGGATCAAAGAGAGAAGTTGAAGGTTGACATGATCTGACAAAGTAGAATCTCTGATGGTGAGGCCATTGGTCAGGGTACATAATTTCCACAATTAAAGGTTAAATTTTCTCATTTAAAATGTAGAAAAGTTTAATTAATTTCAGCTTTTAATAATCATACCTAGAGAGGAATATATGAGTTAAAAATTTTCTTCTTTCTGTTGATTAAACAGCATACACCCAATGACACAAGAGAAATTCTAAATTGAACAAGAGATCAAAAGTTAATAAAATTGCAAATTATCAAATACTTAAGAGAAATTTCCAGTGTTGATAAAATTAAAGCTTTAGTATGTTTTTAAGTTTTTTTCTAATCTTAAATGTCCCAGTTGGAAACATTTGGTATCATATGGAACACTTAATTTTACTTACTTTCTAACTGTTCCATTTATTTGAAGTAAAAAAAAAAAAATAAAGAAAAATAATGAAGCCGGGAGATGGTGGTGCATGCCTTTAATCCCAGCACTTGGGAGGCAGAGGCAGGCAGAATTCTGAGTTCGAGGCCAGCCTGGTCTACAAAATGAGTTCCAGGACAGCCAGGACTACATAGAGAAATAATCCTTATTCCATTTACATATAAAAGTAACATACTTACAAAGCATATTTTATGTGTCCTAGTTAAAATACATTTTCTCATGTTCTAGAGAGTATCTATCTCACTGCCCTATGTAGATTAGCAAATCAATAATTTTAGTGTTAATACTAAACACTAAACTTTAGTGTTTACCTCAATTGTATAGCAGAAAATAATAAAAATAAATGTTGTTCCAAGCAATTTACCAATATTTAATATATTTGAGTGGAGCAAGCAGAAAGTAGGCTTAAAAATGTGAAGTTTACTGGTCAAGAGATTGGGAAAAAAATGAGCTTTGAAAGTTGGAAGGAGAAATCAAGGTGAGTACCCCAATAAGCAATTCACTTTTAACAGTTCAGTTCAATGATATTCAGGAGGAATTAGAAAGAAAAGGACTTCAAAGGTCTCATAAGCATAGAGAAGTCTGAGAAGGTCACTCTTGAAACAGCTGCTGCAGGGATCAGAGAGATAAAAGTTAAGCTCTGTAATTGCTGTTAGACAATTAAAGGAATGAAAGTGACCAGCGTCAAAATGGAAATGCAAAATGGCAGAGGATTCCAAAATTGCAGTGATAAAATATGTCTAGACCTAAGTTCTCAGAGCTTCTATAAGAAGACAATTGATGAAAAAAAAAAAAAAGAAAAGAAAAGGTCTTAATTCATTTATCAGCACAGAACCAAGTAACTGCCCAGAAATAAGCAAATGATAGGAAACCAGAATGATGCCTTTGTCCTGCATCACAGAGACTCTGAAAAGGTAAAGACAGTCAAAGTTTATCTTGAAATTAGGACCTACAATAGGAATGAAGTCCTGGATTTTGAGCAGTAAGTCTAAATACAAGAAGAGTCTTTGGCCTAACATCCTACTGACCATGTAGATTATAGAAAAAAGAAATCATGGCATTTCTTGATACTTTAATACCATTGTATTATAAATCAATATTATGATACTTAAATCAATAATTACTTTTCTATATTTGCAGTAAGTTCTATCAGAAAATATGTCTGTCCACCAGCAATCCTTCTTACTAATGAGAAGTCTTGTTGCTCTATGTAGGCGTCCAGATAGAGAGGCTGGATATTTAGTCTCATTGGCATAGTGCTTACCTAGGATGCACAAAGCCCTGCGTTTTATCTTTACCAACACCTGCCTCTTGGGCATCATGACACATGCCTATAATGCAAGGAAATAGCAGATAGGAGTGGCTGGATTAGACCTTCATCTCGACAAGGTGCTCAAGGAAAGACTAAGCTGTTAAAAGCACTGCCAATAGGGGCTGGTTCCCAGCATACATATGGTGACTTACAAATGTCTACTACCTCAGTCCCATGGAATGTGGCACCCTTTTCTACCTTATGTGGGTATCAAACCTGCACACTGGGGGCAAACCCAAATGCAGGCAGAGTACTCATACACATAAATTA
Source organism: Mus caroli (assembly GCF_978045245.1). Taxonomy (NCBI): domain Eukaryota; kingdom Metazoa; phylum Chordata; class Mammalia; order Rodentia; family Muridae; genus Mus; species Mus caroli. Next base: position 92,506,974 of record NW_028227256.1, read on the forward strand.
AAATTAAAAATAAAGTTAGAAGTAAACATTAAAAGTATCTAATAGTTTATTTTGTTATTTCAACTTGTTCTGCAGGCTGTCTGTGAACACTGGGGATCAAGCATTCTTATTGCTTCAGCCTCTCAAGTATTCCATATTACAGGTACAAATCCATGCTAGACTATAATATTTTAAATTAGCACATTTTTATTATTTTTATCTACAAATCTTAGACTGACTTTATAATACTTGTATATAATAAATGGTATATAAATCTCGTTATCTCTCCTTAACATCAAATTTGACTCTTTTTTAACTATTTAGGATAGCAAGATTATTTTGTTAAAACTTCAATCAAAGCAAACTTGGAAAAATTTTTTTTTAGTCTAATACCAACAAGAAATGATCATGTACACATTTTCCCACACTGAGGGGAATTCTTAGCATCACTGTAGAAAGTGTTAGACCAGTGTTTACAAGATTTTCAATCAAGTTAAAATTGTATAAGCTAAAGCAAAGAGGCTTCACAGTGTATAAATATTTTACTACTCTTGAGGAGAAAGCTCAACTTTCTATCAGAGTAGGGTATTTATTAATACCGCTTATAATTCGAACACAATTTCTTGCTTCAAATATGCCATATGAAATTATAATGAAAGGCTCATATCAATACTATCTTTAAAATTGAGAGTTTAAATTTGAATTGATCAAATCAGATGAATTCTCCAACAAACGTTTTGAAGCTCAGAGCCAGTTACTTAAACTTGCCTTTTATTTCTTTCATCTAAAGGTCCACTATTCTACCATTGTTTTCGCAGCCTTGAACTAGGTTCTGTGGAGGTGATCTAAGGAAATCTATTTCTCTAGCCTCCATTGAGATCTAGCATCCCTAGCTACCAAAAACTTTAAAAGTTAATTCAGCTGGATAGGTCCATTGCCATCCTTCAGCCGTGCAAGAGAGAACGTAGAAATAGGTAGCACTTTTATGAAATGACGTACTTTTTCTTGTATAGAATCCCTATTCTATACTTCAGTCCATTACTGACTGTAAACCTGAAGCTTAAGTCCGTTCCTTTTCTGAATTACTCTCTGAAATGTTCACTTTTTTCTTTTATTCCATCTCTTTTCAACCTTGTTTTCCTGGACACTTTGAACTTTACCCTTTCTCTAGCATAACTCTCTGGCATAACTCTCCTAACCAAGTGTGGATGACCCCCACAATGGCTTACTTCAAAGAGCTTTTTCGATTTTTCTTCTGCATTTTCCTCTTCCAGGAAGCTGCCAAGTTTTATAACGTATGAACCAAATATTTCTCTTTACCTAGTAATATTGTCCCATTACTTCCTCTTGAGTCTGTTCTTAATGTATTTTAATTAATAAGACTTAGAACCCCAAAAGGAGATTCTAATTTGCCTGACCACATTAGCTGTAAGCATTGGTGCATTTCCTTTATGTGTGAGTGAGTGCATTCTTATTGTCTGTCTATGTTGTTTTACTTGGGTTTGATCCTTCTTGTCTCTTATTGCCATTGGCTACACTCCAACATGGCCTTCTCAATTGATTTTTTTTTTAATACCTAAAAGTATGACATGCTGTGCACCAGTTAAATCTTCCCTACTAATTCATCTAAGGGTTTTGCTGCTGCTGCTCTTGTTGTTGTTGTTCTAACATTTCCATGATCTATGTCCTCTCTTAATTTCTCTCTCCTTCTATACACAGGAAACAACAACAAAACCAGAATTATCAGTTAAATTTAAATATCAGAATGTGCTATGTATGTCCCCTAACTAAAATATTGCTTGACACATACTTACTTATAACAAAATATATTTGGTACATCAGAAATTTATACTTAATGACATATTTCAATATATAATCAGAGACATAATTTAAAGAATGCAGCATATATCACAGTATTTTTTGGAATAATATTTGGGAAATACATTCAAATTTCTTTGTTACATGTTTAATGAATGACATGATTTTTTTTAAAAAAACTTGGAACTCTAGTATATATAGCTGTGTATACCTCTGAAGAAGGAGACAACTTGTATTGAAAATTTTTGTTTTCTTTACCTGCAGAGATGCTGAATTCTATATATGTGATATTCAATTAAATTGCTTGATTTCTTAGTCCAGGTTTAATATCTGAAAGTTATATATTTGTCTATAAGTATGTTGATTCAGTGATAACTAAAGTTAACATTTTATTTAAATCACTTTTCTGTATATCTACCAAGATATTACTTGTTAATACTACATGCTTTTGCAACTATTTTATTATTGTAACTGTTTTCAATCCAGAAAAAGCTTCCAGACACTCACAGAAATCTTAGGCATTTATTATGTAAGAAATACTTTTAAGGGTAGGAGTGGTAGTACATGCCTTTTCTCGCAGTGCTTTGGAGGTAGAAGTAGGTATCTCTTTGAGTTTAAAACCAGCCAGAGTTACATAGTGACATTATGTCTCCAAAACATAACAATAATAAACAAGTAAAATTGAGGTTATGGAATTATTTTCCTAAGAATAACCTCATGCCCAGTACTTTTAAAGTCCAGTAATAGTTATATCTCCTGTTTTGTGGTGTTACATAAAAAAAGATTTTCCCCCCTGTCCTTATTTAGAAAGGCTAAAAGAAGATGAGCTAAAGAAATCAATGAAAGCATGGAGTGAACCTGTAAAAAAACATTTTCAAATGTCATATCTCACTTTAAATATCAGTTTGTTACAGAGAGGAGGATGTAAGTAGAGGAAAGTGCTCAGAAATAATCTCAAACCATTTCAGAACTAGCACTCCTCTTGTTTTCTGAAATAGAAAGAACTTGTAAAGGGCGAGCACATGAAGTGCACTCTAATGCATTAAGTGCTGTTTCCTCTTAAAGGACTATTTATCTAAGGACGTAGAGTGTTTGCAAGGGCAGGGTTGAATCCTCTAGGCAGCAGAGTTTCATGGCTTCTTCCCTGTGACAGGGGCTGCAAACATTGCCATATATTGTCTGCCGCTGGCACCTCTGTCTGACCAGTTCATAGCACAGAATAAGGTTGATGTAAGTTTAAGTAGGCAATGCAGATTTAAAAGGCAGTCTTGAATTGATTATTTTAATAAATCAGAAAGCTTTGGGAGAACTCATAGAGTCAGTACCTAACATCTATATTGTAAATTTCGAAAACTTATTTTATATATTCTGGATAATGCCTAACAGAGTTGAACCTAGATGAACATAAAATTTTGAGGTAATTGCTGCAGTTATGAATTTAAATAGTCTTTTAATGATCCTGATAGTAACAATTATTCTTAGTAGTAGTGTATATGGCACAAAGACTACCAATGTAAACAGGATTACTCTATGTGTCTAGGGGGCTGGTATGTGTATGTGTTTATTAAATTCATATATTTGAAATACATATGCATACCACTAAAAAACAGACACAATTTTGGGCAGGATCACACAAGGTGATGTATATGAGAGAAGTTGTTGGGACAAAATGAAAGGGAAAAATGTTGTAATTAATTCTTAAATGAAAAGATAAAATGTAGAAATGCATAGCAAAGAATGATCAGATTCTAAAAATACAAACCTTGGAATGAGACTCCTGCTGAGTTTCATGTACACATATAATCCTACAAAAGCTATTTACTTGTGAACCACAATTAATTTATTTAAATAGCTGGGAGACAATGGCATTCAAATGAGTCATTGGGTAAGGACACTTCTTGCCAAGCCTGGGGTTTTCAGTGTAGTCCACAGATCCACATGGTAAAAGGGGAGTGCCAACACCTGAAAGATATTCTCTATATCCTATGGCATTCTCTCTCTCTCTCTCTCTCTCTCTCTCTCTCTCTCTCTCTCTCTCTCTCTCTCTCTCTGTCTGTCTCTCTCTCTCTCTCACTCACTCACTTACACACACACACACACACAAATAAATTAATTAAAAGATAATTAAATAATGGGACACAATAATCTTGCTAGATTCCAACAGTTGGATGAAGACATAGGGGCAGGTTTCCAGTAGGAACTTTACCATTGGACATGTTATAAACCAAATGATACATAAATAATAATTATTCATATTATTTTATATCACTTCATGAAGAAAATTATACTGATTATGAATCTGAAGAAGTCCTAATTATTATCTTCACAGTCAGTATTAAAATATCCACGATGTTTGAGTTGCATAATATTTTTACTTATACTAGAAATATACTTATTTCACACATACACACAGTATGTCTTGTTTAAAATTTTAAGTTAAAATGTTTAAAATTTTAAGTTAAAATGTTCATTGCGTATTTCAAAGGAGCAAATTTGCTAATTTTAAATTTTTGTTAATGTTGCTTGCAAAATGGTAATTTCTTATCTTTATAAGGCAGACATCTTTGTATTTTGAATAACTTTACTGTGATTGAAAGAGCTTGTGATTTAAGTAACATATGTAAATGAAGCTAAGTGGTATTTGCATACTAAGATTCATTTAATTATAATATTCATAATCAAGTGAAAATCATTTTAGGTAAGTGTAGTTTTAATGAATGTTGTAAATAAGCTTTAATTTGCAAATGATTGCTTTTAAATAATGCGTTTTAAATTTGACTTAATAAATGTATGAACATTCTCATATAATTTTATATAAAATATTGAAACTCATTGACAAATGCCTTACAAATATTCTTTTAAGTTCTTAATGGAACAAAACCAACATACCCTATTAACCTATTACATAATAAATAAATGGTAGCAAATGGTGACAATTGAGTCTTTATGAATGAGTCAAATTATTGATTGACTATACCTTTCAACATAATAAAATTCTAACTAATACTTATTAACACCACATTTACAAAACCGCAGGCCTTCAGCCACCCCAAAATTAAATAATCAGTTATCACAGAAAATTGAATTTCTTATAAAAACAGGTGACAATATATGGAGATTTATTTTATTTATATCATATTTTCAGAATAGAAATAAAATTAAAAGTCACAGAGTAGTCTCTTCTCATTTGTTTTAGGTAAAGCAGAGGTTGAATAAATAATTTAATTTACTTTCTCAGCCAATTTGCTGTGTCTGGAAGTACATTAATATAGTTTGTAAAAAAAAAAAGGATCTCTTCATAATAGTGGATTCTCATGGAATTCAATACTTGCTCCTTACTTTGTAATTGTTTGCAGTTACTTTACTTCACAAATTTGTCCACATAGCTTCAAAGCAACAATAATAACTGTATCTTGTCTCTTCTCTACTAAATGATTTACTATGGTCTGTGGTGGTTGACTGGAGCTATCCCTTTATGTACAGGAATTTGAACAATTGGTTCTCAGTTGGTGACACTGCATGATCCTCACACACTTCCAGTTTGCTTTGTGTTTTGTGTTTGTGGTTAGAGTTCTAGTCTCTCAGCTTCCTGTTCTGGCTACCTGCTGCCATGACTCCACACCATTATGGACTTTCTCAAAAGTATAAGCCAAAATCAATTCTTTCTTTTATACTTCACTGTGATCCTAGTCTTTTATCCTAGGAATAAAAAGGAAATTGGCAGATTTTTTTGTTTGTACTTTTACAGAATACAATAAATAAATTCAACTATTGTTATCATTACAATTATTTGCTATAGGGGAAAGCATATCTTTACCAACATACCTCTTGATACTTAAACAGCTTTTATAGCCTATATTCCTATTGAAAGTGAAACTTACAGGATGTGGCAGACATCCTTTAGCAACCAACAATTAATGATAAAATAGGCCACAAGGTAAGATAAAAATAGCAAGAAGAAATATGTGAGGGAGTTTGGAGAAATTGTGTAACTAATTGTATTATAATCTCAAAAAAATAGACATAGTTTTGAAAAAGTAAGAAGTGTTGGACTGCATCAGTAAAAGAAGAACAGCTAACACTATTCATAAAATCTGTAGTCCCCTTAAAAAGAAGTTGTTAAGGAATTGCCTGTTGTTACAGCTAGAATTACCTCATTTTGTGACTTCTTAATCACAAGACCAAAATAGTTTTCTCTGTTCCCAACTGAATCATAAGCACATGAAGTTTTTGACTAAAGAGCATGAGTAATAAAACTTGGCTATCCATACCATCCAACACTAGGCTTAACATTCTCACACTGAAACCTAATTTATATACATTGCATACATTATACACATAAAGATTTTTTTCTACCCCACTGGTAAGCTCCTTTAGCTAACTGTGCCTGTAAAGGCACAAATGTGTTTTCTACTTATTCAAAGTTAGTAGTGGCTTATTCTTTGATCCAGTAGTGTCAAATTTGTGTACTGTCAAAAATAGCTTATTCTGCAATATAAACCCATTTGAAAGTGATTTATAGTCCAAAAACTAGATTATGACTGTATTTTCCTATCCTATTTGCAAAATATTTTAGAAGAAACATTTTCATAACAATACTACTAAATTTAGAAACAAATGATTACTTTAGAAATTTCTATGTCAAATTTCTTTTTATTTATTTATTTATTTATTTATTTATTTATTTATTGCCTTTTAAAATTAGATATTTTCTTTATTTACATTTCAAATGCTATCCCAAAAGTTCCCTCTACCATCCCTGTGCCCTGTTCCCCCACCCACCCACTCCCACTTCTTGGCCCTGGCATTTCCCTACCAAACCCAGACACTATTGCATATGCCAGCAAGATTTTACTGAAAAGGCCCTGATATAGCTGTCTCATGTGAGGCTATGCCAGTGCCTGGCAAATACAGAAGTGGATGCTCACAGTCATCTATAGGATGGAACACAGGGCCCCCAAGGAGGAGCTAGAGAAAGTACCCAAGGAGCTGAAGAGGTCTGCAACCCTATAGGTAGAACAACAATATAAACTATGTCAAAAATTTAAAAACTCCTTTTCTAAAAGTCTTGTCAAAAAAAGGTAAAACTAATTCTATGTTCTATTTTATAAATCAAGTTTTAATGAATAAAAAATATTAAGTTCTGAAAAGAATACACACTCAAGATCTCAATTTAAGTATACATGGTGCAAATCTTACTAAAGTCATATTGAAGTGTGACCTTGCATATTAAGAGATGAAATCAAAGCTGTACAAGGTTATTTGGTCATTATGGCTCTTTCCTCATGAATTAATCTGTTCATGGATCAGTGCATTACAAGACTGAGTGTTTAATGGCTTATCCGTGTTATAGAAGCCAGTCTATTTCTGTCTCTTGTAATGACCTTTCCTCTCGGTAATAATCTGGGCTGCCTATGCTCTCTGTAGTTTCCCTCAGAAGAAGAGTGTTACCAGGTGCAACCCTTCCTCTTCAACTTCCAACACTGCAGAAGAGAGCACTAACTACAAATTTATTCCTTATAAGTTACGCAGGCTCTGGTAGTCAGTTAAAGAAACAGAAACAAACTATAACATACAAACACACACACAAGCGGCTACAAATAGATTATAGACAGGTGACTAATAATCTCTGCATATTGGTCTATTTCATTATAATCATGACCAGATTCAAGAAATTTCTGTAGAAAAGTTAACTACAAACCTGAATGACAAATTAAGATGTGTTCTGAGACTTTTAAAATGACTGAAGATCTTCAGAGTATTCCAGATTTTTCTAAAAACTTTAGTCACAAATATTCAGATAGCAGCAAGGCTGCACTAATTAGACAGTGATGAGCATTCTCTTCTGGAAAAAGATTATAGAAATACAGGAAATGAAACTTTCTGTTTATTTTCTCTCATCATCCAAATAAATACTCCTCTAGTATCCTCCTGGATTGATTAACAAATTCTATCAAAAACCCTAAAAATGTACAAAAGGAAACCGAGTCACTACCAACATTCTTAGCCATTATAACATTATTTATAGCAAAATGTATGTTCTCTTAGCAGTTATCCAATCAACAAAATTAGCCCAATGCAACATTGACAAAAATATGCATATTACAAATGGACCAAGACACAGAAATCATGGGACAATATCCTTTAAGTTATTCTCTTAATTTCACACTTTATATTTTTTTAGCAAATAGAAGTATGAAAATGGTGGATGCTCTCAGCCAACCATTGGACTGAGCACAAAGTCCCCAATGGAGGTGCTTGAGAAAGGACAGAAGGAGCTGAAGGATCTTGCAGCCCCATAGGAGGAACAACAATATGAACCAACCGGTACCCCCAGAGTTCTCAGGGACTAAACCACCAGCCAAAGAGTACACATGGAGTGACCCATGACTCCAGCTCCATATGTAGCAAGGGATGGCCTAGTTGGTCATCAATGGGAGAAGAGGTCCTTGTTCCTGAGAAGGCTCTATTCCCCACTGAAGGGGAATGCCAGGACAGGGAAGCTAAAGTAGGTGGGTTTGTGAGCAGGGTGAGGGGGGATGGGATAGGGGATTTTTGGAGAGGAAAGGGGATAACATTTGAAATGTAAATAAAGAAAATAACTAATAAAAAAAATTATGCCAGGCGTGGTGGCGCACGCCTTTAATCCCAGCACTTGGGAGGCAGAGGCAGGTGAATTTCTGAGTTTGAGTCCAGCCTGGTCTACAGAGTGAGTTCCAAGACAGCCAGGGATACACAGAGAAACCCTGTCTCAAAAAACCAAAACCAAAACCAAAAAGAAAAAAAGGAAAAAAAAAAAAAGAAAAAATTATTTCCTTCTGCATTAAAGCTTAGCATATTTTTAATTTTTTCATTTTTAATTGATATTTTCTTTATTTACATTTCAAATGTTATCCCCTTTCCCATGCTTAGCATATTTTAAACATTTAATGACTTATCTGCCATCTCTCTTGTTAGTCCACTTTCAGATATTTGCCTCCTGTACCATAGTTTTCAGAAGTAACTTTTGAAAATACCAGATTCAAATAATTTCCAGGAAGTAAGCTTAAAATTAAAGTTTCAATTGATTCATATGTAAAGTCCACTAAAATCAATTTCTTTTAAATTTGTTGTTGGCCTCTCCAATTCAACATTACAAAATCTTTGCATTAACCACTAGGCTAATTCCTGCTATGTAACAAACATGGTCCCAAGTTTGTGACCTTTGACCTACATATCCACATGAAATACTTAGATACTAGATACAGGTGCCATGGATGAATTAATGCTTTAGAAGTAGTTTCATGAAGAAAATATATTTTCAAAAGGACAAAAACATATTTAAATAAGCCATAACTATGTACATATATTTGTATGTTCTTCTATCTATGGAGATACTGATACAATTTTAATAGGAGCTATGAAAAATCACATTGATTACATTCTGAATCTATAAGTTGACATCACTCTTTACCATCTTAATTCCTTAAAAAATTACTATAGCAAGTTCATTATGATGCTTTAAAAAAAGTCCAATATGTATGTAGACTGGGATTCTCAATATATAAATTCTAAACTCTCAGAAAGAAGAATCTAGACCAATGTGACACAAGCTAGAAACATGTGAGAATAATTTTCTCAATTTCCCAATTGAGAAATGCCCCAACTCAGGTCAAGCGTGGTGGCACACATCTTTAATTTCAGCAATCTGTGAATGCTAAGCTACCGTGGTGTTCATAATGGACTTCAGGACAATTGGGCCTTATGTAGAGACACCCTGTTTCATAAAACATAATTGATCATAACAATGAAAATAATAATTGATGATAAGATTAAATAGGCTAGCAACAAACATGTAGGGCAATTTTTAAGTTAATGATTAATGTAGAAGAGGCCCTCTCACGGTAGGTGGTATCATACCTGAGTTTTACTAAAAAGTAGGCTGAACAATGATGAGCAAGCCAGTAAGCAGCACCCCTTCATGACCTGTGCATCAGATCCATCCTCCAGGCTCCTTCCCTGCTTGAGTACCAGCCTGTTTGGGCCCCATTTTGGCCCTGGTTTGGGCCTTGAGGACAAACCCAAGCCTGCCTTGAGTTTTGAGACCTGTCTCAGTCACTTCCATATTGGGGTGACTCAGCAAGACCTCTTTGGCCCTGCCTTTGCCCCGCCATTACTGATGTAGAGCTTTGCCATTGGCCCATTGTCACTCCATACTCTATGTCACTCTTCCCTGCCTCCTATGTCATCTTACCCCACCAAAAATCCCCCTCCCTATGTTCTGAACTTATATAAGTGAGATGCCATAAAATTGAGTTTCTATTTCGACAAGACTCTAGGCTTGGTGTGGTTTTTTTTGGGCTGTTGCTAGTTTTTTTGGGCACTTGCTAGTCCACCCAGCCCCGGAGATACCCCAGCAGGACCAGCCCTCTCCTCTCGCCTGGACCTATTGGCAAGGTGCTAGCACCAGCCCTGATTTTCTTCAGTGATGAATTATAAGTGAAATATATCTGTTCCTCTCCTCAAAAATTAGATTGCAGAGTGCAGAGTATAGAGACAAAAGACAAGAAAGATACCAGGATCTGACTTTGATAGATAAGACTGTGATTTTCAGCATACACAGTGAGAGGCAGCCTCTCTCCAGTGGTAAGGGAAAGGTCTAAAAGAGGGAAGAGAACAATTGGAGTTTATATAGATGCTTGAGAATGAGAAAGTTGGTGTAGCTACAAGGGTCTAAGGCCAAGGCTGTAGTATCTCCTTCCCAGAACTCTTTATTCATGAAAGATTACAGAGACAGGTTGTCTCAGCAAACTTTACTATCTAAACTATGGGTGACTGATAATGGTTTAGCAAAGTCAGCTGTAACCTCATAGGAATTCCTGTTTTTATAACTCAGTCACTGGATCACAAAACTAACAGCTCTTGGGGGTGTTCATAAAGATATGAACAATTGAGTACATGTAATTTAAAATCATCAATTGCCATATAGAATGTGATTTCTACCTTTGGGTCAGTTTTGTTTTTTTTTGTTTGTTTTTTGTTTTTTTTTTTCTATAATGTGATGTAGTCCATGAACCAAGACTTTCAATAAAGAACAGAGAAAGAGAATAAACCAATATGGAGAGAGCTATGCTTAAATGGTCTCTTAAGAACCAATGTCAAAATAAAACCAACATTTCAAAAATTATGCTATGTGAAATAAATAATCCAGCCACAGGACAAAATAGTATCATCAAGAAGCCAACAAGGTTTGAATTATATTATGTAAAAAAAAAAAAAAAAAGAATCTTCCCAATAGTGGCTCTAGGGAAATACTCTCATTCTTCCTTTGATCCGTTACTGAAGCTTTTCCACACCCTCGAAATGCATAGAACTGTGTCTCCAGCTACACATGTAGCAGAGGATGGCCTAGTGGACCATCAATGGGAGAAGAGGCCCTTGGTCTTGTGAAGATCATATGCCCCAGTACAGGGGAATGCCAGAGTCAGGAAGCAGGAGTGGGTGGGTTGGGTAGCAGGGTAGGGGGAGGATATAGGGGACTTTCAGGATAGCATTTGAAATGTAAATGAAGAAAATATCTAATGAAAAAAAAGAAATGCATAGCTTGTTTCTTTTTCTACATTTTGCCAGTATTTTAAATTATATATATTCAGACACATATATACACACAGAAAAACACCCCCATATATATATTATATGTTATATATATATATATATATATATATATATATATATATATATATATAAAACATGTTCATGATTGTATGCAGAAGTGTGAAAGAGTGACTTTGTGTACACATGTGTGTATGTGGAAACAAGAGGTTGATGTCATTTCCCTTCCACATTATTTTTTGAGAAAGGGTCCACCAATAAACCAGGAGCTCCCTGATTATCTAGATTTGCCAGTTAACAGCAGGAGTGATGATCCCATTTCTACTTCACCAGTGATGAAATGATAGACATGCATCATTGCGCTTAGCTTCAGATGTGGACCTTGAGACCAAATTTAAAGATTGAAACAAACAGACAAACAATGAACTAACAACAACAGCAAAAAAAGATTTCATTTTAAAATGTGTTTCTGTCCCTCATATTCCTTCCTAAAACTATTGGTGCCTAGGACATTGTTTTGCTTGTCATTGAAATTATCTTGCAAATTACAAATATATACTATTTTCTCTTATGAGCTTTGTTTTTTAAGGAGTTAAGTTTCAGAAGGCATACATTACACAGCACTGAGAATGGTTTCTTATCAATGGAGAGGGGGCTTGAAACCCTTCAGCTTGTTAGATATTTTCTATTGAAAATGTATCTATCTCTGAAAACAAGATTCAGGGAAATAACACTTCTAATTTTCTCTAGCACTTAGTTTGTTCAAGGGACTATAGTCATTTCAAGAGGTGCTAAAATATGCATGCATAAGGCTTGATCATGCTAACAATGAAGAAAAAGTATAATGAGCATTGATTTGAATTGAAAAGTTTCAAAAGGATGCAAATTAGTATCTTATCTAAAAGCATACAAAATGTCCCATCAAGTTAAAGAGCAATTTCCCAGATTCTAAGCTTAGGAGTGTTTTAAAAACAGCCCATATTTACCACAGTTGAGAGCAACTCATACCATCTCATTTCCCCAATGGGAGAGCACTTCAGAGATATCAAGGACTCTCTCAACTCATAACAAAGTCGGTAAGGGAGGGAGGGGTTGTTGTGAATAACTGTGAAATGTCACTGTGGAAAATAAAATGTAAATTCAACTGTCAATCATCAGAGCCAGGGACGTCGTTCATATCTGTCCTTGGGAGTTTTCCATTACTGTGTATCAGGTTGCTACAAATTCATTTTCTAAAACAATATGCTTTATTCTGATTCAGTTTTGTAAGTAAGAAGTCTAGGCAGACATTGAAAGCTGCCTGCTTTTATTTTTCTAAGAGGAAAGTCAAGATACCAAGTCCACTAGGCGAATATGGACGCTCAGGTATAAGAGCCATTTTCAAGATCATTCCAGTTAGTTGGAAAACTCAGTTTCCTGCAGCTGTGGGACTGCAGAGAAACAGGATATCTCATGTGGGGAAAGTGCCATTTACTTGTTCTATTTTTGTATTTTTCTGTTATTTCTCCCCCATACTTTTACATGGACTTTCTAAGCCAGTTTTTCTTTTATGTTTTGTACAGAAGCAATTAACTGAATGGTATTCAAAAGTCTCTCTCTCTCTCTCTCTCTCCTCACTTCACCATGCACTACATGTGTGTGATGTATGATGTATGCACACTCATGTGGGCAGGTGCATGTGCAGGTATTGGTATACATCCATTCAGAGGCTAGAGAAGGGGGTCAGGCATTGTACTTGTATTCATTTGAGAGAATCTCTCTCTCTCTCTCTCTCTCTCTCTCTCTCTCTCTCTCTCTCTCTCTCTCTCTCTCTCTCTCTCTGACTCTGAATATAACCATCATCCTGTCTGTGTTTTTCACAGAGCTGTGGTTGCAGTGCATGTGTCCATGCCTGAGATGTATGTAGGTGTTGGGATCTAAACTCAGATCCCCATGCTGGTACAGTATGTCCCATTACCTATGTAGCCACCACCAGACCCTCAAAAACTTGTGTTAGTGTGAAGGATTAGAAAAAAAAATTCAAGTTTTATACGTTTTAGGTTTCTAAGTGGCTGATACTCCTATATTTGTACATCTCTATTTGTAATAATACCACAAAAAAACATAATTTCACCAAGTGGCAAATAATAAGTGACTGTCTACAATGCAGTGAAGATTTTAGATGACTCTAAGAGTTGCATAGATTAGTAGATACCAGCCAGGAGACTTTGCTCTTTGCTCAGAGAAATCAGGGCAATGGGTTTGAGGTAGATGGCGCTAGTGCACATGGAGTCAGAAAACAGAGAGCTATATGAATGTTGATACTCTACTTGGTTCTTCTAATACATCCCAGGGCTCAATCAGCTAGAGTGTGCAGCCCATAGTTGATGAGATGGATTTAATTATCCCAGTTAACCCAGTCTAAATATTCCCCTCACTGGCACACCCAGACATTTGCCTCCATGGTAATATTTTGATCCTGCAAAGTTCTGATAATATTAACCATTTAACCTTTTGTTATCTTGATATATAAACAAGTCATTTCTAACCTACAACCTTCTACTCCTTCTCCCTGAGGTATTGGATTCTGCCACTTCTCTCAGGGTATCCAGACACCACCAATGCACCAGCTTGGAGATGAACTGGAGTGGTCTTCAGTCTGCTTCTCCAAGGTGTAAGACACCACTGTACATGGGGATGAAAGGATGTATTAGAGTCCCGAATGGGCAGGATCAAGGTCCGAGTGGGATCAAGTGAAGGGAAATGGGGGTGAGGGAGAGAGGCTTCCTCTAAGAATCTCTCATTATGGATCTTTTATGTGAAGGTCTTTTCCAAAGATCTTCAATGAAGCAGCTCTCTAAGATGATCTTAGCTTGTTCATATTTCATTATTGGGGGTGGGTTTGAATGCATATAATTTATTTAGGATGATCCAAGGGTTATATCTTTTTGGGGCATGGTGTGAAAATATCCAGAGAAAGAAAAGGTCATTGGCTGAAGGCTGAGACTACTGAGATGCCTCATTAGCAGTTGAGGCTTTCCAGGGGCTGAATATGTGACTGACTACTTATCACCACCTGGTTGGGGGCCACCTGATTATGAGCTCTGAAGCAGGCAAGGATGCAGGGAGTTAGCTGTACTCTGGCTGGTCTCAAACTTTGAAATTTCTGGGATTTGTACATGCTCAACCTTACCAGTTATATGCCAATTCTTCTGGTGGCACATGTGCCACACACTCCCTATATGCTTACAAAAAAATTCATAGTTGAAAATATACTCACTCCATTGTCTTTAATAACTCCAACACTGATGAAAACTGCAACCTACAATCTCTTGAAACTCAAGACATTATACTAACTACATAATCTTTCAGAAGGATAACAACACATTATCATTACAAACAATAGTTACAGAGTTTTAACAATACACTATTATTACAAATAATAGTTATAAAATAATAGTATGCTCTTTCAATGCTTCTAACCCACAATGTTATGTATTAAGCATTAGCATGAAAAGGGGGAGGAATAGAGTGCTAGCAATGAGAGATAAAACCAAAGCAAGGACAGTCATCAAATTATGCAGCTCCCTGTTTGGGTGTTTGTGGTCTGTGGTAGAATCATATGGTATTTCAAGTGCTTAGTCAGTTCTAAAGTTTTGGGCTTTTTTTTTCAATAAAAAAAAAGAAAGAGCAAGGATATGTTTGGTAGAGGGGGATATGATGAGGTGGAGGGAATGCCTTTGCTGGCCCATGCAGAGGCATTCCTTCCCTCTGAGGTACTAGTCACCCATATTATGGATATGATATGGAATAGTGTTTATTTAGGGCATAGGGAGGGGAGTTGAGGAGGTAGTGGAGACAGAGAAAGGCAGAGAGAGACAGAGAGACAGAGAGACAGAGAGAGATACAGAGAGAGAGACACAAAGAGAGACAGACACACAGAGAGAGAGAGACAGACAGACAGACAGACAGACAGACAGACAGACAGACAGAGACAGAGACAGAGACAGAGACAGAGACAGAGACAGAGACAGAGACAGAGAGGAAAGGGAGAGGAGGAGGAGAGGAGAGAGAAGTCAGGAACACATTAGAGTGTGGTGGAGGGTGAATGAGGAGAGAAAGGACATAGAGTAAGAGAGTAAGAGAGAGAGGAAAGGGCAAACAGCTCATTTTATACTGAGTCAGGCATACCTGACTGTTGCCAGGTAACTGTGTGATGGGCCCTAGAAGGAATGCTAACACTATACCATTAGTTTCTGTAGGTGGATATACATTCTCTTGGGCTAGTTCCACTCCATCACTTAGTTTTTCATGGCACCTATTCAATGATTCTTGTATCTTGTAGCTCCAGGAATCTACATTATAATTTACCCTTCAATCTCACAGTTTTATAAAATGACCTTTAAGGTATTCTTTGCAGACTGTGGTCTGGACACACAGTTCCTAGCTTAAGTAGATCTCTGAGACCTTTGAGTAAGACTCCAGGACCCATTTATCTTTTATAGCTCCATAGCCAGTACCATGTAGATGATGCTGCCATTTTCTTCTACAAGCTTAGGATAAAGCCTTGCCTCTTTGGAACACAGCTATAGCCATCTTTGTTTGATGATCCTGGGAAACATTTTCCTAGATGATCATTCCCAGGATCAGGGATCTCTTTTGACAGCATCCTCAGACTTAAGAGTATCAAGTGCATTTTCACTTCACATTTTAGAACTTTACATGAGTGGGCTGTTGTCTTCAGGATTCTGCCCTTACGGTCCGCATGCAGAGCATATCATTTTAACAGTTGTAACCTCATTTTTTATGTGCATTGACTTATTTTAAACTTGTTTACTACTTTTTAATCATTTATCTACATTTAAAAAGTGTCTTTTTGTTCTACCTGTTATCTTTTTCTGTACAGACGTGGGTGAGTAGGTTGAACACAATCTTGCTTTTAAGATTTCTCCATCAATGTCTAGCACTTTCTTTCTCCAGTTCTTGAAAATTGTAGGTATGATCTTAGTCGTAGTCTAGAGCAGTGGTTCTTAGTCTGTGTGTCATGACATATATTGGGGTTAAGTGTCCCTCTAGTGGGGGTTCCAGATTATATGTCCTGTGTATCAGATATTTACATTATGATTCATAACAATATCAAAATTCAAGTTATAAAGTGCAATGAAATAACTTTATGGTTGACACCACAACATGAGAGATTGTGTTTGGAGGTCACAGCCTTAGGAAGGTTGAGAACCTCTAGCTTAAAGGAACCATGACAATCATCTCTCTGTCTTTCCCACCCATGGGTTGTGTCAGGATGGGAAACTTGTACTCCATACTAGGGCTCAAGTGTGTGCTTTTAAATTCTTTCCTGCCCTGTTGAACATTAGCAGAGTGTATGTGGAAGAAATATGTGTTCATTGGCCAATAGCAGCCCACAGGCTGGCATTTTTAAACTTGACATTAGCTACATTGTAGGCCAGTAACTGGCACAGAGTCCCAGTGTGTATAGGCAAGGTTGAGTGAAAGAAAGAGTGAAAGCACTGACTCCCTCCATGATCAAACTCTTACTTAAAGTAAATTGAGGTTATGTAGAGACTGCCATTCACAGATAACCAATACCCTTGCCAGGCAAGAGGACTGTGGCCATTTGAGGCAGTTTTAATGGTGCTAATAGGAGCAAATAGGCTGTTAAGTGTCCCCAGTGCAACTTGGTGCTGTGAGTTTCACCATATCCCCAAACTTTCCCATGCCACAAATGTTCGTTTGCCCAGTTATAATTTTCCTTGACTTGTTCCATTCTATTTTCCTTTTATTTCATAGTAGGGCTGTAGGGAAAAAGAAACAAGAACCTCAAATTTGGCCCTGGCACCAGCACCATGGCAGCTCTCTCAAAGAAAATTCCTCAGGCATATACCCATATGTCCTGTGCTAAAGAAAGTGATGCTGAAAATGTTTCTCTGGATATATGTTAGGCAAGATTGAGCATGGTTTCCTGAATTCTGAATAGTGAGTTCTACTTCTGTTAGGATATTCTGAAGGTGGGCATGGTACAATCTCACAATTACCCCAGAAAGTTCAGTAAATCTCTTCCCAAGTAGAGAAAATGATACTGAGAAACAATTAAGAACTCAAATGGAAGGGTTTCAGTGGAGTTAAATACTTGTCTTTAGGGATTTCTTTCTACTCTCACAATATCTATTAATCGAGATAATAACATTTCATCAAAACACGTGCCAGGCTGTGGTGGCGCACGCCTTTAATCCCAACACTTGGGAGGCAGAGGCAGGCGGGTTTCTGAGTTCGAGGCCAGCCTGGTCTACATGAGTTCCAGGACAGCCAGGGCTATACAAAGAAACCCTGTCTTGAAAAACAAACAAACCAAAAAAAAAAAAAAAACCCCAAAAAATAAAAACCAAAAAATAAACAAACAAACAAAAATATGTAAGGACTGTGTAACTGTCTTCTGTAGCAGAATTTTCCCTGTCCAATCACATTAAATATTAATACATCAAGAAACCTGTGATTGGTCAGGGAAAAGGGAGGCACAGGAAGAGTTTCAGAGATGTGGCAGAGGAGACAGGTTTGGAAGGAAAGAAACGAGGATAGAAGGGGAAGAAGTCAATCCGTATTCCATGTGACTTTAAATAGCCACAGGTAGATATGAATGACATAAGAGGATAGAATAATTGGGATAACTTGTCTAATCTAGGAAGGCAGCCTATCAATACCAATTAAATTTGAAATTATTATTTGGGTATCTTGTGAACTGAGAATTTGTTGATATATAAATCTGACTGATTAATTATAAGCTTCTAAACCTTTGATTTTCTGGGTTACAGGAATTTGGGACTGCCAACCACAGGGAGTTTATGACTGAGAAGGTACAACAGCCCTGAGATGAGCAAACTAATTGGTTGCTGCTGGGGTTAGCCTAGAGGCAGAGGCTGTGAGACTGCTGCTGGGGCAGAGAGTAGCTGGGTGCAGCATGGGAACTTGCCATTTATTTTTGTATTTCCAGCAACAGTCTTCAGTATCTAGAAGTATATGTGCTTCCACTCTTCTAAGGTAGCTATAATTTTGAGGGTTGGCCCCTTTCGTTTTGGGGTATGGAAAGAATCTACCTATCAATATCTGGCCTCTAGATTCTTACATATCCAATATAGCATGTCCTATTCTTTTACAGTGCTGGTAGGACTGAACTTTGCAATATGACCTCTAAGGAGGATACACTGATGGATGGGATAAACCATTACTGTCATCAAAGGTAACCCTATATAGTCAATTTTAATTTTACCTTGATATAGTTAGAATTACCATGGAAACAAATCTCTGGGAATGCCTCTGAGACATTACCTAGGTTAGGTTAATTGAAATTGAAATAGGAAGACCCACTGTAAGACTGAATGGTGCCATTACATTATATTGGCTCCCAGAAAGAATGAAAAAGAGAAATCAAACAGAGCACAAGCATTTATCACTCATTCTTTATTACTGTGACCAGCTAGCTGCCTCCTGATCCTGTAGTTACACCTTTACTTTCATGATAAATTATGTCTTCCACAACTGTAAGCCAAAATAAATCTTCCCTTCCTTCAAGCAAGGGATTTTGTCTGAAAATTTGTCCCAGCAACATGAAAAGTAACCAATGGTTACTATACCAAAGTATAGTTGCTTGGTCCCTGCAAAGTTTTGGATGTGAATGTTCTTTATAATCTCATATATTTGAGTACTTCATTTCCATCTGGTAGAACTGTTTGGGAAGGATTTGGCAGTGGCTGCCAGGTAGCTGGCTATGTATTGTAGTTATGTTCAAGATATGAGCTCTCAGCTACTGCTACAGTTCCATGCCTGCCTGCCTGATTTCCAACCATGATGATCACTCATGATGAAAACTCAGACACTGTAAGCCTGCAATAATTATTTCCTTGGTCCTAATGTCCTACCACAGCAATTGAAGACTAAATAAAACAGCAAGTTGTTCTTTCTACTCTGTTCCCATTGGTCTGCTTTCAGATCTTATTTGTTGAATACCAAGACTGTGGAACCTAATAGCTGAGTATGAGGAAATGAAGTCCCATTTATAGTTTCCAAGTCTTTCTAAGGATGAAATATTGATTGGGAGTAGGGCCACAGGCCTCATCCAGCCGGATCAGCGCCGGGGTAGCGGGAGCGCAGGGTTGCCTGACACCCGCCAGCTACCCACGACCCCCGCCGCAGGATTTTGGGACTGCTGGTGAGTGGAACACAGCTTCTGCTCCAATCCAATTGCTTGGGACCTGAGACTGCATTAGTTAGGGAAGCAGAAACCGGCCTGAGTAGGGCCACAGGCCTCATCCGGCCAGATCAGCGCCTGGTTAGCGGGAGCACAGGGTGCCTGACACCCGCCAGCTACCCAGGACCCCCCGCCACAGGATTTTGGGACTGCTGGTGAGTGGAACACAGCTTCTGCTCCAGTCCAATCACGCGGGACCTGAGACTGCTCTGGTTGGGGAGAGAGAAATCCGGCCTACATAGGGCCACAACCCTCTTCCGGTCAGAAAAGCACCAGGGCAGCTGGGGCGTAGGGTCAGCTGACACTCGCCAGCTACCCACAACACCCGCCACAGGATCTTAAGACTTCTGGTGAGTGGAGCACAGCTTCTGCTCCAATCCAATTGCGCGGGACCTGAGACTGCATTAGTTAGGGAAGCAGAAACCGGCCTGAGTAGGAACACAGGCCTCATCCGGCCGGATCAGCACTGGGGTAGCGGGAGCGCAGGGTTGCCTGACACCCACCAGCTACCCACGACCCCCGCCGCAGGATTTTGGGACTGCTGGTGAGTGGAACACAGCTTCTGCTCCAATCCAATTGAGCGGGACCTGAGACTGCATTAGTTAGGGAAGCAGAAACCGGCCTGAGTAGGGCCACAGGCCTCATCCGGCCGGATCAGCACCAGGGTAGCAGGAGCGCAGGGTTGCCTGACACCCGCCAGCTACCCACGACCCCCGCAGCAGGATTTTGGGACTGCTGGTGAGTGGAACAGAGCTTCTGCTCCAGTCCAATCACGCGGGACCTGAGACTGCTCTGGTTGGGGAGAGAGAAATCCGGCCTACATAGGGCCACAACCCTCTTCCGGTCAGAAAAGCACCGGGGCAGCTGGGGCGCAGGGTCTGCTGACACTCACCAGCTACCCACAACACCCACCACAGGATCTTAAGACTTCTGGAGAGTGGAACACAGCTTCTGCTCCAATCCAATTGCACGTGGGACCAGAGACTGCATTAGTTAGGGAAGCAGAAAAATGGCCTGTGTAGGACCACAGGCCTCTTCCGGCTGGACCAGCACCGGGGTACCATCAGCTACCCACGACCCCCGCCGCAGGATTTAGAGACTGCTGGTGAGTGGAACACAGCTTCTGCTCCAATCTTTAAATAGTGACAACGATAACAACTAACCCCAGAGATTACCAGATGGCGAAAGGTAAACGTAATAATCTTACTAACAGGAACCAAGACCACTCACCATCATCAGAACCCAGCACCCCCACTTCGCCCAGTCCAGGGCACCCCAACACACCGGAAAAGCTAGACACGGATTTAAAAGCATACCTCCTGATGATGATAGAGGACTTCAAGAAGGACTTTAATAACACACTTAAAGAAATGCAGGAGAACACTGATAAAAAGGCAGAAGACAATAAAGAGGAAGCACAAAAATCCCTTAAAGAATTGCAGGAGAACACTGCTAAAGAGTTACAAATCCTTAAAGAAAAACAGGATAACATAATCAAACAGGTAGAAGTCCTTACAGAAAAACAGGAAAACACATCCAAACAGATGATGGAAATGAACAAAACCATACTAGACCTAAAAAGGGAAGTAGACACAATAAAGAAAACCCAAAATGAGGCAACACTGGAGATAGAAACCCTAGGAAAGAAATCTGGAACCATAGATACGAACATCAGCAACAGAATACAAGAGATGGAAGAGAGAATCTCAGGTGCAGAAGATTCCATAGAGAACATCGGCACAACAATCAAGGAAAATGTAAAATGCAAAAAGATCCTAACTCAAAACATCCAAGAAATACAGGACACAATGAGAAGACCAAACCTACGGATAATAGGAGTGGATGAGAATGAAGATTTTCAACTCAAAGGACCAGCAAACATCTTCAACAAAATTATAGAAGAAAACTTCCCAAATCTAAAGAAAGAGATGCCCATGAACATACAAGAAGCCTACAGAACTCCAAATAGACTGGACCAGAAAAGAAATACCTCCCGACACATAATAATCAGAGCAACAAATGCCCTAAATAAAGATAGAATACTAAAAGCAGTTAGAGAAAAAGGCCAAGTAACATATAAAGGCAAGCCTATCAGAATTACACCAGATTTTTCACCAGAGACTATGAAAGCCAGAAGATCCTGGACGGATGTTATACAGACACTAAAAGAACACAAATTCCAGCCCAGGCTACTATACCCAGCCAAACTCTCAATTAACATAGATGGAGAAACCAAAGTATTCCACGACAAAACCAAATTCACACATTATCTCTCCACGAATCCAGCCCTTCAAAGGACAATAACAGAAAAAAACCAATACAAGGACAGGAACCACGCCCTAGAAACAACAAGAAGGTAATCCCTCAACAAACCTAAAAGAAGACAGCCACAAGAACAAAATGCCAACTTTAACAACAAAAATAACAGGAAACAACAATTACTTTTCCTTAATATCTCTTAATATCAATGGACTCAACTCCCCGATAAAAAGACATAGACTAACAAACTGGCTACACAAACAAGACCCAACATTTTGCTGCTTACAGGAAACTCATCTCAGAGAAAAGGATAGACACTACCTCAGAATGAAAGGCTGGAAAACAATTTTCCAAGCAAATGGCATGAAGAAACAAGCTGGAGTAGCCATTCTAATATCTGATAAGATTGACTTCCAACCCAAAGTCATTAAAAAAGACAGGGAGGGACACTTCATACTCATCAAAGGTAAAATCCTCCAAGAGGAACTATCAATCCTGAATATCTATGCTCCAAATACAAAGGCAGCCACATTCATTAAAGAAACTTTAGTAAAGCTCAAAGCACACATTGCACCTCATACAATAATAGTGGGAGACTTCAACACACCACTTTCACCAATGGACAGATCATGGAAACAGAAACTAAACAGGGACACAGTGAAACTAATAGAAATTATGAATCAAATGGATCTGGCAGATATCTACAGAACATTCTATCCTAAAACAAAAGGATATACCTTCTTCTCAGCACCTCATGGTACCTTCTCCAAAATTGACCACATAATTGGTCACAAAGCAGGCCTCAACAGATATAAAAATATTGAAATTGTCCCATGCATCCTATCAGATCACCATGGACTAAGGCTGATCTTCAATAACAAAATAAATAATAGAAAGCCAACCTTCACGTGGAAACTGAACAACACTCTTCTCAATGATACCTTGGTCAAGGAAGGAATAACGAAAGAAATTAAGGACTTTTTAGAGTTCAATGAAAATGAAGCCACAACATACCCAAACTTATGGGACGCAATGAAAGCATTTCTAAGAGGAAAACTCATAGCTATGAGTGCCTCCAAAAGGAAACTAGAGAGAGCACACATTAGCAGCTTGACAACACACCTAAAAGCACTAGAACAAAAGGAAGCAAATTCACCCAAGAGGAGTAGACGGCAGGAAATAATCAAACTCAGGGGTGAAATCAACCAAGTGGAAACAAGAAAAACTATTCAAAGAATCAACCAATCAAGGAGCTGGTTCTTTGAGAAAATCAACAAGATAGATAAACCCTTAGCCAGACTCACTAGAGGGCACAGGGAAAGCATCCTAATTAACAAAATCAGAAATGAAAAAGGAGACATAACAACAGATCCTGAAGACATCCAAAACACCATCAGATCCTTCTACCAAAGGCTATACTCAACAAAACTGGAGAACCTGGATGAAATGGAGAATTTCCTAGACAGATACCAGGTACCAAAGTTGAATCAAGATCAGGTTAATGATCTAAACAGCCCTATATCCCCCAAAGAAATAGAAGCAGTCATTAATAGTCTCCCAACTAAAAAAAGCCCAGGACCAGATGGGTTTAGTGCAGAGTTCTATCAGACCTTCAAAGAAGATCTAATCCCAGTTCTTCACAAACTATTCCACAAAATAGAAACAGAAGGTACTCTACCCAACTCATTCTATGAAGCCACAATTACTCTGATACCTAAACCACAAAAAGACCCAACAAAGATAGAAAACTTCAGACCAATATCCCTTATGAATATTGATGCAAAAATCCTCAATAAAGTTCTTGCTAACCGAATCCAAGAACACATCAAAACAATCATCCATCCTGACCAAGTAGGTTTCATCCCAGGGATGCAGGGATGGTTCAATATACGGAAATCCATCAACGTAATCCAGTATATAAACAAACTCAAAGACAAAAACCACATGGTCATCTCCTTAGATGCGGAAAAAGCATTTGACAAGATCCAACACCCATTCATGATAAAAGTCTTGGAAAGATCAGGAATTCAAGGCCCATACCTAAACATGATAAAAGCAATCTACAGCAAACCAGTAGCCAACATCAAAGTAAATGGTCAGAAGCTTGAAGCAATCCCTCTAAAATCAGGGACTAGACAAGGCTGTCCACTTTCTCCATACCTATTCAACATTGTACTTGAAGTCCTAGCCGGAGCAATTCGACAGCAAAAGGAGATCAAAGGGATACAAATTGGAAAAGATGAAGTCAAAATATCACTTTTTGCAGATGATATGATAGTATATATAAGTGACCCTAAAAATTCCACCAGAGAACTCCTAAGCCTGATAAACAGCTTCGGTGAAGTAGCTGGATATAAAATTAACTCAAACAAATCAATGGCCTTTCTCTACACAAAGAATAAACAGGCTGAGAAAGAAATTAGGGAAACAACACCCTTCTCAATAGTCACAAATAATATAAAATATCTTGGCGTGACTCTAACTAAGGAAGTGAAAGATCTGTATAATAAAAACTTCAAGTCTCTGAAGAAAGAAATTATAGAAGATCTCAGAAGATGGAAAGATCTCCCATGCTCATGGATTGGCAGGATCAACATTTTAAAAATGGCTATCTTGCCAAAAGCAATCTACAGATTCAATGCAATCCCCATCAAAATTCCAAATCAATTCTTCAACGAATTAGAAAGTGCAATCTGCAAATTCATCTGGAATAACAAAAAACCTAGGATAGCAAAAACTCTTCTCAAGGATAAAAGAACCTCTGGTGGAATCACCATGCCGGACCTAAAGCTCTACTACAGAGCAATTGTGATAAAAACTGCATGGTACTGGTATAGTGACAGACAAATAGACCAATGGAATAGAATTGAAGACCCAGAAATGAACCCACACACCTATGGTCACTTGATCTTCGACAATGGAGCTAAAAACATCCAGTGGAAGAAAGACAGCATTTTCAACAAATGGTGCTGGCACAACTGGTTGTTAACATGTAGAAGAATGCGAATCGATCCATTCCTATCTCCTTGTACTACGGTCAAGTCTAAGTGGATCAAGGAACTTCACATAAAACCAGAGACACTGAAACTTATAGAGGAGAAAGTGGGGAAAAGCCTTGAAGATATGGGCACAGGGGAAAAATTCCTGAATAGAACAGTAATGGCTTGTGCTGTAAGATCGAGAATTGACAAGTGGGACCTCATGAAACTACAAAGCTTCTGCAAGGCTAAAGACACCATCAATAAGACAAAAAAACCACCAACAGATTGGGAAAGGATCTTCACCTATCCTAAATCAGATAAGGGACTAATATCCAATATATATAAAGAACTCAAGAAGGTGGACTCCAGAAAGTCAAATAACCCCATTAAAAAATGGGGCTCAGAACTGAACAAAGAATTCTCACCTGAGGAATACCGAATGGCAGAGAAGCACCTGAAAAAATGTTCAACATCCTTAATCATCAGGGAAATGCAAATCAAAACAACCCTGAGATTCCACCTCACACCAGTCAGAATGGCTAAGATCAAAAATTCAGGTGACAGCAGATGCTGGCGAGGATGTGGAGAAAGAGGAACACTCCTCCATTGTTGGTGGGATTGCAAGCTTGTACAACCACTCTGGAAATCAGTCTGGCGGTTCCTCAGAAAATTGGACATAGTACTACCGGAGGATCCAGCAATACCTCTCCTGGGCATATATCCAGAAGATGTCCCAACCGGTAAAAAGGACACATGCTCCACTATGTTCATAGCAGCCCTATTTATAATAGCAAGAAGCTGGAAAGAACCCAGATGTCCCTCAACAGAGGAATGGATACAGAAATTATGGTACATTTACACAATGGAGTACTACTCAGCTATTAAAAAGAATGAATTTATGAAATTCCTAGCCAAATGGATGGACCTGGAGGGCATCATCTTGAGTGAAGTAACACAATCACAAAAGAACTCACACAATATGTATTCATTGATAAGTGGATATTAGCCCAAAACTTAGGATACCCAAGATATAAGATACAATTTGATAAACGCATGAAACTCAAGAAGAATGAAGACCAAAGTGTGGACACTGTGCACCATCTTAGAATTGGGAACAAAACACCCAGGGAAGGAGTTACAGAGACAAAGTTCGTAGCTGTGATGAAAGGATGGACCATTTAGAGACTGCTGTATCCAGGGATCCGTCCCATAATCAGCCTCTAAACGCTGACACCATTGCATACACTAGCAAGATTTTGCTGAAAGGACCCAAATATAGCTGTCTCTTGTGAGACGATGCCGGGGCCTAGCAAACACAGGAGTGGATGTTCACAGTCAGCTATTGGATGTATCACAGGGCTCCCAATGGAGAAGCTAGAGAAAGTACCCAAGGAGCTAAAGGGATCTGCAACCCTATTGTTGGAACAACATGATGTACTAACCAGAACCATGGAGCTCTTGTCTCTAGCTGCATATGTATCGAAAGATGGCCTAGTCGGCCATCAATGGAAAGAGAGGCCCATTGGACTTGCAAACTTTATATGCCCCAATATAGGGGAATGCCAGGGCCAAAAGAATGGGAATGGGTGGGTAGGGAAGTGGGGGGCGCTATGGGGGACTTTTGGGATAGTATTGGAAATGTAATTGAGGAAAATATGTAATAAAAAAAAATTTTTGTTATGTAAAAAAAAAAAAAAAAAGAAATATTGATTGGGTAATAAATACTAATTTAAAAGGTTTTCTCATTTTGAGAATGAGAGATCTAAGATAGTAAATTCCCTGAAAACTTCAATTAATCTGTTGAGAACTAGAAGAAAAAGATTACAAACTGATTCAGGGAAAGGGCCTTCAAAATCATTTAGCCTTTTGTCTAGTACCTAATTTAGACTCTATATAAGAATAACCATGAAACAATTTATTCCTCAATGAAAGGGACACTTGTAAGTGGTCTTGAAAATCCAGTCACTGGAAACCAACAACTGGGTCCATACTCTCTAGATAAAACCAGTGACCTCATCTTAAAAGACCACATCTTAAAAAGACCCAAAGGAGAAAAAAAAACACAATTGTGAGAATGGAAGATCTATCAGATCTCTCTGAAGTAAAACAAAAATTAATCACACCCTGATCATCACAGATTCAGGTAATATAAAATATCCACTGCTCAGGCTCCTCCTGTTTTCCAATTTATATTTATGACAATCACAATCCTCATACCAATGTGTGTGTGTGCTCTTAGAAAAGTGATACCATTTCTCTTGCCTACAAAACCAAATAAACATAGATGCATGTATTTATTAATTCATCCTATTTCTATAGGAATGAGACATCTGCAGTCTACTACTAAAACAAATTGCTTTACTTCATCAAGCCCTTTGGTTACTATCATAGTCAACAAATTCAACAGAAACAATTATCCTATGTTATCTCCCAATTCATATGGTGGCATTTGCGAACATTAAGGCCTTATATTCAGGTTTTAAATATACTCTGTTATGAAACCATAAACAGAGGAGGAAGAGGGTACATGAGACCAAATTGCTTAAGTCAAGAATCTACTCCCTTGCTCCCTTGGCACATATCTTAGAGTTAAAAGGCCACATAAATTCATATGCAAAAGAGTAAGTTTATTCTTTCTTTTCCTTTTCCTCCTCCTCCTAGTATTCCTCCTTCCCCTTCTTTTTCATGGACTTGGTCCATTCACATGGATTCCAAATTTTCCCTGTGTAATTACAGTGTGCAAAATGTATATGCAAGAGAAGAAGGACCACATTGGGAATCAAAAGATATTCTTCTAAAATAAATACTGTGGTAGTTTGAGAATTACCTCTATAAGCTCATATGTTTGAGCTCAAATCAAGACCTCATACTTGGTCTCTATTTGATGGAACTATTTATAAAGAATTAGGAAGTGTGCCTTTAATAGAAAATATGTGTCGCTGGGGATTAGCTTTGATGATTCTAAAGACTACTATTGTTCTATGCATCCAGCTTATGTATTAAGATGTGTGTTGTCAGTCTTTATGTCATGAGGCCTTTGGTCTACTAACATGAACACCAGCCCTCAGAAAACATATATGTTCATTTAAACTCTTTGTTCTAGAAGTTTCCTTGGCCATAGTGTTTTTAGCACAGAAATAAAATAACAATTAATATAAACACAATATTCTCATTTTCCTTGTGTTCAAAGACAACAGTATATTTAACTACTCTCTCTGTAATGATTCTAAATTGCCTTACTAGCTAGCATATTGGAAGCAAGGATTTTTCATATTCTTGCTAAAATAATGGTCTTATTTACATTCAAGCATAGGAAAGTGTAGATGAACCA
This sequence comes from Mus caroli, assembly GCF_978045245.1. Lineage (NCBI taxonomy): Eukaryota > Metazoa > Chordata > Mammalia > Rodentia > Muridae > Mus > Mus caroli. Next base: position 92,535,169 of record NW_028227256.1, read on the forward strand.
TTCCTCACAATACAGTCCAGTCATCCATATCATAATGAATGAGACTGCCATTTTCCTCACAACAGTAACACCTCCCTTCTACTATGAATAGATTATTATTAACTTGGAAACTATTTGTCTTATGTTAGGTCTTGGGAAGCATGCGATTTTTGTATCCACCACAGAACTTTTCCATACCTACTTTCAATTAAATTTAGACCAGAAGCCAATTATTTCTGTAGTGATGAAATACACCAGTTATTTCTTTTTTGTGTGTCTGAAATGAAGTTTGCTCTCTTGTTCCAAAGATGGTGATGTCTGTGACTGTGTTGTATTTTTGACCCTCAATAGTCTACTAAAGAAGAGATCTTCCCAACATTGGGCAACTCTGAATCCTAACTCTTGAAATCTGTGCTGTTGGACTCTAAACAAAGGAATGAAGTAAAAAACTCAGTTTCACATTTTCAGCAGCTGATAGAAGCAAATTTTCTGACACAGTCAGCCTAGCCAAGTACCCATCTAGGGGTTTATCTTTTGACCAAACCTGGCCACAGTTCTAGCTCCTCGAAGACATGTCATTACCCTGAACTAAGGTCTATAAAACCTCTTTGGGACTGATCAATCTGCCCCAGAAAAGGGCCTAATAAACCTGTTTTTATCTTCTTTTAATCAGGTGTAACCTGGCCTATATTTATGTCATAGAGATGGAAAAAATAACTAGTAACTTAGACTACCAACAGCATAAATGATTTAATAAAATGATGCATTTCTGAAACCACACTATTCAGAGAAAATTTGAGATAGGAGGATATGGTAGAGGGGAAGAACCAGAGATGCCAAGAATAGGATATGAAATAAAATAATGCCATAGGGAGACTGTAATTCTTCCAGACAACTGGGTATACACAACAATGTCTGCGCATAAATAATACATAATATGCAAATGAACCTTAAAAGTTCTCAGAGAACCCACCTTCTTTTGAACGTTAAGCCTAGACCTGTGTCTAGATTTGACTCATTTTAAAACTCTTATGTATCTCACTTAGTACATTATTTCCTTTTTGTACCTGTTCAAGTATCTTATCCATACTATTGTTTGAAGGCAGGAAATCTGGGGATATCAGGCCATGTCCTCAAAACTCAATTATGTTTGTAATATAAAAGCAAAGTTTCAAATGCCTGTCAGATGTTATGATGTATAAAGGTATATCTGGATTAATCTTACTTATGTCAGGCTTTTCTTTCTGCTTACTAATAGTCAAATTATATTTCTCATTTTTTCCCCTTTTCCTTCCAGGATTCCATATTGACCAAATAAATCATTCCTTTGGCAGAGAAGAAGAAATCCAAAGCCTTTCTTTTATAAATGTTCTTCAAGTTTTAGACATCTTTGTCACTTAAGTTCAAAAGGAATTTTGAAGAAGGAGATTTTCGAAATGTTAATTATAGCAGTACCTCCAAGCTCTTAATAAGAAAAAGGTTGATTAAATAAAGTCACAGTTTGGCATCACAGAATCCAGGGGCCATGCCTATAAATGTGACTGTTCTTGAAGAGAGAGCACAAAGAGCCAGCAGGAGAGTGTGAGGACTAATCTGCTTCCAGTGTGAGAGCACTTTCAACACTGTACAGCACACAAAAGACTAATTTACAGGGTCAGGAAATGTGACATTGGCAGACTGAGCAATAAAAGCAACCAAAGAACATTTCAAATGGCAAAGGGCTTCAGCCAAACAAAATATTTTAAAATAGATCATCTCAGAGAGAAATGGTGCTCAGCCATGATCTGGTTTCAGAAAATTTAACTGTTAATGATTAAGGACAAGGAACCTGGCCTTTCATAAAATATGCATTGAATAAAAATTTCCACTGTTGGCAAATTTATAAAAGAGTAAAAATAAAACTTACTTTACATGATTACAACATGAAAGAACGCTTAATGGTAGCTCTTCAATAATTATCTAGCATATGAAGGCTGTAAGGCAATATAATAAGGAAATACAATGATCACTTATGCAGGTGCTGGGCAGCTGGAAAGATCATTTCCTGGTGCATACTTAGAAGTCTTAAATATATGTTAAGGGTGAGATAGAAATTATATAAGTAGGGAAGATGTATATATTTAACATTAATTAAGTTAATACCAAGAAAAAAGAAAGCAATGTGATAGAAAATGTTGAAGTCTTATACAAATTATGGGTTTAAAATAGCATATAGTCAATTTTAGATGAAAGGTAAACAGTTCTTTGCTCAAATTATTTTCTGTCTCACTTCAAGCTGCATTGACTATTTCTTTATATTTTAATATTTTACTATTGGTCAGCTTATAGATGAGTTATCAACCATCATTTTCTAGCAATCTTTCACTTGTTTATCAGCATCTACTTTTTTTTTTCTGGATGTGATACTTCATTCTGACCCTCCTAGTGTAGAGTCGCTGGAAGTGCCACTGCCAGTAGAGAATCTATACAGATGAGATAAGGAGGAAACTTGGTTCGGTGTGACTTAGCCAGGCCGGATCAAACTTCTGGAGTCTGATACCAGGACAGTTTATTGTAGACATGTTTAAGTCCATCACAATTTTGGGGAAAGTCTCCTCTTAACAATTATCTCAATATCATGGGCACACTAAGGCATAGCTAATTTGAAACTCTTATGCAAAGTATATGTGACCTCAATAGCATAAGGAACTAGGATCTGGTGTGGTCTCTGGCTAAGATAACACAGAGTTGAGCAGGCTATAAAGTAAGAGTGATATCTCCCCTAAGGATGGGTTGCACGGAGTGAGAATCAAAGCTTAAGATAAAGGTCTAGAGAAGGACAGTCTGCAATAAACATTCTGGAGAATTTGGGTGTGGCCTGGCCTTAAAGACAACAAAGGTCACCAGGTTTTTAACAGCATCCAATCCCAGCATACTGGGTGAAAAACAGGTATAAATGTCTTCCCCTGAGGAGACAACCCTGCATTATTAACATTCTTGGTTTCTCTAGTGATTACCTGGGAATGTTTGGGCCTTCTACACCACAGCAATTAGGTCCAGAATCTCCAATGAATACAGTAAGACAAGACACCCAATATGTATTACAGAAGAAAAGCAGAAAATTACTAAATAGTATGAGGCACTCTCAAGGATGAAGATACACTGCTATGTCAACCTAGATGTTCAGATAGGCTTTATGGTATTTCTTCAATATTGGGAAAAGAGATTCCTAGGGAAGGAGGGGGTATGTTCATTCTGGTAACTGGCAGACTCATTTGGACTAACTCCTTAGGGAAGGGTTGATAATAAACATGTTTTGTTTGTTGGTTTTGTTTTGTTTTATCAGAAAGTTTCTAGCTATGTAGAAATTTTACATTCTTTCTAGAAGGTCAAAATGTCCTGTCTGCATCCAGGGGTAGAGGGAGTATTTAGGCACCACTCGTCAGAGGAGTAGTAGGTTCAGTTACTGGCTTCAAAGATGCAGATTAGGTGCCTGGCTGGGGAGGTGTTCCATAATGATCTCAGTCATACTAAAATCTGAGTAGTTCTCTGGGAATTTGAATCATCCTATATGTAAATCAGCCATAGTACTGTGCAGGAAATCCTATCTTATCTCATATTGGTTTCTGAATTTGTGTGTCCTTATTCATTCATGAGTTATACAGTATTCCTTTACTATGGTCTTCTCGCTGGCTGTGATATAAGAATACATATTCTAAATAGAATGTGAAGAACATAGAATGGAATAGTGAGATATTTCATCAGAACATTTGTGTGGCATTATATTGAGGATTCCTACTGCTAAGAGAGTAGCTATTTCCGAGTGTCTGTGATTTATTGAAACACTCTTTGGATACTTCACAAAAATCACCTAACTTAATGCCCACAAATAGCTACATTAGGAAGAAATTGTGCTTTCCATTTTATAGGTAAAAATTTTAGGAACAGAGTAATTTTCAAATAGTGTTACCAAATCTTTCTTTAAAAGTCATATTTGAAGCCAATTTGATATCTGTCTGTGGAGAAATGTATTACTACTGAAAAAAAAAGTGGCTTACAACATAATATTATTGTAAATGTTTTCTATTGAGACTTATCTAAGATAATGTTGATCATTGCTTTTAAAAGGACCAGTAAGACATTCTAATTTCAATGATGAATAATCAAAGGAGACCATTGAGCCTTTAGCAAAAGAAGCAGCTGACACTTGTTAATAGTTCATTGTAATGAGTAAAATGTACTTATTTAAAACAATGACACAATTTCTTCACTAGACATCACTAATATCCAAAAATAGAGCTGTCAGAAAAAGTATTATAGAATTTCGAGAAAGGGTTTCTCTATGTAGCCCTGGCTGTCCCGGAACTCACCCTCTAGACCAGGCTGGCCTTGAACTCAGAGATCTGCCTGCCTCTGCTTCCCAAGTGCTGAGATTAAAGGCATGCTCCACCACTGACTGGCTCAAAGATGTCTTTAAGAAGTCAATAAAATACAATCTGCATGGTACTGGTACAGCAACAATAGGTAGACCAATGGAATAGAACTGAAGACCAAGAAATGAACCCTCACACCAGTGGTCACTTGATCTTTGACAAGGAAGCTAAAACCATCCAGAGGGGGGGGAAAAAAAAACAGCATTTTCAACAAATGGTGCTGGCAAAACTGGCGGTTATCATGTAGAAGAATGCAAATTGATCCATTCCTTTCTCCTTGTACAAAGCTCAAGTATAAATGGATTATAAAACTACACATAAAACCAGAGACACTGAAATTTATAGAGGAGAAAGTGGGGGGAAAGCCTCAAGAAATGCAAGTCAAAACAACCCTGAGATTCCACCTCACACCAGTCAGAATGGCTAAGATCCAAAATTCAGGTTACAGCAGATGTTGGCAAGGATGTAGAGATAGAGGAGCACTCTTCCATTGTTGGTGGGATTGCAAGCTGATACAACCACTCTGGAAATCAGTCTGGTGGTTCCTCAGAAAATTGAACATAGTACTACCAGAAGATCCAGCAATTCCTCTCCTGGGAATATACCCAGAATATATTCCAACTAGGAAGAAGGACACATACTCCACTATGTTCATAGCAGCCTTATTTATAAAAGCAAGAAGCTGGAAAGAACCCAGATGTCCCTCAAAAGAGGAATGGATACAGAAAATGTGGTACATTTGCACAATAGATTACTACTCAGCAAATAAAAACAATGAATTTATGAAATTCTTAGGCAAATGGATGCATCTGGAAGATATCATCCTTAGTGATGTAACCCAATCACAAAAGAAGTTACTTGGTATGTACTCACTGAGAAGTGGATATTAGCCCAGAAACTTAGAATATCCAAAATACAATTTGCAAAACACATGGAACTCAAGAAGGAAGGCAAAAATGTCGATACTACACTCCTTCTTAGAATGGGGAACAAAATACTCATGGAAGGAGTTACAGAGACAAAGCTCAGAGGTGAGATGGAAGGAAAGACCATCCAGAAACTGCCCCACTCGGAGATTCATCCCTTATACAACCACCAAATCCCGGCAATATTGCATATGCCAGAAAGATTTTGCTGACAGGACCCTGACATAGCTCTCTCTTGTGAGGCTATGCCAATTCCAGGCAAATACAGAAGTGGATGCTCACAGTCATCTATTGCATGGAACACAGGGCCCCTAATGAAGGAGCTAGAGAATGTACCCAAGGAGCTAAAGGGATATGAACTAACCAGTACCCCCAGAGCTGTATCTCTCATTGTATATGTAGCAGAGGATGGTTTAGTTGGCCATCAATGGGAGGAGAGGCCCTTGGTATTGCAAAGATCATATGCCCCAGTACAGGGGAATGCCAGAGCCAGGAAGCAGGAGTCAGCGTGGAGGGTATAGGGGGCTTTGGGGATAGCATTTGAAATGTAAATGAAGAAAATATTTAATAAAAATGCCTTAAAAAAAGAAGTCAATAAAATAATACTTTCTACATTAACCTCTATTTGTTAATTTCTGGTAGCTAAAAAAAATAAAAAATAAAAACAAAACAGCAACAACAAAAATATGTGACGATTAGTCTATGGAACAACTTTTTAAGAGGGGAGGGAATTCTACCCTTGTGATATTGCATGATAAAATACAAAGTTATTGTATGAGTGAGAGGAAGAAAGGGGTGTCAAATAATGTAACAAAGCAGCAAAGGACAAAGTAAGAAGAAAATGAAAAAGTGAATTACTGCTCAAACATTGTAATAGAGGATGTTTGAATAATCATTCTCTGAAGGATAAAAATAAAAAAATTATGTTATTATTATTATTTTATTATTTTCTTTGATAGTTACTAGGTATGCAGTTTAGACTTACCTTCAACCCATAGCAATTTTCTTGTCATGGCCAGTTGAGTTCAGGAACTACAAGCACATACCCTCGTAACCAGCATCAAGCAGAGTTTCATAATTTTCACCTTAATTACTTAAAACTATTTTTCTGAATAGAACAAAATTAAACCCAGGTTCTGTGTCCATTTAAATAAAATATGCCCAGTTGCTTAACTAGTTATAATAAAATACAATATTAATATTTAAAGAAAATGAGAAGTTCTAGATTTACTGAAAAGTCAGAAAAATTGTAAGACTCCAGAATAATCCAAATGCAGTTGGATTATTATCAGTAAATCATGTTAGCATGCCAAATTTACTATCGATGCTGAGTGACTACTATAATATTTCCCTTACAATCTACTGAAATTTACTTTATTTTTTTGATAACTTGAACTAAATTCCGTGAGTCATTATTCCCCCTCACCCATTTACTATAATGATCATGGCAGATTACAATTAGAAGGCAGGCCTCTTAGTTATGAATAACTAAAGAATAATAAAGAATAAAAATCTCAAAGTAATATAATTGATGTTATAAATGATTTGGTAGTAGATTTGCTTAGGAGGTGTTAAATCACACAAAATAGAATATACAATGAAAATACTGCCTCATCATGGCCTAAAGACAACCAGGACTGTTAACCAAGACTGTTAGAGGTTAGCAACATTATAATACTAACTGTAACATTTGTTCACCGGGATTGGCCAGACGTTAGTCCCATCCCCAAAGAACATGTCTCTAACATGCAGCTCAGGGGTTAGTGTAGGGTCACATTGTCCTAAGTGTCATCTGCCATTCAATCTCTTGTGCTTTGACCAGAATAAACATAATTCTGCCTTGTGGACAAGAGGATATTGGATAACAACTATTCACAAAAGAACAACACAGATATAGTAAAAATAATTGTTGTGATTTGTAATATCTTGGGAAATAGATCTCCTAGTTGCCTGAGTTGCCACTCTTGAAGCCTGGCTCTGTTTGAATGGTTCAAAGTATATGCTGAGTCTAGGACCTAAAAGAGATCAAAGGATAACACTGAAATGAATAAGCCTAAAGTGTATTTAACTTAGGAAAATCTGTTCAAAAATCTGTTGTTTGGGCTTTAGTCACAGTTGGCCAGGCACTTCCACAAGGAACTCTTCTTCCATCTCTAAATGTGCAGAATGGAAGGCATCTCTGTAACAGTGACGGTGATTAAATTTCTTAATTTTGGACAATGTGAGCAGCTTCAAAGCATATTTTGTGTATGTTTTGTATACTGTCCTTAAATGTCATCTTTTTTCAGTGTCTTTCTATCTAAACTATTAAACTATAATTGGGGGCACTGAGGAAAAAGACGTCAAGGATAAAAGGCTGCTCTCACCACTTCAGATCAAGGGATGACATTTCTATGTGATACATATTAACATTACTTGTTCTTTAATGGAAAGATCCTTGTTTTATTCATTGACCTCTTCTCCTTTACTTTTTCGAGGCAATTCTCTGGTGGCTCTTTCCCCACATTAGACATGTGATGCTAAGTCCTTCTATTCCCTCCAAATGCTATCTTAAGAAGCAGAAACATTTAAACAGAGCCACCAAAGTGCAACGGTTGCCTCCCCTCCCAATGTAAAAATTTGTAAATACAACGGCTCCTTGCTTTTGTTTTTTCAGAATTAAAGGGATTTAAGTGACGAATCCTTTATTTCTTCTCTTTATTCCTTTTCTTCCATTTAAAAAACAAAACCAAAAACAAACAAACAAACAAACAAAACCAGTCAAACAGAAATGACTATGAAGTCAGGAACCAGGCAATGTGGAAAAACAAAACAAATCAACAGAAACAGACAACAATTGGAATGGCAAATGGACACTTCCACTTTCTTTGGAAAGCTAGCTATGTCAAATGACATTTTGCTGGGGCACACGGGTGAAAGGATGTTTTGCTAAAGCAAACATGTGAAAGACTGGCTGAGGCAGACAGAGGTGAAAGGATGTTTGGATACAATAAACACATGAAAGGATGCTTGATGAAGGAGTATAAATATAGCCTCACATATAGTGGGAGACAAATATTGAGCTTTGGTTTAGTCTGTCCACCTTCCTATTCTTCGCTAATGATGTGCATGTATTGGTTCATCTTATATCATTTTGTTGAGCTTACCTGTGGTAATATTGCCATTGAGAGTAACTCATCCAAGAACTTGTGAGGTTCCTGGGACAGCTTGCCACTTCAGCAGTGGTTTCTTTAGGATTCCTGGTGTCTGCTTTGCTGAAAGGACTGAATTAGACTGTAGCTGCTGGTTCCTGCCTGGTATCTGCCTGCCTAGAGGATTGGTTTGCAGCTGCTAAGACAGATTTGCTGTTTGCTATGGGTCTGAACTACTGTCATAGAAGATCAATCTTGCCCCCAAAGAACTATTGCTGTACAGGTCTTCTTCCCCCTTATCCTAATAACTTTTCTCTTCTACTACCTCTATTGGGTGGTGGGCTAGAGGAGAGTTTGAACACTTATTAAAATTGGGTTGCAAAAATTTATGCCTACAAACAACAACCATCTCAAATCCAAGAGGGCTTTCTGTCCCTGGGGTGCTTGCTAAATGGGTTCATGTCTTGGTGTATACTTTCTGAAAAGAAAAGATTGACTTGCTATGCTACTTTCACTTTATTCCAATGCACAGTTTGACACCTAGGTAATTATTTTTCCAACAATGGCAAGTGCATGAAGACATGTGTGATTTTAAACATTTCTTTTTGCATTTGGGCACCATGATTATTATCTTATCATTATCTTATTATTATATTTGTATTTTCATACTCAGTCTTTGAACAAGTCATTTTTCTCCCAGCGTCCAGGTTTTCACATTTTTCTTAATGGTAACTACACACACACACACACACACACACACACAACCACAAAGAAATATCGAAGTCTTAAGCATGAATATTGTTTCTTAGTTCTTCCAATTAAAAGAAAAAGGAAGGAGATGAATATACACATTTTGTCACATGTATATACATATACTTATAATGATATGTCAGTCAGTGTTCACTTAAGCATGAGTCCATTTTAGTTTTACAACTCTAATCAGTTCCCACATGAACAATCAAATCTATAGCTTATTCATAACTTCTCCTTACATCACAAAGATAGTTAACTTTAATTTCTACCATGCATTTCATAATTGCTCAGTTTTAATATAAATTATGCTGGTTTCAAAATTATTGACTTGTTCTCATAGGAAACAACTTCATAATTTACAGTATAATATTTATGTATGATTTTTTGTAGCCTTTAGGCCTTATAAAGTATACTTACTTCTAAGGTTACATACACTAATAATTTCACATCCACTAATTATATTGCTTCGTGCATTTTATTTTTAACCTGCAACATTTCATCCTGATAAGTTTTCCTTGTTATTTATATATGTACTAACTTTTTTCCTTGTATTATAAAATTCTGTCTTGAAAACTACATGACATTATTTATTGACCAATGTCTCAAATTTCCACCACCTTAAATATTTTCAATTTACAGTTAAACCTCATTTACCTCATAGACCCACACTATAAAGAATATCTTTATCATCTGTGTTATTTTTTCTGTACAGAATGTGATATGAATTGAAATATAAAATAAGTCACCTTTAAAAACTAGGTTGCTTCATTTACATGCATATAGACTGACTTATTTTTTTGTGCAGTAATTTTTAAAATATTATTATTTTTTTAATTAGGTATTTTCTTCATTTATATTTCCAATGCTATCCCAGAAGTCCCCTATACCCTTCCCCCAACTCCCCTACCAACCCACTCCTGCTTCTTGGCCTTGGCATTCCTCTGTACTGAAGCATATAATGTTTGCAAGACCAATGGGCCTCTCTTTCCACTGATGGCCAACTAGGCCATCTTCTGATATGTATGCAGCTAGAGACAGGAGCTCCAGGGAGTACTGGTTAGTTCATACAGTTGTTACACCTATAGGGTTGCAGATCCCTTTAGCTCCTTGGGTACTTTCTACAGCTCCTCCATTGGGGGCCCTGTGATCCATCCAATAGCTGACTGTGAACCTCCACTTCTGTGTTTGCTAGGCCCTGGCATAGTCTCACAAGAGACAGCTATATCAGGGTCCATCCTGATAGTGTATGCAATGGTGTCAGCATTTGGAGACTGATTATGGGATGGATCCCTGGGTATGGCAGTCTCTAGATGGTCCATCCTTTCGTCTCAGCTCCAAACTTTGTCTCTGTAACTCCTTCCATGGGTGTTTTGTTCCCAATTCTAAGAAGGGGCAAACTGTCCACACTTTGGTCTTGTTCTTCTTCAGTTTCATGTGTTTTGCAAATTGTATCTTATATCTTGGGTATTCTAAGTTTCTGGGCTAATATTCAATTATCAGTGAGTACATATCATGTGAGTTCTTTTGTGATTGGGTTACCTCACTCAGGATGATGCCCTACAGGTCCATCCATTTGCCTAGAAATTTCATAAATTCATTCTTTTTAAGAGCTGAGTAGTACTCCATTGTGTGAATGTACCACATTTTCTGTATCCATTCCTCTGTTGAGGGGCATCTGGGTTCTTTCCAGCTAATGGCTATTATAAATAAGGCTGCTATGAACATAGTGGAGCATGTGTCCTTCTTACCAGTTGGGACATCTTCTGGATATATACCTAGGAGAGGTATTAAGGGATCCTCCAGTAGTACTATGTCCAATTTTCTGAGGAACTGCCAGACTGATTTCCAGAGTGGTTGTACAAGATTGAAATCCCACTAAAAATGGAGGAGTATTCCTCTTTCTCCACAACCCTGCCAGCATCTGCTGTCGCCTGAATTTTTGATCTTAGCCATTCTGGCTGGTGTGAGGTGGAATCTCAGGGTTGTTTTGATTTGCATTTCCCTGATGATTAAGGGTTCTGAACATTTTTTCAGGTGCTTCTCAGCCATTCGGTGTTCCTCCGGTGAGAATTCTTTGTCTAGCTCTGAGCCCCATTTTTAATGGGGTTATTTGATTTTCTGGAGTCCACCTTCTTGAGTTCTTTTTTTTTTTATTACATATTTTCCTCAATTACATTTCCAATGCTATCCCAAAAGTCCCCCATACCGCCCCCCACTTCCCTACCCTCCCATTCCCATTCTTTTGGCCCTGGCATTCCCCTATATTGGGGCATATAAAGTTTGCAAGTCAAATGGGCCTCTCTTTCCAGTGATGGCCAACTAGGCCATCTTTCGATACATATGCAGCTAGAGAAAAGAACTCCGGGGTACTGGTTAGTTCATCATGTTGTTCCAACTATAGGGTTGCAGAACCCTTTAGCTCCTTGGGTACTTTCTCTAGCTTCTCCATTGGGAGCCCTGTGATATATCCAATAGCTGACTGTGAGCATCCACTCCTGTGTTTGCTAGGCCCCTGCATAGTCTCACAAGAGACAGCTATCTTTGGGTCCTTTCAGCAAAATCTTGCTAGTGTATGCAATGGTTTCAGCGTTTAGAAGCTGATCAGAGGAATGGATACAGAAATTATGGTACATTTACACAATGGAGTACTACTCAGCTATTAAAAAGAATGAATTTATGAAATTCCTAGCCAAATGGATGGACCTGGAGGGCATCATCTTGAGTGAGGTAACACAATCACAAAGGAACTCACACAATATGTATTCACTGATAAGTGGATATTAGCCCAAAACTTAGGATACTCAAGATATAAGATACAATTTGCTAAACACATGAAACTCAAGAAGAATGAAGACCAAAATGTGGACACTGTGCCCCTTCTTAGAATTGGGAACAAAACACCCATGGAAGGAGTTACAGAGACAAAGTTCGGAGCTGTGATTAAAGGATGGACCATCTAGAGACTGCCGTATCCAGGGATCCATCCCATAATCAGCTTCTAAACGCTGACACCATTGCATACACTAGCAAGATTTTGCTGAAAGGACCCAAAGATAGCTGTCTCTTGTGAGACTATGCAGGGGCCTAGCAAACACAGGAGTGGATGCTCACAGTCAGCTATTGGATGGATCACAGGGCTCCCAATGGAGAAGCTAGAGAAAGTACCCAAGGAGCTAAAGGGATCTGCAACCCTATAGTTAGAACAACATGATGAACTAACCAGTACCCCGGAGCTCTTGTCTCTAGCTGCATATGAACCGAAAGATGGCCTAGTCGGCCATCACTGGAAAGAGAGGCCCATTGGACTTGCAAACTTTATATGCCCCAATATAGGGGAATGCCAGGGCCAAAAGAATGGGAATGGGAGGGTAGGGAAGTGGGGGGCGGTATGGGGGACTTTTGGGATAGCATTGGAAATGTAATTGAGGAAAATATGTAATAAAAAAAAAACAGTGAAAAAAAAAACAAACAAACAAACAAAAAAAGAAGCTGATTATGGGATGGATCCCTGGATACTGCAGTCTCTAGATGGTCCATCCTTTCATCACAGCTCCAAACTTTGTCTCTGTAACTCCTTCCATGGGTGTTTTGTTCCCAATTCTAAGAAGGGGCACAGTGTCCACATTTTGGTCTTCATTCTTCTTGAGTTTCATGCGTTTATCAAATTGTATCTTATATCTTGGGTATCCTAAGTTTTGGGCTAATATCCACTTATCAGTGAATACATATTGTGTGAGTTCCTTTGTGATTGTGTTACCTAACTCAAGATGATGCCCTGCAGGTCCATCCATTTGGCTAGGAATTTCATCAATTCATTCTTTTTAATAGCTGAGTAGTACTCCATTGTGTAAATGTACCATAATTTCTGTATCCATTCCTCTGTTGTGGGACATCTGGGTTCTTTCCAGCTTCTGGCTATTATAAATAGGGCTGCTATGAACATAGTGGAGCATGTGTCCTTCTTACCGGTTGGGACATCTTCTGGATATATGCCCAGAAGAGGTATTGCTGGATCCTCCGGTAGTACTATGTCCAATTTTCTGAGGAACCGCCAGACTGATTTCCAGAGTGGTTGTACAAGCTTGCAATCCCACCAACAATGGAGGAGTGTTCCTCTTTCTCCACATCCCGCCAGCATCTGCTATCACCTGAATTTTTGATCTTAGCCATTCTGACTGGTGTGAGGTGGAATCTCAGGGTTGTTTTGATTTGCAATTCCCTGATGATTAAGGATGTTGAACATTTTACAGGTGCTTCTCTGCCATTTGGTATTCTTCAGGTGAGAATTCTTTGTTCAATTCTGAGCCCCATTTTTTAATGGGGTTATTTGACTTTCTGGAGTCCACCTTCTTGAGTTCCTTATATATATTGGATATTAGACCCTTATCTGATTTAGGATAGGTAAAGATCCTTTCCCAATCTGTTGGTGGTTTTTTTTGTCTTATTGATGGTGTCTTTTGCCTTGCAGAAGCTTTGCAGTTTCATGAGGTCCCACTTGTCAATTCTCGATCTTACAGCACAAGCCATTGCTGTTCTATTCAAGAATTTTTCCCCTGTGCCCATATCTTCAAGGCTTTTCCCCACTTTCTCCTCTATAAGTTTCAGTGACTCTGGTTTTATGTGAAGTTCCTTGATCCACTTAGACTTGACCTTAGTACAAGGAGATAGGAATGGATCGATTCGCATTCTTCTACATGATGAAAACCAGTTGTGCCAGCACCATTTGTTGAAAATGCTGTCTTTCTTCCACTGAATGGTTTTAGCTCCCTTGTCGAAGATCAAGTGACCGTAGGTGTGTGGGTTCATTTCTGGGTCTTCAATTCTATTCCATTGGTCTATTGTCTGTCACTATACCAGTACCATGCAGTTTTTATCACAATTGCTCTGTAGTAAAGCTTTAGGTCTGGCATGGTGATTCCACCAGAGGTTCTTTTATCCTTGAGAAGAGTTTTTGCTATCCTAGGTTTTTTGTTATTCCAGATGAATTTGCAGATTGCACTTTCTAATTCGTTGAAGAATTGAGTTGGAATTTTGATGGGGATTGCATTGAATCTGTAGATTGCTTTTGGCAAGATAGCCATTTTTACAATGTTGATCCTGCCAATCCATGAGCATGGAAGATTTTTCCATCTTCTGAGATCTTCTAGAATTTCTTTCTTCAGAGACTTGAAGTTCTTATTATACAGATCTTTCACTTCCTTAGTTAGAGTCACGCCAAGATATTTTATATTATTTGTGACTATTGAGAAGGGTGTTGTTTCCCTAATTTCTTTCTCAGCCTGTTTATTCTTTGTGTAGAGAAAGGCCATTGATTTGTTTGAGTTAATTTTAAATATATATATATATTTATACAAAATTTTATATGTTTATCAGGTTTAGGAGTTCTCTGGTGGAATTTTTAGGGTCACTTATATATACTATCATATCATCTGCAAAAAGTGATATTTTGACTTCATCTTTTCCAATTTGTATCCCTTTGATCTCCTTTTGTTGTCGAATTGCTCTGGCTAGGACTTCAAGTACTATGTTGAATAGGTATGGAGAAAGTGGACAGCCTTGTCTAGTCCCTGATTTTAGAGGGATTGCTTCAAGCTTCTCACCATTTACTTTGATGTTGGCTACTGGTTTGCTGTAGATTGCTTTTATCATGTTTAGGTATGGGCCTTGAATTCCTGATCTTTCCAAGACTTTTATCATGAATGGGTGTTGGATTTTGTTAAATGCTTTTTCTGCATCTAACGAGATGATCATGTGGTTTTTGTCTTTGAGTTTGTTTATATACTGGATTACGTTGATGGATTTCCGTATATTGAACCATCCCTGCATCCCTGGGATGAAACCTACTTGGTCAGGATGGATGATTGTTTTGATGTGTTCTTGGATTCGGTTAGCAAGAACTTTATGGAGTATTTTTGCATCAATATTCATAAGGGATATTGGTCTGAAGTTTTCTATCTTTGTTGGGTCTTTTTGTGGTTTAGGTATCAGAGTAATTGTGGCTTCATAGAATGAGTTGGGTAGAGTACCTTCTGTTTCTATTTTGTGGAATAGTTTGTGAAGAACTGGGATTAGATCTTCTTTGAAGGTCTGATAGAACTCTGCACTAAACCCATCTGGTCCTGGGCTTTTTTTGGTTGGGAGACTATTAATGACTGCTTCTATTTCTTTGGGGGATATAGGGCTGTTTAGATCATTAACCTGATCTTGGTTCAACTTTGGTACCTGGTATCTGTCTAGGAACTTCTCCATTTCATCCAGGTTCTCCAGTTTTGTTGAGTATAGCCTTTGGTAGAAGGATCTGATGGTGTTTTGGATGTCTTCAGGATCTGTTGTTATGTCTCCTTTTTCATTTCTGATTTTGTTAATTAGAATGCTTTCCCTGTGCCCTCTAGTGAGTCTGGCTAAGGGTTTATCTATCTTGTTGATTTTCTCAAAGAACCAGCTCCTTGATTGGTTGATTCTTTGAATAGTTCTTTTTATTTCCACTTGATTGATTTCGCCCCTGAGTTTGATTATTTCCTGCCGTCTACTCCTCTTGGGTGAATTTGCTTCCTTTTGTTCTAGTGCTTTTAGGTGTGTTGTCAAGCTGCTAATGTGTGCTCTTTCTAGTTTCTTTTTGGAGGCACTCAGAGCTATGAGTTTTCCTCTTAGAAATGCTTTCATTGCTTCCCATAAGTTTGGGTATGTTGTGGCTTCATTTTCATTGAACTCTAAAAAGTCCTTGATTTCTTTCTTTATTCCTTCCTTGACCAAGGTATCATTGAGAAGAGTGTTGTTCAGTTTCCACGTGAATGTTGGCTTTCTATGATTTATTTTGTTATTGAAGATCAGCCTTAGTCCATGGTGATCTGATAGGATGCATGGGACAATTTCAATATTTTTGTATCTGTTGAGTCCTGTTTTGTGCCCAATTACGTGGTCAATTTTGGAGAAGGTACCATGAGGTGCTGAGAAGAAGGTGTATCCTTTTGTTTTAGGGTAAAATGTTCTGTAGATATCTGCCAGATCCATTTGATCCATAACTTCTGTTAGTTTCACTGTGTCCCTGTTTAGTTTCTGTTTCCATGATCTGTCCATTGGTGAAAGTGGTGTGTTCAAGTCTCCCACTATTATTGTATGAGGTGCAATGTGTGCTTTGAGATTTACTAAAGTTTCTTTAATGAATGAGGCTGCCTTTGTATTTGGAGCATAGATATTCAGGATTGATAGTTCCTCTTGGAGGATTTTACCTTTGATGAGTATGAAGTGCCCCTCCCTGTCTTTTTTGATGACTTTGGGTTGGAAGTCAATCTTATCAGATATTAGAATGGCTACTCCAGCTTGTTTCTTCATACCATTTGCTTGGAAAATTGTTTTTCAGCCTTTCATTCTGAGGTAGTGTCTATCTTTTTCTCTGAGATGAGTTTCCTGCAAGCAGCAAAATGTTGGGTCTTGTTTGTGTAGCCAGTTTGTTAGTCTATGTCTTTTTATCGGGGAGTTGAGTCCATTGATATTAAGAGATATTAAGGAAAAGTAATTGTTGTTTCCTGTTATTTTTGTTGTTAAAGTTGGCATTCTGTTCTTGTGGCTGTCTTCTTTTAGGTTTGTTGAGGGATTACCTTCTTGTTGTTTCTAGGGCGTGGTTCCCGTCCTTGTATTGTGTTTTTTCTGTTATTATCCTTTGAAGGGCTGGATTCGTGGAGAGATAATGTGTGAATTTGGTTTTGTCCTGGAATACTTTGTTTTCTCCATCTATGTTAATTGAGAGTTTGGCTGGGTATAGTAGCCTGGGCTGGAATTTGTGATCTTTTAGTGTCTGTATAACATCTGTCCAGGATCTTCTGGCTTTCATAGTCTCTGGTGAAAAATCTGGTGTAATTCTGATAGGCTTGCCTTTATATGTTACTTGGCCTTTTTCTCTTATTGCTTTTAGTATTCTATCTTTATTTAGTGCATTTGTTGTTCTGATTATTATGTGTCGGGAGGTATTTCTTTTCTGGTCCAGCCTATTTGGAGTTCTGTAGGCTTCTTGTATGTTCATGGGCATCTCTTTCTTTAGATTTGGGAAGTTTTCTTCTATAATTTTGTTGAAGATGTTTGCTGGTCCTTTGAGTTGAAAATCTTCATTCTCATCCACTCCTATTATCCATAGGTTTGGTCTTCTCATTGTGTCCTGTATTTCCTGGATGTTTTGAGTTAGGATCTTTTTGCATTTTCCATTTTCCTTGATTGTTATGCTGATGTTCTCTATGGAATCTTCTGCACCTGAGATTCTCACTTCCATCTCTTGTATTCTGTTGCTGTTGCTTGCATCTATGGTTCCAGATTTCTTTCCTAGGGTTTCTATCTCCAGTCTTGCCTCATTTTGGGTTTTCTTTATTGTGTCTACTTCCCTTTTTAGGTCTAGTATGGTTTTGTTCATTTCCATCATCTGATTGGATGTGTTTTCCTGTTTCTCTTTAAGGACTTCTACCAGTTTGGTTGTGTTTTCCTGTTTTTCTTTAAGGACTTGTAACTCTTTAGCCATGTTCTCCTGTAGTTCTTTAAAGTCCTTCTTGACGTCCTCTACCATCATCATGAGATATGCTTTTAAATCCAGGTCTAGCTTTTCAGGTGTGTTGGGGTGCCCTGGACTGGGGGAAGTGGGAGTGCTGGGTCCTGATGATGGTGAGTGGTCTTGGTTTCTGTTAGTAGGATTCTTACGTTTACCTCTCGCCATCTGGTAATCTCTGGAGTTGTCATAGTTGTCTCTGTTCAGAGGTTGTTCTTCTGGTGATTCTGAGTATCCTCTGTCAGCAGACCTGGGAGACAGCCTCTCTCCTCTGAGTTTCAGTGGTTAGAGCACTCCCTGCTGACAAGCTTTCCTCTTAAAGGGAAGGTGTACAGATATCTGGCGTTTGGACCTCCTCCTGGCCGAAGAAGAAGGCGGAAAACAGGACCTTTCCCAGATGCTGTGTTGCTTTGGCAGGTCACAGAAGCTGTAGGCTTCTGTGGTGCACACTCTCAGCTGTGCAGACTAACTTCCTAAGTTCAGTGGAGTCCTGGATCCAAGATGTGCTCCCTGCTCCTGAGGCAGAGGGCTCCTGTGCAGGGCAGACCACTGTCTTCCAGCTGGGAGGGTGCTGGATGTCTGTGGCCCCAAAAGGGTGCTGCCTCAGCGGCTCTGTGGCTCCCGCCTGTCCCAGAAGCTGTCTGCCTCTGTGGTCCTCACTCTAACCTGTACAGACTAAGTTCGGCGGAGTCCCGGAGCCAAGATGGTGCTCCCTGCAGGGCAGATCACTGTCCTCCGGCTGGGAGGGTGCCGGATGTCTGCGGTCCCAAAAGGGTGCTGCCTCAGCGGCTCTGTGGCTTCCCGCCTGTCCCAGAAGCTGTCTGCCTCTGTGGTCCTCACTCTCACCTGTACAGAGTTCGGCGGAGTCCCGGAGCCCTTGAGTTCTTTATATATATTGGATATTATTCCCGTATCTGATTTAGGATAGGTAAAGATCCTTTCCCAATCTGTTGGTGTATTTTTTGTCTTATTGATGGTGTCCTTTGCCTTACAAAGCTTTGCAATTTTATGAGGTTCCATTTGTTGATTCTCGATCTTACAGTGCAAGCCATTGCTGTTCAATTCAGGAATTTTTCCCCTGTGCCCATATCCCCACTTTCTCCTCTATACGTTTCACTGTCTCTGGTTTTATGTGGAGTTCCTCGATCCACGTAGATTTGACCATAGTACAAGGAGATAGGAATGGATCAATTTGCATTCTTCTACATGATAACTCCCAGTTGTGCCAGTACCATTTGTTCAAAATACTGTCTTTTTTCCACTGGATGGTTTTAGCTCCCTTGTCAAAGATCAAGTGACCATAGGTGTGTAGGATCATTTCTGGGTCTTCAATTCTATTCCATTGGTCTACTTCTCTGTTGCAATACCAGTACCATGCAGTTTTTATCACAATTGCTCTGTAGTACAGCTTTAGGTCAGGCATGGTGATTCCACCAGAGGTTCTTTTATCCTTGAGAAGAGTTTTTGCTATCATAGGTTTTTCGTTATTCCAGATGAATTCACAAATTGCTCTTTCTAATTCGTTGAAGAATTGAGTTGGAATTTTGATGGGGATTGCATTGAATCTGTAGATTGCTTTTGGCAAGATAGCCATTTTTACTAAATTGATCCTGCCCATCCATGAGCATGGGAGTTCTTTCCACCTTTGGAGATCTTCTATAATTTCTTTCTTCAGAGACTTGAAGTTCTTATCATACAGATCTTTCACTTCCTTAGTTAGAGTCACTCCAAGGTATTTTATATTATTTGTGACTATTGAGAAGGATGTTGTTTCCCTAATTTCTTTCTCACCTTGTTTATCCTTTGTGTACAGACAGGCCATTGACTTGTTTGAGTTAATTTTATATCCAGCTACTTCATTGAAGCTGTTTATCAGGTTTAGGAGTTCTCTGGTGGAATTTTTAGGGTCACTTATATATACTATCATATCATCTGCAAAAAGTGATTTTTTGACTTCTTTTTTTCCAATTTGTATCCCCTTGATCTCATTTTGTTGTCAAATTGCCCTGGACTTCCTTAATTTTTGTGTACATTTATACATGCCTGCATTTCATATCTAAATATTATTTCTTTTTATTGATATACTTGTTAACATACTATTTAATTAAAGTTATTTGTGATTGTGAATAGAGCAAGGATGGGGTTGGGTGTCAGTAGAACTGAGCATACCCAACATATATGCAAAAGACACTTAGTTTTAATCCAACCACTACATCCCATAATATGTAGATACTATATATACACACATGAAGGGATGTGTAAGAATGTGAATTTTTGATTAAATGAGTTTTATTTGCATTCTTATATTGCAAATACGGAGTTTATGTACAGATTTATAATCTATAAACAGAAAAATATTATTTCTGAGGCTCACAAACAACATGGTGACATGACAAGTTATGGTACCTCTTTATGGTTTGTTGTACATACTTGACAAATCTGGGTAACTTCAGTGGAGATTATACATGTCAGGGTGTAGCTTGGGACACTACTTAAGAATGAACCACTTTTAAGTAAAGCACATAAACACAGTAAGTAAGCAAGCTTTTATTGAGCAACAGGAGATAGAAAGAAGTGCATGACATGTCCTTTTTGCATGTACACCTAACACCCATGCCTTACGAAGATCTTTCCAGGAGCATGCTCAGCACAAGGACAAGGCCTTCAGAACATAATGCTTAAGACTGGGAAACATGTAGAGAGGTGACTTTTGGTAAAATCATTTTTGTCTTCTGCAAAAGTGCTAAAGTATATTCTGAAGTGACTGTGATACACATCATTTATAACAGAACAGAATAAAAAGTTCTCACAAGTTATATTTTGGCAGACATTCACATAGTCTGTTATACCCCATCCCATGGACTCAATTTAGTAATAAAATAAACACAACAATATGAATGGGTGTCCAGGAAGTAATGCTGAATGACAAATCAAATTCTAAAAATTCCTTATTTTATTATTCAATTTATAACAGATTCTTAAAAATAAAATATCTGGGAACAAATGACAAGTTTCCTGGTTTCTGTATGTCAAGGAAGAGATGTGTGTGTGTGTGTGTGTGTGTGTGTGTGTGTGTGTGTATTGCTTGAAAGGAAAAAATGAATACCTACTATTAATACAAACATTGTATCATTCTATCTGTGTAGTTTATAAGATATGAACATTGAGGATAATTCTGTAAAGAGGTTATTAGTTATCTTTATAATTCCTCAAACTTTGATTTGACACTATATCTCACAATAATTTAACTATTAATCATTTTAATAATAGGAGAGGAGTGTCTTTAGAAAATCAGGGCCTGAAATGATAGAATTTGAATGAGGATAGACTGTGAGGTCCTTCAGTGAATTCTAGGCTTTGAGAAAGCATGAGTATGGATATTTTGCCTCCACAGCTCTGTTTATGTCCAAGCTTGACTTTCTGTTTCACCTATAAAGTTAAAAAGAATCTGTTTCTTTGTGTTTTTGTTCACTGTGCTCAGCCTGAGGTCAAAGAGACCAAATCACTTGGCCTAAGCCACAGAATTACACCAGAGTGAAATGTGTAAACTGCAAGCCAGAATTTAAGAAGTGAATATAACGTCACCTTTTCTCATTTCAAAATTGGTGTCAAAATCCAGGACAATTCTGGAAGTCATTTTTTTTTTCTAGATGACTTGGCCTGTAAAATCCACAACACAAAGACTGTGAGGAGCTCAAAGACTATTTCTCTCCTATAATTGTAACTTTTCATAACAAGGAAACTGTTTTCCTTATAGAGCAATCACCATATCTGTGATGTGTTTGTTACTGTGCATTTTCCTACTATAACAAATGCAATGCGCTGCTAACTATCTGTTTCCAAGGATCTGAAACAGCAGGATGGACAACATACAGCCCAAGGGAATGACGGTCAATTTCAACAACAAAATTAAAAGTACAATAAAATCAAAACTAAAATATGAGCTTGTTCAGGCCTGCTATCTAAAGGAAGGGTAGTGTTCCTTACCAGCCACGTGTAATCAGAACCTAGTCATTTATTTGATGTTGTAACTAGTTCCCTTAATTAACTCTCAAGTGTTTTTTGAGAAACTGTAGGTGAGAATGTCCTCAGTGGAAATAAGGAACAATGAATGGACTTTTATCTCAATTGAAATACATAATAGGAAATATACACATATTTTTTTCAGATTAACATAAAACTATATACTTTAGTGTGATATCAGTATGCATACATGAAGAATTAACTGTTAAAATAGACTAAGTTCATTTTAATTTTGGGAAAATTACCACCTGTACATACCCATATCCATATATAAACACATGACATTTTTTCTTTTCTTCTTTTTTTTCTTTCACTCTATTTTTGCTTCTAAAAATCAAAATAAATGTGAAAGGTTAACTAACTCTAGCAGATAAAACACAGAACTTAGAGGTAATGTAGAACTTTGAATTTCAGGCCTTCTAGTGATTCAGATTTGGTCTGTTTCAGTCAGCTTGGACCATTATAACAGAACAATGAGGAAAGCATCACTCATACACAATAGAAATGCATTTCTAATAGTACTTGAGGATGCTGAGTGAATTCTTGGGATACCATCATGTGGAGGAATATAAATACAGCCTTCTCATGTCAGGATCAATACAAAGAATCTCCATCCACATTTAAGACTTCAGATAATATCCCTCATCCTATTACTGAGTTTGGGACATTAATAACTTAATTATCTCTGCAGGGTAATACAATTCTTTCATTTTTAATTATTGACAGTTTATTCAGGTGGAATTTAACATATGAATATTAGAGAATACTAAGAATGTTCTAATGGTAGCAGATACCAGAAACATCATTCTAATTTTAGATGACTAAGAACCCTGAATTAGAAGAGGGTTGTGTCCTTCTAGAATGAGACCCATTCCTAGTAAAATATAGAATAGTATGTCACAAGTTTTATAAAACGGTAAAGAATATTGTAGTCAATTTCAAAATTTCAATTAACTTTAACTTCTCTTTCTAATGAAGGAAAAACGTGCTTTGTAACCATATGCTGTAGTCAGCTCTTTAGGTCACAAACATTTACAATCATACAGAAGACAATGTTTATGATTACAAATTAATTCTTATCGACAATTTTAAACTGTGATTTTCATCTAAGCATGATGATACACATCTTAATCTCAAGAATCAGACGTCAGAAGCAGGTGGTTATCTGAGTTTGAGTCTAGCCTGATCTGCGTAGCAAGTTCCATACAAGCCTGGGAACTTATCTCAGGACAGAAGCAAAAAATGTAATTTTAATTAGTCAAAAAAATTGGGAATTTGTTTAGTTAAACATATAACTTCAGTTAAATTGTTTCTTTGATAAGGGCATTTTCCCCACAATAATGAATACTATGCTGACCTAAATAACAATTGTCATATGCTAGTCCATGCATTTAGACATTGATAACCAGCATTGTTTTATACCTTTATCATGTAGTATATAAATTCGTTTATAACAATTTATACAACCATATTCAATCAAGTATTCTTCATTCATTCAAATGTCAATAATATTCTTTTTTATTAGTTATTTTATTTATTTACATTTCAAATGTTGTCCCCCATTCCAGTTAACCCTCTGTAAACACCCATCCCTCCTCCCCTTTGCCTCTATGAGAGTGCTCCCCAATCACCAATCAATTCCTGCATCATTGTTCTAGCATCCCTTTATGCTAGGGTATCAAGTCTCCACAGGACCAAGGGCCTCCCATTCCAATGATTCCAGATAAGTCAATCCTCTACTACATATGTAGCTAGAGCCATGGGTTCCTCCATGTGTACTCTTTGGTTAGTGGTCTGGATAGTTGATATTGTTGTTCTTGCTATGAGGTTGTAATCCCCTTCAGTTCCTTCAGTCTTTCCCCTAACTCTTCCCTTGGGGTCCTCATGCTCACTCTGATGGTTGGCTGAGTATCTACATCTGTATTGGTCAGGTGCTGGCAGAGTCACTTAGGGGACAGCTATACCAGGATCCTGTCAGCAAGCACTTCTTGGCATGAGCAATCGTTTCTGGGTTTTATTTCTGCAGATGGGATGGATCCCTAGGTGAGGCAGTCTCTGAATGACCTTTCCTTCAATCTCTGCTCCATTCTTTTTTTGTCCCTGCATTTCCTTTGCATAGGAACAATACTGGGTTAAAAACTTTAAGATGGCTGGATGGTCCCATTCCCCAACTGGGGGCCATGGCAATCTGGCGGATAGAGTCTCTACAGGTTGTATCATGCCTTTGTTCGGTATTTTGGCTAATGTCATTGCTTTGCTTCCTAGGAACTTCTTGCTTCCCTGGCATCTAGGATTTTCTAGTGACTACCCTCAGCTCCTCATTCCCCACTGCTACAGAATTCTGTTCGATTTCCTGACCCTCTGTACTTCTCTCCTGTCTCATCCCATGTCAAACTGTTCTTTTAGCCCTATAGCTATCTTTGGATTTCCTGGCAGTGTGAGTAACTTTGAAAGTTAAAAAAACAAAACAAAACAAAAACAAAAACTAAAACAAAAAAGCAACTTGCTTTTCCTTACCCCCAGGACATCCATCAGCTCTGCAGGATAGAGCCTATGCTATGCCTTCCCATTGGCCACTGTGACAGACTGCATCAATTTTCATTTTAAGGCATCAATGCTGACATTAGAATCAGTGTTTAAACCCAGGCTCAGCATTTAATTGTCTATTGACCTTGGGTGATAAAATTAGTAATAATTCTGTAGAATTCTGTAGAGTTTCTTTTTAAATTTGTTTTTATGAAGTACCAACTAATAAAGGGTCCTCTCAGGATAAGAATGTGGCTCAATGGTATTTGATTTCATACATGGGAAAATTTAAGAGAGAATGAGTAGAAGAGTGCTTGTAATCTCTTAAGTATCTAACAAATGTGACCAAGTCAATGAATGATTATGGTCTTCATCATGACTATGGCTTTGATTTTAACCTCAACTTTGTATACAGTTACATATTATGGTACTTGGTAAGAGATATCTGGACTTTCCATAGATATTCATAGAGGCCAGGGTTAGCAGTATAACCGCTATATGTTGTTTTGTATCAGGAGAAGAGCTTCAATGCTGTTGATGATATAGTGAATAAAATTCAAGGTTAAGGTAACAATTGAAGAACAGAGTATATTGGAAGGCAGTACTACTGGATATAGACCTAGTTCTTATTCTCTTCAATGTCCTCTTTTAACAAGCTCTGAACTTTTTAGAAACTATGAATTAATTTGTATTTCATGGATTAGTCACATTTTCATTTATATACTCATCATATGAGCACAGTTCCACATCATTCATATTTCTGCTACCCAAATACTAATTATAACTCAGCTTTAGACCTAGATGCTATAGGAACTGAACAAGCCCTGAAATGTTATTAATATTTATGTGGGATTGGTGTTATATAAAATTTGTATTCATGACCAGAAAGCTTCTGATGATACTCCAGTATAAATTAGAATGACCTTTAAATAAAAATGATAAGTCATAATCTCATTGCAGTGATTAGGGATTGGACTACTGACCCCAATCTCTGCATGATCCTCTTGAGCTGAAACCTATATCTTTTGAGAAAACTTATACATTCTAACTCTGCTGCTTCAAATTCTCCTGATCATAGCAATAAATCTGTTCAGGGTGTTCTGAGTTGCAAAGAACACCATACTTCAATGGAGAGAGAGAGAGAGAGAGAGAGAGAGAGAGAGAGAGAGAGAGAGAGAGAGAGAGAGAGAGAGAGAGAGCAAGAGCAAGAGAGAAAAAGAGTAAGAAATAAATCAGACTAATAAATACCAAGGAATGTATGTTTAAGAATAAGTATTAATCAGGCATGGTAAAATTACTACTAGAGCATGAGAGGTAAATAAGACTGTAAGGGAAAAGCTATGAGATGTTATCAAGGACTGAATCTATGTATCTAACAAGGACCAATGACTGCCCCATTCCCACCCTACTACTTACCAGTTCCACTATAGGCACTGTCACTAAACAAGACAAATCTAAGACTGAACATTGCTATTTGGTTGAACCGTGAGATTAATTTGATAGTGAGTATTTGCAACAAACTACACGTTCAATTAAACCTACTGTTCCAAGACTTCATATATTCACTAACTGTAACCACCTGTGTATCACACGCTTTGTTTTATACTCATTTTCCTACTACAAAATCCAAGTCATAAGGTGCTTATGGGACTTGTCCAACTGGATTTCTATAGCTCTTCATGCTGGCACATGGCTGCTTTCACATTCTCTCCTGCCAAATAGAGAAAGCAAACACAGCAAGAATGCTACATTGGATTGTGAGGATATCTAGAACTAACAGGCTCTTGGAGGAACTGAATTCCTATGGAGTCATCTATGAATAATCAATCTGGCATCTTTCACAACACTTAATACAACTCTGAAGGGAAAGAGCACCTGACACAAGGCAAACACTGTCATATACTTTCTAAGATGTACATGTAAACTTCCTCTTCTATGTAGAATAACTGGATTTGTAATTTCAGTCAAGAACGATGAGAAACACAGCTTTTGGAGAAGGTATGCTATGTGACACTTACGTGTAGTAGTTTATATTGTCTCCTCAATGTACACAATTAAAACTTTATCTAGGTAGAATTTCACAACGATTGGATTCCGAACAACATGCCAAGTCAAAGAGCTACACAGGTGTGAAGCTAATTCTTTCTAGAGTGATGACATTATGTTCCATCACAGAAGGCTATGATTTACTTTTAAAAATATAGGGAATGCCAGGGCCAAGAAGCTGGAGTGGGTGGGTAGGGGAGCAGGGCGGGGGAAGGGTATAGGGAACTTTCAGGATAGCATTTGAAATGTATATAAAGAAAATATCTAAATAAATAAATAAATAAATAAATAAAATACCCCCCCCAAAAAAGGAAAAAAATATGGGGAAATATGGGAAGATGAGGGCTACCCATTATGGAGTTTTCTTAAAGAATTAACTATTAAAAGGCCAGGCGGTGGTGGAGCATGACTTTAATCCCAGCACTTGGGAGGCAGAGGCAGGTGTACTTCTGTGTTTGAGGCCAGCCTGTCTACAGAGTGAGTTCCAGGACAGCCAGGGCTACACAGAGAAACCCTGTCTCAAAAAACAAAACAAAACAAAACAAAACAAAACAAAACAAAACAAAACAAAACAAAAAAACCCACCACCAACAAAAAGTATTAAAAGAATGAGATCAATGGGATACAGCACACATTGTCATGTATTCATATATATATATACATGTATATATGAATACCATATTATATATATATATATTATTCATAAAAATACTAACACTGATGATTTGAACTGTACTGACAAGAATATAACCTATACTTGATAAATTGATAATTATAGCATATGTTGCTATAGTCTTTTGATCTTGGAATTTATAATAATCCCCAAGAATTATACTACTATGTATCAGATTTAGTGTAATGTTTTATTTTCTTTTGAAAGCAATTTTATAAGAAGATGATATTTCAGGGTCGAGAGGAAGATTAGGGAAAGGAAAATATGTAAACAGTAGTATATTATTATATATGTCTAAATAACATCTGAT
Source organism: Mus caroli (assembly GCF_978045245.1). NCBI lineage: Eukaryota > Metazoa > Chordata > Mammalia > Rodentia > Muridae > Mus > Mus caroli. The sequence goes on from NW_028227256.1 coordinate 92,562,478, forward strand.
TTTAAAACTACTTTTTCCGTTCATTAAATATAACCTCACAATAACCCATAAGCTAGCTGAAAGTCATTCGAATTTTGGAGATAAAGAACATGCTCAGAAAAGCCAACTTAATGGATTTTTTTGTATAGTAAGTGGAAATTACATGGTTATTTTAGCAACTCCAGTGTATTGAGACTAAAGGCAACATAGAAGACAAAAAGATAATTATTCATACCTGACATTCAGCAAATTCTATATTGGTTAGTATTTTATCAATTTAAATAACCATTAAACTGCTCTAATAAGGCAGTCTTTGACCATAAAATAGAATTTGTTAATATTTTAGAAACCATGGGTTATATTAAAACTCTTGGAAGTCATTATTACTCCTGTCACAAAAAGAAAAAAATGAGAAGAATTAAAAAATAACAATTTTTATAGGTTCATCACATAACTGAGACCATGACATTCTGACCTTTGCCACAAAAATTATAGACATGAGAATAAGAGGAATCAATTTTTATAGAAAATGGTTTCAAGGAGCAATTAAGTGGTAATTAATGTATTATTGGATGATTATTATTAATTAATTGATTTTAGGGTTAAGATTTCCCAAAAATATTTTTATTGATATATCAAAGAAGTTCTGTTAAAATTAAATATATTGTTATAATTTACTACTACTGTTACTATTATTATTGGTTTGCATGTGTTGTCTGTGTGCATATGTGTGCATGTCTGTGTGTATGTGTGTTTGTGTATGGTAGATGTATGTGTGTGTATGAATATGTATGTTTATATGTGTGTGCATATATGTGTGTGTGTTTATGTATGTGTCTTTGTGTGTGTGTGTGCATGTGTGTGTGTGTGTCTGTGTGTGTATGTGTGCGTGTGTGCTTGAGTGCAAGCATGTGAGAAGCAGAGCATAGGTCTGGAGGACAGAGTACAGCACTGCTTTCAGGTTTTACTTGTTTCCTTCCACTGTTAGCTGACTGCTTCCCAAATGCTTCTCCTGGCTCAACCCTGTCTCTGGGGACCCTGTTAAATTTTAATAGTGAAAAGTTGTTTCATATTCAGGCCAGTTGGGAGTAAAAGTGCTCAGTCTGAAGTAAAACCATAAACATTTGTTTCCTCCTTTAAACATGCTTGTCATAAAATGTTTACAACTTCAATGGAATTTGTCTACTATGAGGGAGGGAATTTACAAAATTAGAATTCTCTTCAGTTGTCTTCTTTCTTATGAAGATAGAATAAAACAGATTAATAAACACCTCCGCAGTGATGGACATTGCAGGATTATAATCCCAGGGGCATTAGAAGACAGAGTATACTGGTCTTCTGTTATTTAAATGTAATGGCATTGTCATTTTGGGTTTCTAAACTGATTTTATATCTCCAGCTTCCTCTCCCCGTCTGACCCTCCCTTCCTCTGCTCCTATTCTTTAAATAGTTTAACAATTTTGCATACAGGTATCTGATCTATGTTTGTCTTTGCCTTGGATTTTAGAAACAAATTCATTGTCTTTGGTTTCGTGCTTTGTAGATGTTGAATATTTTGTTCTGTGATAAAGCATATTATAATTCCCACTTCTAAGGGATTAGGTGATAAGTCTATGAAGCTAGAGCTACTCCTAGAATAGTAAATTTTTTTAAAAAAAATGCAAGTAAAATCAAGATGAGATAAACATATTTTGTAAAGAAGAATCTGATTTGGGGAAGCCAGGCAGTCAAAGAATAGTTTTTTTAAAAAAAATAGTTCCATTGTGTACCTCCACTATATACATTACATTCTGGTCTTGAATGTATGTTCCCATGATGCACTGGATTAGAATAAATATATTAGATGAGGGCTGATCAAATATAACTTTTAGAAGTTTTCCCCTTAGTTACAAATACAGAAAGAGAGGATAGTTTCATGGGAAAACAAAGATATAGAGATGAGACAACTCTGTAAATAAGGTTGAGACTAACCTTTACTGCCATAAAGCAGCAGACACTGTGTGCTCTTAGAAACTAGAAGACACAGGAAATCATCCTCCCCTGGAGGTTCTGTTGGAAATATAGCTCTATCCAACTCCACTTCACACTTCTAGATCTGCAAGCTGCAACGAATAAATTTATACTGTTATAATCACCCACTTTAAATTGTTGCAGCAACTCCAAAAGGTTATTTCGATATATTTACAGAATTTGTAAGTATTTTTATATCATTCAAACAAGCTAGCCTTACCATAATTCTTTCCTAAATAAAAACCTAGATATAAAAGTAGATTACTAGTTAATAATTTTCATGTAAAAGGATGAAAAATTTAAAGTATATGTGATTAAATCACAAAGTTCAAGCCTATTATAAATATTATGATATGAGATTTCTCTGGGAAGCAATGGAAGTTTAAAATTAATTTTACAAATCTACAGAACTGTCTTTATTACCTGACCATAATTAGAAATCATGTGATCATATAACAGTACAGAAATAATCATGTGATAAAATCCAACCTTTACTTAGGTTGGAAAACTCAGCTAATTCCTTGATAAATAATTAAAAGAATAACATCTAGAGCTAATTAACACAGTTATTTGTGAGGATAAGTTGGTTAATCTCCCTCTAAGGCAAAGAAAAAAGACAAAGATGATATGTGTTAGAACTCTTGACATTTTCTTGGAAATAATGACATTGAAATGGAAATAAAAACTCAAATTACAATACATGGAGGAGAAAAAACTTAAAAATGAAACTGGCATTGGTTTCCAAAATAGTGATTTATTTTGGAAACTAAAATCTATCCAAAATCTCTTAGCACTACTGAGTTATTAGAGTCAACACTGTGTAACATACTGGGGAGGGGAAAATGATTCATTGGTTAAGAGCACTGGCTGCTCTTCCAGAGGACCCCAGTTCAATTCCCAGCACCAGTATTGGAGCTCACAACCATCTATAAAACCAGTACCAGAAAATCTGATACCAGTCACTGGCCTCTGTAGAGACCATGCATACATATGATATATACAAACATGCATGCAGACAAAACACTCATACGCATAAAGTACAATTTCAAAAAATAAAATAAGTACATAAAATCAACGTTTTGTACATAAGAATTTGATGTCTGATTTAAAAGTGAATAATGCCATCATTATCATAATGTTGTTCAAATATAATCAATATCCTAAACACTAAAACCCCTTAATGTTGAGGGCTAACAAAAATTGAAGATCACATCACACCTAGTATTAACAATCAATTTATTAAGGCCAACTTTTCCCAGTTTATAAATCAGTTTAATCTAACACTATGTCACTAAATTTCAGAAAGTTATCTTATGGATATCAGTAAACTTATTGGTATTTTGCTTGGAGTAGCAAAAAGCCCATCAAGTACAAAAGACCTCTTAGTACAGAAGAAGAATGTTGAAAAAGAAAAATCATTACTACTTAGTGTTAATCATAAAATTATAATAAAACAGAATGGTAGTGCTGTAAAAAATATGACAAACATACCTATGGAACTGTTTTTAGAAATTAGAGAAAATATTACAGCTCTTAAGATCAATTATTCATTTTTCTAAGGATCAATTTAATTCATACATGAAATGTTTCAATAGTTGATGCTAGAAGAGGTAGCTATCCAAATTTAACAACAAAAATGACAAACAGATGCTCTGTTGTAAAGTGTGTGATTCAGCTTTCTTCATTATATTATCTGAGGTTCAAACCTAATGAAGAGAAAATGTTTATTTCGTATGTTTGAAGTCAGTTGCCCAGGTAGCTTTGGGGGTTGTTATAAGTTGGTACATCATGGTGTCAGCCCAAGGTAAAACCACCTCAATGGGGAGTGTAGCACAGGAAGAAATGGCTGAGGCCATTAGGTTTCATTTCTTAAACTTCCTACCAACTTCCCACGGCACCACACTGATGTCCAAGCTCTAACATGTGCGACTTTGAGAGAGAAAGTTTAATTACAAACCGCCTAGGTACCCAAAGGCTCTGGTTGACTCACAACCCCAAATGCATTAGTTTATCTGTGTCTCTGTAGTCTATGTATATTTAATTTAATTTCTTCATTTTTATGTGTGTGAGTTTTTGTCTGCATGGACATCTGTGCAAATTGTGCACGCCCAGTGTCTGTAGAGGCCAGACGTTGGTGGATCCCTGAGATTAGAGTTACAGACAGTTATGGGCTTCCACATTGAGAATTGAACCCAGGTTATCTAGGAAAGCAAGCAGTGCTCTTAATCTCTGAGTTATCTCTTCAGCCCCAGAAACCTAAGAGTCATATCTGTTCCAATCTTGTTCACAGGTTCAGCCCAGTCACCTCAGAAACTCAAAGCAAACTAAAGGGTGAGCTAAGTCTCCAGCTTCGATATGCTGCATGTAATTGAAGGTGTGATTCCTCTGCCTAGATCATGATTTTTGTAATCTCTTTAGTATCTCCCACTGTAGTTTAGCAGTGTAAGACCCCCTTTCGGGGACAGACACTCTAGTCTTGGGAGTGAGAGAGCACCCAAAAAACACGAGAATCCATCTTTCTGTAATCACATGAGGCAGTTTAATGATGGAGCTCCGACCGACATGCATCCCACACAGGAGATAATGGATGTCAGCCACGAGGCTTGAAAGCTAGGGGGTTTTATGGGGTAAGGGGCTTAGGGGTGTGGAATTCAGCATAGCGACACACTATTGGCTTATTCAAACATCAGCAGAAAAATTACATGTACGTGCAGGGTGTCAGAGTTCTGTGAGTTGTTGACTCAGTTCAGATAGCCCTGTTATGTCATCACATTCCTCTTTATCTTTATGGTCAAGATGTTCCCAGGAATGTTTTAACTACAGGGCATACCTGGGTTTGTTTTTCTTTGTTCTTAGCCCCAGGCAGCCTCTAAGCTCACAAACAACCAGCAATTTCTGAGTACTTTATATGACTTACAGGTCTTGAAATTTCATCTTTCTTTCAGCAGCACCAAGAACTTATCTCACATGATTAACAATTTGATAACAATTACATAGGGCAGGAATTAACTAATAGAAATATAAATGATTTCTCATAAAAAAAAATCAGGGATGATGAAACCTCCCAGCCCTGTGAGGCTGACAACTTGAAGCCAATCTCTGGTAAGACAGAATAGATGCTGAAAAGTTAGCCCTCCAAATCCATACTTGGAGTTTTCATATGAAGGCTTATTACACCCCTCCTTCCCTTCCTCCCTTCTCCCCATCTCTCCTTCCTCCATCCCCCATCTCTTCTTTCTTTCTCTCTCTCTCTCTCTCTCTCTCTCTCTCTCTCTCTCTCTCTCTCTCTCTCTCTCTCTCTCACACACACACACACACACACACACACACATGCACATACTCTCTCTCACACACACAAATGCACACTAATAAAAATATTTAAGATTAACAAGAGATTAGGTAGGCAAACATTGATTACTATAATTTTAGTCCTACACTTTCTGGTGAGTATGCAGTCATATTATTGTTGTTAAACTTTACTTTAAAGTTTACTCAGTTTTGAGAGTGATTACTAAATTGATCTTTATCAAGTGAGACCTTAAAAACAAAAAACAAAAAAAGAAAGGCAATAAAGTTTGCTAATTTTGTCAAATTTGTAATTGGAAAAGTTAGTTGGCTAACCCAATATCAGAATAAGAAGTATTGTGATATTTGTATAATCAAAGGAAACATGAACAGCAATATGGGTCAAAATCATTTAATATAAAATATAATTGTATTCAAATGTGTTGTTCATTTGTTCCTGAAAATTTCTGAGCTATTGTTTAGAAAATACCTATAAGTAACAGCTAGTTAAGTTGAGGCATAAATGTTCCTCTTGAAACTAGCAGTTCTGAAATTAAAAAAGAAAGAAAAAAACAAACAAACAAAAAAACAGAAAGGAAAACGTTTCTAGTGTCTCACTCACTTCAACAATAAATTCTGACATTTCAGCCAATGATAAAGAAAAATACATTCATATTATAATTCATATGACAGGGGAACTTTTACCATGATGATGTAAACTTTTGCCTCTTTTAACATTTCCAAGAAAGTGTTTTTTTTTTTTTAAAGGATTTTCTCAATTTAACTTATATTCAAACACTTTCTCACTGGCTTCGTTTTTTGAATATGATAGGCTGGTCAATTGCTTATACTATTAGTAATTTTCTCATTTTTCATTAACTGTCATTATCACAATACTTAACTCTAACCAACATGCACTATATCTCCTTAAACACCTGTTTTAAAACCTCAAATGCTAATGTTCAAAGTATTTTGTGGTGAAAATTGTTTTCTTGGTAACATTTGTAGTTTCTTGGTGTCTATTTGAGAAAACAAACATAAAGGCTGTCATTTCTAATACTGTTTAAGCCAACATAAAGTTAAAGAACTATCCATGAAACTCAAGAGGAAGGAAGACCAAAGTGTGGATACTTAGCCACTTCTTAGAATGGGGAACAAAAAACTCATGGAAAGAGTTACAGAGACAAAGTTCAGAGCTGAGACAGAAGGAAGGACTATCCAGAGACTGCCTCACCCCGGGATCCATCCCATATACAACCACCAAACCCAGACACTATTGCATATGCCAGAAAGATTTTTGCGGACAGGACCTGGATATAGCTCTCTCTTGTGAGGCTATGCCAGTGCCTGGTAAATACAGAAGTGAATGCTCACAGTCATCTATTGAATGGAACACAGGGCCCCTAATGAAGAAGCTAGAGAAAGCACCCAAGGAGCTGAAGGGGTTTGCAACCCTATAGGAGGAACAACAATATGAATTAACCAGTACCCCACCCCGCCCCCAAAGCTGTGTCTCTAGTTGCATATGTAGCAGAGGTTGGCCTAGTTGGCCATCAATGGGAGGAGAGGCCCTTGGTCTTGCGAAGATCATATGCCCCAGTACAGGGGAATGCTAGGGCCAGAAAGCAGGAGTAGGTGGGTTGGGGAGCAGGGTGGGGGGAGGGTATAGGGGGCTTTGGGGGTAGCATTTGAAATGTAAATGAAGAAAATATATAATAATAATAAAAGAGAACTATCCAAAATAGAAGGTAAGATAGTCAGATAAATTTTAGGATAGGCCTCTGAATTCTACCAAGATGTGTTCATTTTCATCTATGTTTCTTTTTCTCTGACAAACACTATGAACATAAAGATATATAAAAACATACTTTTTTCAAAAGCGCACATAGTAAACATAAAAATATTGTTTGTTTTCTCCCAAGCTCGAAAGGCTACTTCAAAATGTAGAAAAGTTAATTTGACTGGTATTCATTTTTTCCATAAATAAAAATATTGTATATAATTAAATTATATATCTACTTAAGGATTACTATTACCATGTCTGCAAAAAGAATGTACTAAAACAAAACAAAAACAAAGCTTTTCAAAAGCAATTCAGCTAAAAGCAATTTCCCAAATCAGAAAAAAACACATTAACATTTTCAGAAATTGTGACTAAATCGTCATTGCTTGCAAATTTCAATAAAATTTTTATTATATTAACTTGAAGAAGTTTTGGATGTAGTCATGAATCATTTCAGTAAATGTTTAATGTTCCTAGTTTAGGTTTGGTCCTGTTCTTGTGTCTATGTTATTTTTTTAGCCAGTTTGTTCTCAAATAGACATCATTTTAATAACTTGCATGCTAGGACAATTCTATCTCACTGTAATGTTTTTAAATTTACAACTTCCATATAGGAAATATCCAGTTAAGTACTTAAGTGTGAAACCTACTCTTTTCCTACTGAGTTGAGAATTTATGTGCCTTACTCCAATTGCTTCCGGTTCATCTTTCTGTAAGAACCGATTTTTACTGCTATAGACCATATTGAAATGGTTAAATAAATACTTCTAAAATTACTGTAAGTTTAGTATGTTATGACACATATCTAGACTTTTCTTAATTTTGTGTCTTGCTTTATGTCATCTCTAAAACTTTGAAGATTTGGTTGTTTGTTTTTTGGGGGTCCAATTCTCCCTAGATAGTTCAGACTGATCTCAAACTCAGATGCTCCTACTGTTATGGCATGAATGACTATGTCCAGCTTTCTCTTAGGTCTTCATAATTTGAAGATGTGTTTATCTTCTGTGATTATATACAATCAGTTAAGGCCAGGTTCCATCATGCCTAGCCTCAAGCTACTTAGAGACAATTGTTGCAAAATTGCAATCAGTGTAAAAGTGATTTTAGGCCTTGTGTTTGAGTTTGAATAGAAGAAAATTTGAGGTGTCCCTGAGAGTAACCACATAAGAATAACAGTATCAACTAACTAGTCCCCTCAGATCTTCCAGTGACTAAGTCACTAACCAAAGAGCATACATGGGCCGATTCATGGCTCCAGCTACATATGTAGCAGATGACTGCCTGTCTGACCACAGTGGGAGAGGAGGTTTGATGCCTCAGAGAAGGGAGATACAAGAAGGATGAGGTGGGAGTGGGAGGGTGGGTGGGAGAGTACCCTTTTTGAGGCAAAGGGGAGGAGGAATAGAATATGGGGTTTGTGGAGGAGAGAGTAGGAAGGGGACAACATTTGAAATGTAAATAAATAAAATAATTAATAAAAAGACCAATTGCTACTATATAATCAACAAAATACTTAAATCAAAAAAATATTTAAAACTATGTTTATACAGCTATCTATGGTTGTGTCTGCCTTCAGTCCTACCACTTGGGAAGCCAGCCTGGGCTGCACAAGACCCTGTCTTAAAAACCAAAACTAAAAACAAAACAAAACAGCATTAAAAATAAAATAATGTCCTTAAATAAAAAAAATTGAAATAATAAGAACAAAGTATTTCACTTTGTCCTATACAATTTAAAAGTCCATTGTTATAGTTGGGATCTAAAATATTCCATGAAAGCTTAGGACTAGATTTCCAACTGGTAGTGTTATTGGATGCTAATGGTAATTAAAAATTGGCACAATTACCGAAAGTTAGTTCATTAGAAAAATAGCTAGTTCAGGCTGGCCTCGAACTCGTGATCCTCCTGCTTCTGCCTCCTTCAGCAAATCCTACTGGCATGCACCACAAAATTTATATGCCCTAGTACAGGGGAACACCAGGGCCAAGAAGTGGGAGTGGGTGGGTAGGGGAGCAGGGGGGGGGGATATAGGGGACTTTTGGGATAGCATTTGAAATGTAAATGAAGAAAATACCTAATAAAAAATTGGAAAAAAAAAAGAATAGCCAGAGCCCAGTGAAAACATCAGCTCTTTCCTGTCTATGATGCTATAGACTGACCACTGCAGAGTGATCACTTTCCTCTGTCAATGCATCAATGCCCTCTTGTGTAGTTCTACCTTCCCAAAAGCCCACAGCTAACAGCAGAAAAAAAAAAAAGTTGGAAATGATGAGCCAAATGTTAAGGATAGCCCTGGGGCTAATTGTATTTGATGTTAATTCTGTTTTCCTGTGTAGGGCTGCAAACAAGGAATGAGTCACCACTCAGATTATTTCCTGTAACCTGCTTCCCACCTTAATTTATAGATAAAGGCTAGAGCTGGTGATTGGGGGAGTAAGAGGGGGAGGTGGTGCTGAAGGTTTTTGGAGAGAAAGAGAGAAAGGGTGATGGAGGAGGAGGAAGAAGGAGGGAAGTGGAGTAGTAGTACCTGGCCTGGAGAAACTGCAAGTTATAAGGGGTCTCTTATAAGGGGAAGATGTTAGGTAGTTCTAGATCTGACCAATCTAGGCGCACAGCATGTATTCATATTAATTGAGATGTGTTTTCATTGCCAGGGCAAATTTGGGTTGGAGATTTACCACAACACCATTTTCTTTCTTGTTTATTTCATTTTCTCTTAGATTTTTTTGTGATAATAATACAAATTCCATATCATGGATACTCTATTTGAAAAGAATGCATCTGCTGATCATATACAGTAGCCCTCTTTGCTATGATGTCTTCATGCATGCACGTGATATATGTCAGTCATATTCACTGTTTCCCGCTATAAATATGAGTCAGTTCTGATGAAGCTCTTCTTTTTCCCAGCCAGCTTTCTTTTGGCTTCCATGTCTTTCTTTTCTTCAATAAACCAGTGAGATCAATGAGGATTGTTGACAAAAGCATGCAGCAAGCATTGTGTATAACAGCCTGAATCACTGTCAGTGGCAACATTACTTGAAAAACCTTTCCCACCCTGTCAAACAGCAGGGATTCTTTACAGAGTTGGAAAGAGATTTTTTTTTTTTTTTTTTTTTTTTGTGATTTGATTTGGAATACCTTTTTCTTTCTCTCTAAAATTCTCCATCAATCAAATGGTACTGACATTCTAAATGTTCCCCTGGGACTTTGTGCAACATGAGTAATGATGATAAATTGTGCTAAACATAAAAATTTTAGCTTTACAATAAGGGTCACTAGCCATCCTTTTGGCTGCCTTCCCTTTGTGATTTCCAGTGAAAGAACTCAGAGGAGGCACAGAAGAGAGGAGTCTCATGGCTCTTTAGAAGAGAACACTTTGTCCAGCAGGGAGAGTAAACAAAGGCTAGAGAGAACACTGCACCAAACTACACTTTAGGTAAGTTTTGTGCTATTTTTAAAGTATGTGGATAAATAGCTTTTCACGAAGGGGATTTTCTTATGTAGATGACTGACTGAGTTATTGGTATTAACTCTAAGAAGAAGGAGCAAATGCTATATACCTTTGTTCTTTATTAGAAATCCCCTCTCTAGACAATAATTTTATGCCTCTTGTTTCTATATCGGCACAAAGATATGACTCAGATCCAATTCAGTCTAGTATCCTGAGGTTTTCTTCCTAGATTCATAAACTGCTGACTCTGAGGGTGATATCAACCAACAATGAATTTTAAGCCTACTCTTATCTAGGTTCCCAATTCAAACAAGATAAATACCTTAACAAAGATTTTGCATTTGAGCAGATTCATTTATACTAACTCTGAAGGATGCATCACTGAATGGCTCTCTTTGAGCTTGTACAAAATTGTCCATGTGGCTGGAGGGTGGGCCTTTTCTTTCTCCTTATTATATAAGTGATGAAGCTTGTCTTGTTTTCCACTTTCACAAAAGGCAAAACAGTATCCCTGGGATTCATTAATTAAAAAATCTCATGGCAGAAGTTGAACCACCTGACAGATGAATGAAGAATTACAGGATACTCTGCAGATGTCAATTAGAATATCTGGCACAATGTTACTTCTTGCTAATAGGAAATGCTGTAACAGAGGAAACCTAAATTAAACTCTAAGGCTTTGGAAAGTTAAAGATTAGAAACTTTTAAGTGAAATTCTCGATGAAAAAAACATATGTGACAAAATCATTTAGCCACTTAAACACATGCAAGGGAAAAGTTGTTTGCCTAGAAAATGTTAATTTTGTTTTCATTAGCAGAAAGAAAGTGCAGACACTTACAACAATGGAATATTTAAGCAGAAAGCAATTAATTTCTATTCTGGATGAGAGGACTTTTAATATTCTAGATCTAGGACAGGGGTTTGCACGACATTTCTTCAAGGACTTTTAGAAAATTTAGAGTTTAGTATAAAAATGTCCTGGCTTTTAACTATTTACCCATTAAAATTTTTTTCTTCACTAAATAGTTATTTTCAATCAAAATTGTTCTTGTGTTATAGTTTTAATTTTCTTTACAAAGATGCAGACATTTATTCAATGTTCGAAATATCATTATTAAAATCTCAATATGACTCATAGAAATAACATCTAGATAAATATAACCAAAATAACCTTTAGAAAGTGAAGATATTTATTTGAGTTGGTGTTCAAGGTAGTCCAAGTGACTCCTGGAGTGATAGAGGTTATTTTGTTGTGCTTGGTTGCCTCTCAGAAGTGGAAAGTAAGTACTTATTTCTCAAGACTCTTCACAATTTAGACACAGTTCTTAGATGATTAAACCTGGGTCTTATTAGAATTAAGGTTCTTTCTATAAGAGAAAGAATTACTGACACTAGAAACCAACAATATATATATATATATATATATATATATATATATATGTATATATATATACATATTATAGAGTGCTGAGGGGAAGAAAGAGAGGGGGATTTTAAATAAAAAAATAATTGCATGAGGTGCCATCTGAAATCTAGAAAAATATCTCCCCGCTTTGCCTACTACATCTCTGGCTATGTATTTCATAAGTTCATTGGTTTATACTGGTTCTTTGTTCTATGATCAAACGATTTTGTATAACTACATCCATGGTGGAATATGCCATTTTGAGAAGCCTGAATCCATATAATAAGACTACATGTATTTGACTTAGAATAAATTATCTCATATTCTCTTTGGATATATCTATCGAAGGAGTTTTCAGTAATTATTTTTTTTTTAGGTAAAGGCTCAGAACTTATTTTTTGTTTTTGTTTTATATAATTTTTATTTATGAGTTTTCATGTTTTGCTTACATGTACATGCCTTTGTGATTGTATTGGATCCCCAGAAACTAAAATTACAGACAGTTGTGAGTTGCCATGTGGGTGCTGGGAATTAAACTGGTTTCTCTGGGAGAACAAATACTACGTATAAACTATGAGCTATATCTTCAGCCCCAGTATATGTGTTTTTAGTTATGAGGACTTACTGCAACCATTTCTGATGGATACTCTAACAGAGTGCCATAAACTGAACATCATATAAGAAATTATGTAACCTATATTTTATGTCAATGCCCTGCTTTGCTAGTGGAGATTGTTCATAAAGTTCTATCCATACTATGCCAAACCTGTTCCACTGTTACTCTTCCTGAATGTTACAAATATTTGGTATGTGTAAAGCAACAGTGCTGTCATGGCCATTCCCTGAATTATCAATGAAGAATTAAACTTCTTTCTTTAGGGTTCTAGTAGGCCAATCCCAGGCTTCAGATAACATCCTCTTTTGTTGCTAAACATTGTTGTAGATTGTCCAGATGGTGTTTGTATTTTGAAGTTAATTCCACTTCCTCAAGACATTTTGCCCCAAAGGTAGATTAAGTATTCAAGTGAATTTGTGTGAACCTCTCCCCATTTTAATTGGTCAAATAAAAGCTAGAGCCTTTGATTGGGTAATGGAAGTAAAAGTGAGGCTGGAGGTTTTAAAGAGGGATAAGGGAGGAAGGAGAGAGGCAGAGGAGAGGAAGAGGCCAAGGAGACAGAGGAAGTCAGAAGAAGAGGAGGTTGAAGGAAAATGGAGCAGAACCACATAGCCTAGAGAAGCCACAAGTAGCAAGGGATCTCATAGCTGGGGAATAGAGTAGTTGAGTGGTAGATGTGCTCAGTCTAAGCTAACAGCTTATAAATATTATAACTAACTTGTGTGTCTCTTGCATGGGCTTATTGGGGTTGGAGATTTACTACAACAATTTGACACCCGACATTTACTACAACAAAACGTAATCTTTCTGATCTTTCTCTTTTGTAATGTTTTTAAAATTTTTTGAGAATGTAATCTAATTATATTTTGCCCTCCCTTTTCTTCCTTCTATGCCCTCTCATATACCCCTCAGTACTCTCTTTCAAATTCATGTACATTTTTCATTAATTGATACTGCACACATTTTTGTATCTGCATACACATATACATCTGTAAATATAATCTGCTGAAACTGTATACTGTTGTTTGTGTATATGTTTTCAGGGCTTATTATTTTCATGGAACAAACAAGTATTTTGCTCTCCCCTGGGGAAGACCATTTCTCCTACTCCCAGGTGTTTTCAATTGTTTATTGTCCCTTATGCAGGGCTGGGATTTTTACCACCCACTTTGGCATGTCTGTTGATGTTGTTCTGGTTCAGTTCTCATTAGAGTATTCATGTTCATGGGACTTTATATGCTTAGCTTCTGTCATTACTATGAGAAACAATCTCACAGCAAACTTAATGATCCACTGGCTCCTACAAGCTTTCCACAATGTTCTCTGAGCCTTAGTGTAGGAATGTTTTGTAGATGTATCCACTGGGACTGGGCTCTGCAACTCTGCATTTTAATTGGTTGTGCTTTCCTGTAGTAATCTTTGTCTGTTGTATATACAAGTTTCCTAGTGATGGGTGAGGAATAAACTTTTCTGTGGGTATAAAGGCAAATGTTTACAGATTGCTGTTAGGAAGCCTATCTTAGTTTAGTACATTAGTTTCTGTAGTTTCTCCTCCAATATCCAGGATTTCACTAGCAGTGATAGTTACAATGAAGGATATCCAATGTATTCTCTTACAAAATATCAAAAGGCCTGAAAAAGAACTAACATATGCTTTAGTTTTCAACTCCTGTCCATATCCCCAGTGCATTCTATGTTCTATTCACACCATGTTCACTGCTGTTCTAATTACAATAGCTAAGAAATGATATTAGCCTTGATAGCCACCAACGATTGAATGGATAAAGAAAAAAATAATATAACATTTTAATAAGTGAATGGGACATCTGTAGGAGGAGAGGCCATTGGGCATGAGGGTGTAGGGGAATGCCAGGGCGGGAAGACTGGAGTGGTGGGTGGGTGGGGGACACCCTCATAGAGGCAAGGTGACGGGGGGATGGAATAGAGTGTTTCCTAAGGGGAGACCTGGAAAGGGGAAAACGTTGGAAATGTAAATAAAGAAAATATCCAATAACAAAAAAATATGGAACTGAATGGGACTGGACTATAGCAGTGAGGTAATCAAAGCCCAGAATGTCATAATTAGTGACTCATATGTGAATTATAGCTCCAGTTTTTAGAATATTTGTTTGATCTAACATGAATATTTATAAATACATAGAAGAGGATAGAGCTATGGTGTGTGTGTGTGTGTGTGTGTTTATAAACCTTAGGAGGTAGTATGTATAAGATGTGAAAATAGATTTTATGTGAGGAAATTCAGTCATGTTAATATTTCGTTGAATCACACTGTATTTTAAAACTACAGAAGTATAGCATAATAAATCTTTATCACTTTGTTTAAAGCATTAGATAAATGGTGATTTGTTATAGAGTCAGTAGAAAGTTAATATAATGAATGAAACGGTGTGATGTTTATCCTAAGTACAGGGCTGCACACCACTCATGGACTACTGCTTTGTAAAACAGGCAGTTCCACTATTGAGAAATCTACAAGAATAACCTTCATGAACTCCCATAAGTCCTGTTGTTCAAGACAGAGAGAGAGAGAGAGAGAGAGAGAGAGAGAGAGAGAGAGAGAGAAAGAGAGAGAGAGAGAGAAAACATCTTAAATCTAACTAGTGTTCCTGAGAAAATTGCCTTTGTACTGTGCAATGTACACATAAATTCTTTACAGAGAACTCATGCTTTTGAATATGTGAGTGTGTGTGTGTTTATATACATATATAAATTGCCTCTGACCCACATTTTAACAGGATATTTTCCATATTTTTACATTCTGACAATTTGAAATAAAAAAAAATCAATAAACATTTACCAGCTACTATAAGTGAAATTCGCACTTCGCAAGTTTTGAAGATTGGTATGTGGTCTCCCAGTCCTATGATTCTGGCTAGTGACAGTGAGCAGCAGGTCCTGTTCACTAACACCATCACCAAAGCCACGCTTTGCAATGCCATTTAGCATGTTAGGAAGAAAGCATAAGATGTTTTCATTCTATGGTGTGTATATTTGCATATAAGCTATGATAAATTGAAGGGCATTTGTGTATGTATAAATAAATACATTTTCTCTATACATGTTAGCATCTTAGAAATTGGTAAAAAAAAAAAACTTTAGCAATTGGTATAAAGAAAACTATAAAGCTCTCTTCCTCATCTATGAAAAATGCCAGCTTGAGTTGCAATCATTTTATCATTTATCAGATAATTTGTTGCGGGCAGAGTCTGTTCTTCCTGATCTGATGTTTAGAGGTATTTTTCATTGTACCTAAATCCTGTTTAAATCATCAGAGACAATGATGGGATTGAGAGATAGTAACAGTCTTAAGTTATGAAAAAGTAACAATATATTATTCATCATCAAAACACCTCAGAGTCCTATGACTTACATTTCCATGAGATACATTTTGTTTATATTGTCATTTTATCCAACACTATCCCCTATTTCTAAAACCCACATTCTTTAATTTATTCCACTGCAGAATTCTGAACAGAACATCAGGAGTGCCTACCGAATCACCAAGGCATGATGGAAAAACACTAAAGACTTTCCACTACAAAATGTTCACATTTTGGCTGATATAATTTTATTCTATTGTAGATTAAGTACTCATAGTTTAGTTACTCAGAAAAAAAAAAGACAGTTTAATTAGCTCAATGGATATCATATTGCACTTAAATTAATGAAAGCAAACATAACAATAATATCCAAAGCAAATGAAATGACATTACTTAACCAAGGATAACAATATTTAATGTATATTTATTGTATGAAAAAAGGACCATAGGTGGTGACACACAGCTTTAATCCAGGCACTTGGGAGTCAGAGGCAGGGGGATCTCTGTATTCAAGGCAAGCTCCCCTCCTTTCTCTCTCTCTCTCTCTCTCTCTCTCTCTCTCTCTCTCTCTCTCTCTCTCTCTCTCTCTCTCTCTCTCTCTCTCTCTTTCTCTCTCTCTCTTTCTCTCTCTCTCTCTGTCTCTCATTCTCTGTCTCTGTCTCTCTGTCTCTGTCTCTCTGTCTCTCTGTCTCTCTCTGTGTGTGTCCCCTGTTTCCTCTCCCCTCTACTCTCTCTCCCCTTGCCTTCTCTCTCTCTCTTTAGCTGTAAGAAGGTGAACAACTTAACTTTAATTTATGCTCCCCACCACACTGAATGTCCATGTCCTGAACCAAAGAAATGGGACCAGGTATGATGGAAAACTTTAGTATCATGAGCAGTATTCAACTTTTCCTATTTTTTGTTGATCATTTGCTCAAATATTTCTTCATTGTGGCAGAAAATTGGCTCACAAAAGCCTAATATCTACATGTGAAAGAAATACTCAATTATAATACACCATATTTTTAAATATAAACAAATTCTGATAGAAAATATGCAAATGAAAATGTTCTAATATTCCAAAGTAGTACATTTTAAGATTCTTAAATCATATTTATCTTTAAACAAAATGAGCATTTAACTGTTTTGTTTTATTTTAACAAATAGGAAATCAATGCAAAATGCCTCAGAATGATGCCTTATTTCTGCTAGTAGAACAAGATTAAATTTTCCATTCCTAGCTAGAAAGAATTATTGGAATAAATCCTTAAAATTCATGCTGAATACAGAAGGAACAGAATCCCTCACTGTTGTGATGTTCCTTCCAGTCAAACCAGGATCATTTGGGGGCATCGAGCTATAAAAGATCATCCTAACTGGGCTTATTGACAGTTTATGTCACTTATGTCACCCTCACCCAAGTATTTACTGCCCCCAGTCAGCTGGAAACTGTGTATGGGTCCTGAAAAGGTGCTTGAGTATATGTGTGTGTGTGTGTTTGTGTGAATGTGTGAGTGTGTGTGTGTATGTGTGAGTATGTATATGTTATATGTATATGTATAAGAATATGTTCTAGAGAGAGTATATATACATATACTCTAGCCAGTATTTATACATATACTGTAGGGTGTGTATGTATATATATATATATATATATATACATTTTTACATATGTACATTCATATATGGAGGGGAGAAACTAGAGGAGAGAGGTCCATCTATATGAGAACAGAGAACAGGAAAGTGCTGTTCTCTGCTGTATAAGGGTTGGGCACAGCCAGTTGAGGTAGGAGAGTCCACACCTCTACAACTAATCTATCACCCATTTTCTGTAAGGAAATCTATTAAACTCCTTGGTTTTCCAGCATGAAGTTTGGTGGAGTTGTGAGCGTGTTTTGCACTGGGATCATAGGAGAAGTAATAGATATGACTTAAGTCTCCACTATGGGAGAGGATTTCATCTTCATTAACTATGTTTATGTACAGGAGAGATTATATGTACATGCAGATGTATGTATGTACGGGCCTCCTGTTATGTGCTTGCATGCAATATGTGCCAATACATGTAGAGGTCAGATGTCAATTGTAGGCTCCATATACCTTGTTTTGAACAGGTTATGTGATTTGAAATGGAAATCCCTGACTGTATTAGGCAGGCTGGTCAGGGAGCCCCAGAAATCTGTCTGTATCTACCTTCTTAGCACTGGGATTGTTCAGTTCCTGCTGCCATGCTGAGCGCTTTCACCTGATTCAGAGATGAATTTAAGGTCTTCAAACTTGGATGGTGTGGTTTGAATATGCTGGGCATGGAACTAATAGAAGGTTATTGCCTTGTTGGAGGAAGTGTGTTACTGTGTGGGGTTTGATTTGGGGTCCCTATGCTCAAGATCCACTCAGTAAGGAATTCAAGCCTCCTATTGGTTTCCTTTAGATACAGTTATAGAACTCTGACTATAGGCCGCCATCCTTGTTGCCATGATGATAATGTACTGAGTATCTGAAACTGTAAGCTACTCCTAATTAAATGTTTCCTTTTATAATAATAATACTCTGTTACACTTGCATGGGCTATACCTATGTCCTCTGCACATATCTAACAGATGTACAGCTTAGTCTTCACGCGGGTCACCTCACAACAGGAGTCGGGGCTTACCCTGACTCTGTTGCCTGACTGTGGGTTCTGTTCCCCTATCTGGGATGCCTTGTCTGGTTCTCAGTGGGAGAGGATATGCTTAGACCTGCAGTGACCTGAGGTGCCAAGGTGAGTTGGTACTCAAGAAGGACCTCCCTCTTTTCAGAGAGAGGAGGAGGGGTTGCGGGGAAAGGATGTGTGAGGGGAAGACTTGGAAGAGAGTGTAAGCTATGACTAGGATGTAAAATGAATGAATGAATAAATAAGTAAGTGGAATAAAAAATGAGTTGCCTTGTTCATAATGAGGGCCTCAAACATACTATGCAAATGTTGTATCACTAAGCTAGTTTCCTACTCAGGGTAACTTCTTAATGTTACCCCTTTCTTCAATAATCTTACTATCTCCTTTCATTCCTGTTCACTGGGCAACAGAATTGTGGGAATTGAATAATTATGTCTTGAAATAAAGAAGCATACCTAAACCAATGAAACAAACGATTTTTTGACTAATACTCAGCAATTAGGCATATCTGTAACCTAGCTCTTCAATTTAAAATTTGAAACATCCTTGGTTTCATTATACACACCTATAATAGATCACTGTGGAGGCAGAAGAAGGACGATCATGTGTTTGAAGCCAGAATTGGATACATTTTAAGACCATGTATCAAAGACAAAATTAAAAGAAAATAACATAGTGTATATAGATAAATATAACATTCCAAATGTAAATTTTCTGTAGACTTCAATGTTCATTCATGTATTTTCTTAAAGTAAATGGGACTTTTCAGATTGTACCTATTCCATAAGAAAAACAACTCATATAATCAACTGTACTCTGTGCAAAAATGTGGAAATTTATTGTATATGTTATATATATTATATATTATATTTCCTTGAATAAAAATTAGCAACAATGTCAATAATGAAAGTTGGAGAGAAAAGGTCTTATTTTAACATCAAGGATTTCATGGAGAAGCCACAAAAGGAGGAAAGAGGTTGTCAAACAGCCAGCCATGACCCCTAGATGTCAAAGCACATGATCTGCTGCAACGCTACTGAGCAGAGCTGAAAGGTCACCCTGTGTTTACTGAATACACATTTGATATTCAAGGCCAGACAGGCATGAGTCAAGTACATCCTCTCAGAGAGTGTGCCAAGGAGACTCTGAAAGTTCACCTTGGTCAACATGCACAGTCTGTGACTAAAGGATAAGAGTCAGGAAATAGTCAGTCCTGACATCCACCTGCTCATTCTGTTTAGTCAGCAAAGGAGCATCACTGAAGTTGCAGTGAAATAGCAGATACCTTATAAAATTGCTTGCTTTTTCAAGGAAAATCTGATACATTTTAAGTAGCATAAAGGTTTAACAACTTGCACTAATTTTCAAACAATTATTTTCTTTTAATCTTTATTTTTATTTATATTATTAAATTAGCCTCTCTTCCTCTACCCCCCTCTCTCTGTATGTGTGTGTGTGTGTGTGTGTGTGTGTGTGTGAGAGAGAGAGAGAGAGAGAGAGAGAGAGAGAGAGAGAGAGAGAGAGAGAGAGAGAGAGAGAGAGAGAATACTCTTTTGTGCAGATCAGAGGACAAGTTTCAGGAGCCATTTTTTTCTTCCATGGTGGATTCCTTGTTTGTATGGCAAGTGCTTTTAACAGCTAAGCCATCTTGCCAGACCATGTCTTGTTTTTATTCAGCTCTGGCAGAAAATGAGGATCTCCTCCCTTGATGAATGTAGGGAAAACTTCAGAAGTGTTGGCGATACCCATGTGTTTGCCATTAGAAAATATTGAACATTTTTTCTATTTACTTACCAAATATTGATATTATCTCCAAGAATTATTCACATGTATCCCACTTTCCTTTTTTTCAGATGTAAGGGTGTAGCTTTATTTCATCTTAGGGAAAGAAAATCTTTCATTTCTGTGGGAAATCAGGGCAGGATCTCAAGCAAGGAAGGAAGCTAAAGACAGAAAGTGGTAAAGATGCATATGAAGGACTGCTGCTTACTGCTGTTCAGGGCTTGATCAGTCTTGTATCATTGTTGTTCTTTAGCCACCTTTTTGAAAAATAAAAAAAATGTTTATGTAATATATTTTAAACAAGCTTTTCCCTACCCACAAATCTTCCCAGATCCACCCAACCTCCTTACACACCAAACTCAGTGTTCTTTCTCTCTTTGTAAAAAAAATAACAAAAAAAAAAACAAAAACAAAAACAAAAAAAATAACAAAAACCAAGAAAAACACACAAAGCCACAATAACACAAAAATGTGCAAACCATCAATATCAGACAATAGTCTACAAAAAATCCCATCGAGTTTGTTTTGTGTTGGCCAACTATTCCTGGGCATGGGACCTGCACTGATGAGATTTCATTGGAGAAAACCATATTTTTCCTACTCAAGCAATTACCAATTGCAGACAACTTCTTGGTTAGGAGTGGAAGACCGTGATTATTTCCCCATCTAAGTGCTGGAATCCCATCTAGCTTGAACAAGCCCAGTACATGCTGGCACAATCTCTGTGAGTTGATATAAGCATCTGTCCTGTTTTCTTGGAAATCACTGTTTCTTTGATTCATTCATCACCTTGGACAAAGGAGACATTTAAATGAACAGAATATTATAGAGCAATGTTAGATTGTAGAAATAATAAATGACTCCCTAAAAGTGGGGTTGGAAGAAGGAATTACGAATTGTTTGACAAGCAGTATTTTCTGTTTTTGTTTTATTTTACAAATTCAGCATGATATCGTTTTATTACATTTTAGTTCCTTAAATTTGGTATACAAAGTAACAGGTTTCATCATAGTGTCTTTATGTATACATATTTCATTATTTTTTTAATCCCACTTAGTGTTCTCATTTACTGTCTTCTTTCTTGCTCCCACATCCTGTTGACTGGTTCCTTATGCCAGTTCATCATCCCTCTACTTCTGCCTCTCTGTCTCATGTGTTGCAGAAGCCTCTCTGTTTTTTTTTACCTCCAATAAGGTCTATTTCTCACCATAGGAATTTCCATTCTAGTTTGATGACTTACAGACACATACAGCGCACACACACACAGGACACACACACACGCTCACACCATCACAAAACAAACAACAAATGAACAAAGCCACACTATTTAAAATCAGGGTTCCATGATTATACTACATCTCCTCATTTAATAAAAGCTTTTCTTAAACCCCAAATCTTTTACCATATTAGCTTTTAGACTATAATTCTACTTGTAAAAAGGTGTGTCAAAGAGTTAATACCATAGCATTGTTTGCTCTATGCTTGTTTATCTTTGTTGCCAAGGCAAACATCCATGGTTAAAAATAGCACTAAGAGCCAGGCGTGGTGGCACATGCCTTTAATCCCAGCACTCGGGAGGCAGAGGCAGGTGGATTTCCAAGTTTGAGGACACCCTGGTCTACAAAGTGAGTTCTAGGACAGCCAGGGCTATACAGAGAAGCCCTGTCTCGAAAACAAAAATAAAAATAAAAACAAAACAAAACAAAACACTAGATGTCATGTTCTTATATCATGATGGGTCAAGATGAACCAAGTTATTAGCATATTTAAACACAAAATAAAGATTGATGATAAATCCTGTTCACCATCAGTTTGTTCCTCTAAGATTTCTGGATTCTGCAGCTTAGGGAACCCATAACTAAACACAAGTGGGGGAACTGTGTGGCAGTGTGTGACTTCTCCTGCTCATGCCCATGTGAAGTCTTCCTGCTGTTATTCCAATCTTTATCATGTTCATAATTTAAATTGAATTATGCTAATTCTTCAGGTAATAGCTAAATTAGTTAGGAGACCCCATTACCAAAAAGAAAGAAAATGATTAATATATGCAGTGATGAAACAAATGGTTTACTTGTTCTGGCTTTGTAAAAATATATTGTATGGTTGGACTTTGATTTTACAACTTGTGGTTTGAATGTGATAAGCCTCAGGGGCTCATGGGCTTGAACATGTGGTTGCTAGGGTGGGGTGCTTTTTGAAGAAGGAATTATTTAACAAGTAGAGTTTTCCTAGGAAAGATGTGTCACAGCATGTAGTTTCTGCATAATTTATAGCATAATTTCACTTCCTGTTTTCCCCTCTGCTTCCTATTCTCATAGATGCAATGTGAACACTCTGCTTTCTGACTCTTAGGTCGCTGCAGATTTCTGCTCCTGTATTTTTTCTGCCATGCTGGACTGTACCCCCTCAAAAGTGTAAGTTGGTATAAAGCCCTGTCTCCTTCAAGTGGCCTTGTGTCAGTAGTCCATCAGCAACAACAGAATTAAGATAAAACAAAATCCACAGTAGTCTTCTTCTTCTTCTTCTTCTCTTTTTTTTTTAGATATTTTCTTCATTTACATTTCAAATGCTATCCCCTTTCCTAGTTTCCTCTCTGAAAATCCCCTATAACCTCTCTCCTCCCCCTGCTTCTCAACCCACCCACTCCTGCTTCCTGGCTCTTGCATTCCCCTATACTGGGGCAAAGAATCTTTACAAGACCAAGGGCCTCTCCTGCCACTGATGGCCTCTACTACATATGCAGCTAGAGCCATGAGTCCCACCATGTGTTTTCTTTGATTGGTAGTTTAGTACCATGGAGCTCTGGAGGTACTGGTTAGTTCATATTGTTGTTCCTCCTAAAGGGCTGCAGACCCCTTTAGCTCCTTGGGCACTTTCTCTAGCTCCTTCATTGGGGACCCTGTGTTCCATCTAATAGGTGACTTTGAGCATCCACTTCTGTATTTGACAGGTACTGGCATAGCCTCACAGGAGACAGCTATATCAGGGTCCTGTTAGCAAAATCTTGTTGGCATATGCAATAGTGTCTGGATTTGGTGGTTGAGTAAACCTAAGGATAATAGGTATAGATGAGAATGAAGATATCACAATAGTATCCTTTTGTTCATTTATTCCAAATTTTGTAATTACCACAAAAAGACATCTCCAAGTATTGCTCCTCAGCTTGATGTCCACAACATGTCCTCACAGCAGTGAAAGACTTAGGTTTTAAAATTGTGATGTTTTTTAACTATTCCTCAGCACAGAAATCAGCTGGAATCAGATCTTCAGTTAGGAACTGTTTCAAAGAATAGACATAGGTTTTACTGAATGTACAAATTAAGGATTGATTAACTAAAAGTACCGATTAGAACATTTGAAGTAAGAATTAAGAAGATGAACCATTACTGAAATATAAGTTTAAATGTTGTTAATGGCATTTGTGCAAAATTGTCACTAAGCAAAGTGAAGCAATTAAGGAAAAGTTATTCAAATCTATAGGCACAGAGGAGAGAATAGTAGAACTCGGAGGGCAGACATTCTGTTGAATAGCCATAGACCTTTAAGAGCTGGCATGAGACTAGAATGCCAGGCCACTGATGTTTGTTAACTATTTTGACCTAACATAAGAGCAGATTTCATGTCTTCTGGACATAAAATATTTTCTGAGAGAGATTCCCAAGGTAGGAGGTTATCCTCTCATGGAGAACAGAAACGTAGGAAGTTTGTCCTGGGTCATTTAGAAAGACTTTACTGAGCTAGAAACCCAGCATAGTAAAAAACTTGTAGCTTGAAGGTGCAAAAGGAATATTTTCTAACTACATCTTCTAAAACAATGGACACCAGGGCCTAGTGACAGCAATAAATCTGCTAAAAATTTAGTTAGCTAAGAGGAAAGCTGTGTTCTCTTGTTCAATGTATGGCTAATATTGAAGTGTAAAGTAAATATTATATGGCATTAAAGATCAGGAAAGGTTTATTTATTTATTTTTATTTTTAGACATGCTACTGAAAACAATAGTAAAAAAATAGAGAAAACAAAGATGAGACATAGTTAAAGATTTATTCAGAATATTTGATGTCAGTAACAACAAATGTGAAAGGAGGATGCTATTCTGAAAAAAAAAATCATCTTATGAATCCAAACAGTAAGTATAGTAAAAACTGATGTCATTTTTAGTTTTGTAAGTGTCACAGCAGAATACTAGATGATCAAGTCAAATTATTTTAGAATTACATTTAATTTAGAATGAGAAATTTTAAACTGATTTGTTGCTGTGAGAGAAGAAAAAAAATGAAGGAGGGATTTGATGACTGCAAAAGACAAGATATCGAATTTTAGATTATTTTAATTAAGGTTATAAAATGCTGTAGTAAAATGATACAGAAATATAATTGTTTAAGAGAACTTAATTTCTATTTCACAAAATAGGTAGGTGGTCAGACATTTGTGGGCTGCTGTCTCTACACGTGACGACCATTGATGGTACAAGAGAGCTTTTATAACTGTTCCCTCCTTATCATTAAGGGAGAGAAAAGATTCAGAACCTGCAATTTATAAGCAAGGTCCAGAAATAGTACTCATCACTTTTATTCACCTCACACTCAACAGTGAAACATCTGAGGATTAGCAAGAGCATGCAGTGTAATTTAGACAGCCCTCTAACTCTGATGCAGTGACAGTCTAATAACCTACCTGTCTGCTAGGTGGCTCAGAGCTTTCAAGGTCTCATTCTCTACAGACCCTGTTTCAACATATGTTTAGGGACTATTAGGTCTACCTGCAGTCACAGGAGACACTTGGATGTTTCTCTTTGATTAAGATAAAAGTACAATATGCTCCCAGCACCCTGTCCTCTTCTCAGATATCTGTGACTAATGCAGCTAAAGTCCTCTGATCAGTTTTACTCTCCTCAAACTCCAAAGGAAGAATATTCTTAATGGCTCATTGTATGGAATGTATTCGACTTCTGGTTTTCACATCAATTTTTCCTGAGTAACAGGTTATTCACTTTTTCTCTTTGACAAAATTGAAACTGTATGAATCCACTTTTACCGTATCCTAACAGTATGCATAAAGAGGACTTGTATTAGTTAAATTCGGCAGGTTCTAATAAATAAGTGATATTTAAAGTCCAATGATATCAACACTTTACAGGTTGGACAAAGCTGAAGAAAATGGTGTGTGGGCTCACATATGATTAAATTGTATTAGAATGTAGAATGCTATGTTTCTTTGAGAATGCCTTCTAATTAACTCTTTAGTATCCAACAAGAGGAATGTATACATTTATAAAAGTATTTATATATTTTATTTATCCATTTATACCCACATTTTAAAATTAGAATCAGGGTTCAATTATATGGTAACAGTAATAACAACCTACTGTATTAACTATGCTGAGTGCTGTTAATGTGGTTAACAGTTTTTAGTTAATTAATATTAGACACTTCAGTTTAAAAAATAGGCATAGAGTGTATAAGCATGTTTAAAGTCAATTGATAAGTAGAAACTCTTTAAAATGCTATGTTTTAAAAGAATAGAGTTGTTTTTGTGGTATTATGGCTTGCTATTGCTCTGATGGAACAACGTAACCAAGGCAACTTGGGGAGGAAAGGGAGGTTTCCAAATCACTGCATCCCAAACAGGGCAGGAAACTGTAGTCATTGGTTTATTGCTACCTACCTGCTAATTAAGGTCAAAGTCGATCATTGTCCTTAAAAGCCCTCTGTGATGGGCACACTTCCTTTATCAGCAGGGCTTCTTCTCTGACCTTATTTTGGGAGCCTGATATGAAGGTCATATAGTTTTGGTGAAATTACAAGTTCAACTTCCTCTTTTTTCCTTCCTCTTTTCCCAGTAAGAATCTGCCCAACAAGTACCTAGTATTTCTGGAATGCCTGTCCATGCAAATGAGACATCCAAAGAACTTTAAAACTCTAGCCTATAATTTTTCATTTATCCTAAAAACACTTTCCCATTCTCCAAAGCCACATATACCCCTGTTTCACCCTGAATAGAGTTAATGAGTCCAAGCCCACCTTGAATAAAGACACATGCACAAGCGAAGATCATCTCAGAGTGCTGTTACATTGAAGATCATCGGAGAAGGCCTTCACCTGAAAGATCTGTAAGGATCCTTAGAGTAGGTCTTCTCTCTCCTCTTGCCTCTCCCTGCTGACACCCAGTAACAGCTGAACTGGAGTCCTACAGAACTCCACCCATTCTGTACTCCTCTTCATCCTTACAGGTTGGACACACTGAGAGGGAGGCAGCAGAGGACATGGAACCATGGATGGACTCCAAAATGCACGACATGTGAGTTGATGAAGAGGTCCCTGAAGGCGTGTAGCTTTCCGAGAAAATGGCTAAGAAAATGGCCTACAGGCTTGCATACAGCCCGATCTTATAGAGACATTTTCTCAATTAAGGGTTCCCAATCTTTGATGATGCTAGCTTCTCAAGTTGACATCCCTAGGCAGCACCACAGTTTGTATTTCGTGACTGTAAGCTACATGGCATTGTCAATCTGCAAATATAAGTCAACATGAAATTTTGCAAGATGTATTAAACATTATTGTATTGTATTGGTTGTTTTAAGTTGAGTAATTTATGTGATCAGTAAGTAACTCGATTTACAAGGAACCAAAATAGGTTCAGTTTGACTTAAATGATAGTTTTCATGCAGATTATTTTTTTTTTAGATTTCCAATTCACAATGAGTCAAAATATATTGAAGATAACTTTTAAGTAAGAGAACATGTATTAATTATATTCAGCCTACATATTTTCATAAATAAGCTTCATTTTACACATGTGGTTTTGGTAAGCTTCTGTTCACTTCATTGCCTGTTTCTCAAAGCTAAACTTTATAATGCTTCAAGACAGCACCCATGAAGAATGCTTCCTCAGTGATCACAGTTAATACAGGGATTTTTAAATATAAAGAATAGCAAACGAAAGATGACAATTTAGAACACATTTAATGTCCCCAAGGAATTTTTTATACAAAGGGAAATTTAATACTGAGTCCAGCAAAAATTACCTTAGAACCCTAAACCATATGATCCTAAATAAAGAGCATCGAAATGTTAGGTATCCTCTAAATAACCCTGAAAAGATACATATAAGTAATTTAGGAAAAAAAGAAAAGAAGGAAAAAGGAGTCAAACAGTGAGAAACTAATAAAAGCTTTCAATCATACTCAGTGTGGTCAGCTAACATCTCCTACTGAATGCTGAGGGCTTAGGCCATGCTGGGAAGAAAACATGATTGGTGAGCATTGAATTGTGAAAAAATGTTTTAAGAACTATGAGGATGTTAAAGATTTAAAAAAGAAACTGAACAACTGAAAAAAGCCAAATGGCAATATATTTAAAAGCTAAGCTAACTATAGCAATCAAAATCTAGTTTATCTAAAATAACAAAAGAAGATTATATATAATGTAATGTAACACTATATATTATGTTATATATAAAATATATATTAAAGACAGCATTCATGTAGAATACCTCCTCAGTGATCATAGTTAATGTAGGGATATATATATATATATATTAGCAGAAGAAAAATGACAATGATCAAAAATGGCTATAATTATACTATATATTTTATAACATTATTATAAACTTAATAGTAAATATAAGTCTTATATTGTACTAGTTATAATACACATGCTTTACAATATATGTAAATACACTATATGTACATATGTGTGTGTGTGTATATATGTATGTACTTTTAATATCTGTCTCCAAGAGTAGCAAATTTGTGTGTTAAGCAACATATTTGTGGATATAACACCTTGAAAATACAGATCATAAGATTTAAAATCCTGTGACTTAAACATCCAATAAATTAGACAGATTTAGTAGGTATTATCAAAACATGGTCATGAAAATGATTTAAATTAAATGAGTTAACTTTTGA
Organism: Mus caroli; assembly: GCF_978045245.1. Classification (NCBI taxonomy): domain Eukaryota; kingdom Metazoa; phylum Chordata; class Mammalia; order Rodentia; family Muridae; genus Mus; species Mus caroli. The sequence goes on from NW_028227256.1 coordinate 92,590,677, forward strand.
TAACATATGTCCTAACAACGTAATCTTTGAAATTCTTTTGGTTTCTTTTGGTTTTTTGCTACGACACATATACATACACAAAAATTGTTGGTGTCAGCTACCTATGAATTAACTTTTATCTTTGATCTCTTTATTCTACATTAGTCTCTCTGATGAAGTTTTCATCTAATTATGATGCATAGTATATGTGTTATTTTTAATTTACCTTTCTATAAGACTAGTGTCTAGAGGCAAGAATTCGTTTTATCATGGTGAACTTCAGAGCCAGCAACCATACCTTTCACACAGATAAGTGGGAAGGGCTTAACAGGTGACCACTAATATTTTTTGAAATTAGATAGAAAAATTTATTCATTTATTTATTTATTTTGAACTTGTCTTTATAATTAATATATATATTTAATTAAAATATATAAACATGTATATATCCATGTGTATGCAGTGTTTACAGAGGCCAGAAGAGGGCGGCCAAGCCCAGGAGCAGGAGGCACAGGAGGCTTTGAACCACCTCTTAGGGTTATGAACAGAAGCATTTGGAAGTACAGTAAATGCCTCCAGGCCAGAGTCAACTCTCCAGCCATTTTGATTCATGTATTTTACAATTAAAACCAGGTTTCCTTTTACTGAAAATGAACTTTGGCAAGTAAGGAATTGAAACTATAGACAGTGATTAATAAATCTGATAAAGAAAACATTTTACTTTAAGTATTGCTGAAGAAACAAACAAAATAACAGAGTCCATGTGGCAGTTTGTAAAAAGAACTGAGAGAAGGAATTTAAATAAGAAAGCCTGCAAGTACCATAATGACATTACTTTTTAGGCATGGTATGGAGAAATAATCAATGTACTGATTTGTGCTTTTGTGGACTACAAAGCCGTAAAAGAAGTCTGCATCAGTCACAGACTGTTCATCAGTGAAACTGACATGGAAAATTCTATGGATGTTTTTAGAAATAGAAACTCAGAGAATTAGCTTTACAAACTAGAGGAAAGAGACATTAGACGTGATGATAAGTACAGAAACATTTCAAGAGGTTTTATTCTAATTACAATGGGAAGATATAGGCTTATGGAGACAGAATTAGTTTAAACAGAAGAAACAAAAAAGGATGTTTGAGTGCAGAGAAATTTGTATTTGTTTGTATATATGTTGAAAAGGCCCCTGGAAAAAGAAACAGTTATGGTACAAGTTGGTTGAGACAATTATAGAGCTGTGTTCTCATCCAGATAGGAGTGGGTGGGTATGGGGTAGTACTTTGGAGTTGGTCCTTCAGGCAAGCTCAATGCTTTCTTAGCAAGACCAGATCCAGTTTGCTCACACTATGAGTAGGGATGATTCAGCACAGGGATACACATAGGTCGAGTATGAATCCAAATTAACAGTTGTGCAAAATATCTTGTATGTATCATAATTGGTGGAATGATAAAGAATTTCCTGCTGAAATTGGGTGTAGGGCTGAAGAACAAACTGTTGGAAGTTTGGAGAGAGAGGAGTCTATGACATTGCCTGAAAGTGAGACTACATGTCCCAGTCATTAAAGTATTTGTTTCTGTGTGGACTTCAACACATCCTTGAATTTTGTGATGATAAAAATAAAATATTATGATAAAAGTGATATGTTGTGTGGTTCTCTTCAGGCAAACTTTACTGCTTGGCTGCAAGGAGAAGATAAGAAGGATAGTTTAGTGAAACCTCTCATGAATTTTACAGGCAAGTGTGATAGGTACAGTTGAAGGCTTGTGAGGATTTCAACTATGGAAGACAATGTGAGTAAAATCTAAAATGCAAAATTGGGTGGATGAATCCTTAAAAACATAATAAGAACCATTTGTAGAGGAGAAGGTTAGCATAATTATGGCCTATTGTCTCCAGAAAAAAGAATGTCCTTGTAAATTGCTCTGAGGTTTCAGGTTATTTGACAAAGCCATGCGAGGTTACAGAACTCACATTACTCTAAAATGGAGTATGCCCGTACTTATTTAAATGTCAACGCAATTTATAATTAAAGATATATTTATACATAATATTGTATAGTAACACTCTATAGGAAGTTTTACATGTCAAGATGTAACAAATTTTATAGAAATTCATATGTTAAGATGGCAGGAGTGATATGAAGAGAAATTTTAGTTATATAGTACATAAAATGTATTAAGAACTACTTAAAATATTAATCTATTTAAACAACACAGTTCATATTATGATGAAGACAATTTTTTGAAATATTTTATTATTAGGTATTTTCCTTATTTACATTTCCAATACTATCCCTAAAGTCCCCCATTCCCTCACACCCACTCCCCTACCCACCCACTCCCACTTCTTGGCCCTGGCATTCCCCTGTACTGGGGCATATAAAGTTTGCACGACCAATGGGCCTATCTTTCCACTGATGGCTGACTAGGCCATCTTTTGATACATATGCAGCTAGAGACACGAGCTCAAGGGAGTACTGGTTAGTTCATATTGTTGTTCCACCTATAGGGTTGCAGATCCCTTTAGCTCCTTGGGTACTTTTTCTAGCTCATCCACTGGGGGCCCTGTGATCCATCCAATAGCTGACTGTGAGCATCCACTTCTGTGTTTGCTAGGCTCCAGCATGGTCTCACAAGAGACAACTATATCAGGGTCCTTTCAGCAAAATCTTGTTAGTGTATGCAATGGTGTCAGCATTTGGAAGCTGATTATGGGGTGGATCCCTGGATATGGCAGTCTCTAGATGGTCCATCCTTTTGTCTCAGCTCCAAACTTTGTCTCTGTAACTCCTTCCATGGGTGTTTTGTTCCCAATTCCAAGAAGGGGCAAAGTGTTCACACTTTGGTCTTCTTTCTTCTTGAGTTTCATGTGTTTCACAAATTGAATCTTATATCTTGGGTATTCTAAGTTTCTGGGCTAATATTTACTTATCAGTGAGTAAATATCATTTGATCTTTTGTGATTAGGTTACCTCACTCAGGATGATGCCCTCCTGGTCCATCCATTTGCCTAGGAATTTCATAAATTCATTCCTTTTAAGAGCTGAGTAGTACTCCATTGTGTAAATGTACCACATTTTTTGTATCCATTCCTCTGTTGAGGGGCATCTGGGTTCTTTCCAGTTTCTGGCTATTATAAATAAGGCTGCTATGAACATAGTGGAGCATGTGTCCTTCTTACCGGTTAGGACATCTTCTGGATATATGCCCAGGAGAGGTATTGCAGGATCCTCCAGTAGTACTATGTCCAATTTTCTGAGGAACCGCCATACTGATTTCCAGAGTGGTTGTAGAAGCTTGCCATCGCACCAACAATAGAGGAGTGTTCCTCTTTCTCCACATCCTCACCAGCATCTGCTGTCACCTGAATTTTTGAACTTAGCCATTCTGACTAGTGTGAGATGGAATCTCAGGGTTGTTTTGATTTGCATTTCCCTGATGATTAAGGATGCTGAACATTTTTTTCAGGTGCTTCTCAGCCATTTGGTATTCCTCAGGTAAGAATTATTTGTTTAGCTCTGAGCCCCACTTTTAATGGGGTTATTTGATTTTCTGGAGTCCACCATCTTGAGTCCTTTATATATATTGGATATTCGTCCCCTATCTGATTTAGGATAGGTAAAGATCCTTTCCCAATCTGTTGGTGACCCTTTTGTGTTATTGGCAGTGTCATTTGCCTTCCAGAAGCTTTGCAGTATTATGAGGTCCAATATGTCAATTCTCAATCTTACAGCACAAGCCATTGCTGTTCTATTCAGGAATTTTTTCCCTATGCCCATATCTTCGAGGCTTTTCCCCACTTTCTCCTCTATACATTTCAGTGTCTCTGGTTTTATGTGAAGTTCCTTGATCCACTTAGATTTGACCTTAGTACAAGTAGATAGGAATGGATCAATTTGCATTCTTCTCCATGATAACCACCAGTTGTGCCAGCACCATTTGTTGAAAATGCTGTCTTTTTTCCACTGGATGGTTTTAGCTCCCTTGTCAAAGATCAAGTGACCATAGGTATGGGGGTTCATTTCTGGGTCTTCAATTCTATTCCATTGGTCTACTTGTCTGTTGCTATACCAGTACCAGGCAGTTTTTATTACAATTGCTCTGTAGTACAGCTTTAGGTCAGGCATGGTGATTCCACCAGAGGTTCTTTTATCCTTGAGAAGAGTTTTTGCTATCCTAGGTTTTTTGTTATTCCAGATGAATTTGCAGATTTCCCTTTCTAATTCATTGAAGAATTGAGTTGGAATTTTGATGGGGATTGCATTGAATCTGTAGATTGCTTTTGGCAAGATAGACATTTTTACTATATTGATCCTGCCAATCCATGAGCGTGGGAGATCTTTCCATCTTCTGAGATCTTCTATAATTTCTTTCTTCAGAGAATTGAACTTCTTATCATACAGATCTTTCACTTCCTTAGTTAGAGTCACACCAAGGTATTTTATATTATTTGTGACTATTGAGAAGGGTGTTGTTTCCCTAATTTCTTTCTCAGCCTGTTTATTCTTTGTGTAGAGAAAGGCCATTGACTTCTTTGAGTTAATTTTATATCCAGCTAGTACACAGAAGCTGTTTATCATGTTTAGGAGTTCTCTGGTGGAATTTTTAGGGTCACTTATATATACTATCATATCATCTGCAAAAAGTGATATTTTGACTTCTTCCTTTCCAATTTGTATCCCCTTGATCTCCTTTTGTTGTCGAATTGCTCTGGCTAGGACTTCAAGTACAAAATTGAATAGCTATGGAGAAAGTGGGTAGCTTTGTCTAGTCCCTGATTTTAGTGGGATTGCTTCCATCTTCTCATCATTTACTTTGATGTTGGCTACTGGTTTGCTGTAGATTGCTTTTATCATGGTTAGGTATGGGCCTTGAATTCCTGATCTTTCCAAGACTTTTATCATGAATGGATATTGGGTCTTGTCGAATGCTTTTTCTGCATCTAACGAGATGTTCATGTGGTTTTTGTCTTTGAGTTTGTTTATATAATGGATGATGTTGAAGGATTTCCATATATTAAACCATCCCTGCATTCTTGGAATGAGACCTACTTAGTCAGGATAAATGATTGTTTTGATGTGTTCTTGGATTCTGTTAGCGAGAATTTTATTCAGGATTTTTGCATCTATATTCATAAGGGAAATTGGTCTGAAGTTCTCTATCTTTGTTGGATCTTTCTGTAGTTTAGTTATCAGAGTAATTGTGGCTTCATAGAGTGAGTTGGGTAGAGTACCTTCTACTTCTATTTTGTGGAATAGTTTGTGAAGAACTGGAATTAGATCTTTGAAGGTCTGATAGAACTCTGCACTAAACCCATATGGTCTTGGGCTTTTTTTGGTTGGGAGACTCTTAATGACTGCTTCTATTTCTTTAGGGAATATGGGACTGTTCAGATCGTTAACTTGATATTGATTTAACTTTGGTACCTGTTATCTGTCTAGAAATTTGTCCATTTCATCCAGGTTTTCCAGTTTTGTTGAGTATAGCCTTTTGGAGAAGGATCTGATGGTGTTTTGGATTTCTTCAGGATCTGTTGTTATATCTCCCTTTTCATTGCTGATTTTGTTAATTAGGATGCTGTTCCTGTGCCCTCTACCCTGAATCTGGCTAAAGGTTTATCTATCTTGTTGATTTTCTCAAAGAACCAACTCCTCCTTTGGTTGATTCTTTGGATAGTTCTTGTTTCTACTTGGTTGATTTCGCCCCTGAGTTTGATTATTTCCTCCTGTCTACTACTCTTGGGTGAATTTGCTTCCTTTTGTTCTAGAGCTTTAAGTATGTTGTCAACCTGCTAGTGTGTGCTCTCTCTAGTTTCTTTTTGGAGGCACTCAGAGCTATTAATTTCCCTCTTATAAATGCTTTCATTGCGTCCCATAAGTTTGGGTATGTTGTGGCTTCATTTTCATTAAACTCTAAAAAGTCTTTCATTTCTTTCTTTATTCCTTCCTTGACCAAGGTATCATTGAGAAGAGTGTTGTTCAGTTTCCACGTGAATGTTGGCTTTTCCATTATTTATGTTGTTATTGAAGATCAGCCTTAGTCCATGGTGATCTGATAGGATGCATGGGACTATTTCAATATTTTTGTATCTGTTGAGGACTGTTTTGTGACAAATTATCTGGTCAGTTTTGGAGAAGGTACCATGAGGTGCTGAGAAGAAGGTATAACCTTTTGTTTTGGGATAAAATGTTATGTAGATATCTGCTAGTTCCATTTGTTTCATAACTTCTGTTAGTTTCACTGTGTCCCTGTTTAGTTTCTGATTCCACGATCTGTCTATTGAAGACAGTGGTGTGTTGAAGTCTCCTACTATTATTTTGTGAGGGTCAATGTGTGCTTTGAGCTTTACTAATTTTCTTTAATGAATGTGGCTGCCCTTGCATTTGGAGCATTGATATTCAGAATTGAGAGTTCCTCTTGGAGGATTTTACCTTTGATGAGTATGAAGTGTCCTTCCTTGTCTATTTTGATAACTTTGGTTGGAAGTCGATTTTATTCGCTATTACAATGGCTACTCCAGCTTGTTTCTTCAAACCATTTGCTTGGAAATTTTTTTTTCCAGCGTTTCAATCTGAGGTAGTGTCTGTCTTTTTCCCTGAGATGGGTTTCCTGTAAGCAGCAAAATGTTGGGTCCTGTTTTTGTACCCAGTCTGTTAGTCTATGTCTTTTTATTGCGAAATTGAGTCAATTGATATTAAAAGATATTAAAGAAAAGTGATTGTTGCTTCCTTTTATTTTTGTTGTTAGAGTTGGCATTCTGTTCTTGTGGCTGTCTTCTTTTTGGTTTGTTGAAGGATTACTTTCTTGCCTTTTCTAGGGCATGGTTTCTGTCTTTGTATTGCTTTTTTTTTTTTTTTTTTTTGTTATTATGCTTTGAAGAACTGGATTTGTGGAAAGATAATGTGTGAATTTAGTTTTGTAATGGAATACTTTGGTTTCTCCATCTATGATAATTGAGAGTTTGGCTGGGTATAGTAGCCTGCACTGCCATTTGTGTTCTCTTAGTGTCTGTATAACATCTGTCCAGGCTCTTCTGGCTTTCATAGTCTCTGGTGAAATGTCTGGTGTAATTCTGATAGGCTGGCCTTTATATGTTACTTGACCTTTTTTCCTTACTGCTTTTAATATTCTATCTTTATTTAGTGCATTTGTTGTTCTGATTATTATGTGTCGGGAGGAATTTCTTTTCTGGTCCACTCTATTTGAAGTTCTGTAGACTTCTTGTATGTTCATGGGCATCTCTTTCTTTAGGTTTGGGAAGTTTTCTTCTATTATTTTGTTGAAAATATTTGCTGGCCCTTTAAGTTGAAAATCTTTATTCTCATCTACTCTCATTATCCATATGTTTGGTCTTCTCATTGTGTCCTGGATTTCCTGGATGTTTTGAGTTAGGATTTTTTTGCATTTTGCATTTTCTTTGATTGCTGTGCCGATGTTCTCTATGGAATCTTCTGCCCCTGAGATTCTCTCTTTCATCTCTTGTATTCTGTTGCTGATGCTCACATCTATGATTCCAGATTTCTTTCCTAGGGTTTCTATCTCCAGTGTCGACTCACTTTGGGTTTTCTTTATTGTGTCTACTTCCCTTTTTAGGTCTAGTATGGTTTTGTTCATTTCCATCACCTGTTTGGATGTGCTTTCCTGTTTTTCTTTAAGGACTTCTACCTGTTGTGTTTTCATGTTTTTCTTTAAGGACTTGTAACTCTTTAGCAGTGTTCTCCTGTATTTCTTTAAGTGAGTTTTTAAAGTTCTTCTTGATGTCCTCTACCATCATCATGAGATATGCTTTTAAATCCAGGTCTAGTTTTTCAGGTGTGTTGGGGTGCCCAGGACTGGGTGGGGTGGGAGTGCTGTTATGATGATGGTGAGTGGTCTTGGTTTCTGTTAGTAAGATTCTTATGTTTGCCTTTTGCCATCTGGTAATCTCTGGAGTTTGCCCAGATATCTGGCGTTCGAATCTGCCTCCTGGCAGTTGTGTTCCACTCACCAGAGGTTCTAAGATCCCATGGAGAGTCCTCTGGGGACCTTGGGGGTGTCTGCAGACTCTTTGCTCAAGGTGCCCCGATGCTGGTGCCATCCAGAAGGGAGTTGTAACCCTCGATGAAGACAATTATTAAATCACACCAAAATTTTCAATAGTAAATATATTTATTTGTTCATAATACGTGAGTAATACTTTGATCACTTTCATTGAATGTTCAATTTTCAAATTCTAATTTTCCTCATTAAACTCTGTTTTTCTTTATGTATCCATAAATACATAGAAAAATAGTAAGATAATTTTAAAATTTGTTTTTGAATCAGTACATGTACCAGCAGGTTTTGTGAGTCTACTTGACACAAGCTGGTGTTATCACAGAGAAAGGAGCCTCCCTTGAGAAAATGCCTCCATGAGATCCAGCTTTAAGGCATTTTCTCAATTAGTGACAGAGGTGGGGAGGGTCCATCTCCTTGTGGGTGGTGCCATTCCTGGGCTGGTAGTCCTACTTTCTATAAGAAAGCAGGTTTAGCAAGGCAGGGTTAGCAAGCTTGTAAACAGCACTCCTCCATGGCTTCTGTGTCAGCTCCTGCCTCCAGGTTCCTGCCCTGTGTGAGTTCCTGTCCTGACTTCCTTTGGTGATGAACAGTAATGTGGAAGTGTAAGCTTTATAAACCCTTTCTTCTCCAACTTGCTTCTTGATCAAGATGTTTTGTGCAGGAATAGAAACTCTGACTAAGACAATAGCTAATTTTTTTAAATTAAATTTTGAGAATTTCATGTTAGTGCTGTATTTACATCATTTCCACTCTCCCTATCTCCACTGCAATTTTGTCCATGCCATTCCTTCACTCATTTCCAAATTATTAAACTCGCCTTCATAAAATGTTTTACACACACACACACACACACACAAAACTTATTGGACACATACAGCTTATTATACATATATTCCATAATGTACTAAGGTATTCATGATTAAGACAGACTCTCCCTTTCTCAGCCCTTAAGTTGGGGCTAAGAAGGCACATTGTTAAGAACACAGAGTCAGGCAAGTGGCAAAAGTAGACGTGTTTATTGCATGAACTGGATATACCTTTATATCCTCCACCCAGCATCTCGTTGGCTCTCAAGTAGCCAGATGTGGTTCTGTCTCTTTCTCATTGGCTCACTTCATTGCCCGATCCAGCATCAGTGGTCTCTATCCATGTAGGCAGATCCTAAGTTGTCTGGGGAGGAAGTATCAGTTGCACATGCTCAAGCATCGTGCCTGGGCTTGCTTGGCTAAGTTCCTCCTACAATTATTGGTATTTTTTTCCCTTTGTCTTTTTGTATAACACCTTTTCATACTGAACATTAGTTCTCAGTAAGGAAGCTACCAGATCATTTCCATTTCAATTCCTCCAAAGCATCTAGTATCTTCAGCAATAGGAACTTAATTTCCAGTACTTGGAGGTAACCAAGGCCATGGAGTCTCCTTGACACCCATGACTACCAACTCAAAAAAGAGAGTTTTCATGCCTGGTGCTAGAATTTTCTTGAGATAGATCATGGCTGTAGGGGAAGCATCATAGCCTCAATTGGAACTACTTTCTTCAACACATACACACACACACACACACACACATACACACACACTCTCTTAAGAAAACATAAAATAATGTTTCTTTACTAGTTTTTCTTTTTTATTGGTTTCTTCATTTATTTAAATTCCAAATGTTGTCCCCTTGCCCAGTCTCTCCTCCACAAAGCCCCCATACTATCTTTCCTCCCCTTTGCTTCTATGAGGGTGCTCCACCACCCATCCACCCAGTCCTGCCTCATCCCTCTAGCGTCTCCCTATGCTGGGGCATCAAGTCTCCACAGGACTAAAGGCCTCCCCTCCCATTGATGACAGATTAGCAATCCTCTGCTACATATATAGTTGGAGCCTTGACCCACCCATGTATACTCTTTGGTTGGTGAATTACTCCCTGGGAGATTTGGGTGGTCCAGTTAGTTGATATTGTTATTCTTCCTATGGGTTTGCATTCCCCTTCTGCTCCTTCAGCCTCTACTAGTTTTTCAAAACACCTTAGTATTATTTGTCTCTACTCCCTTCCATTCTGTCTGTAATGCTTTCTTTTTCCCCTCCCCAGATAAATTTCTCGTTTCTTCCTTTTTTCCACTGCATAGTGTCCTCATAGCCCCCATCTGTAATCATCAAAGAAGTTATTTTAGAGAATAGGAATAATAATATTAGATATGCTTGAGTTTTTAATTTAATTTTGATACTATAATATAATTAAAATTCTCCCTCCCTTTTTCCCCTTCAAACACTGCCATATAATTCTCCTCACTCTCCTTGCAGTTCATGGTCTCTTGTTTTCAGTTGTTATTGCATGCATATATGAATATGCACATACATATATGTTCCTAAATATAACCGGTTCAGTTTGTATAATGTTACTTGTATGTATGTTTTCAGGGCTGACCACATGACAGTGAAGAACCAATTGCCACTCTTTTCCCATGGGAAGACCACCTTTCCTACTCCCAGCTTGCCTTAGTTTCCTTGGTTCCTTGAGTAGGATTGATGCCCTATGGGCTTTTCCCTGTCTACATTTGCATGCTCATTGGTGTGTTCCTTCTTTACTCACATTAGGGAAGTCATGTTGATCTGATTTTGGGTATAGCCTCTGATATTACTAGGAGACAGAATCACAAAGCAAATTTACTAATTCTCTGACCCCTACATATTTGTATCCATTGAAGCTGAATAGCACAACTCCATTATGTAGCTCACTTTTTTATAAGCCTCTCATGAAATACTGTGCTGCACTTACAATGATTGCACAATTTTGAAAATAATACAGATTTCCACATCATGTCATTTCAAAAACTATATGTATATAGCTAATCCAAAGCCACACTTTGAGAGATAGAAACCATTCCAAAAAAGACCATCTCAGTGGGAACAGATGGTGTCCAGAGCATTATAACAATAGAATATTCTGTTGTGAGGATGCTCTTTTTTCAGGCTTTCAACAATTTTAGTTATAATCAAGGTATGACTATTGAACACCAAATTAAAATTGATATTATGATAGAATTGAATTTTCATTTTTCCATCTAGCATGTGTTACTATCCACATGAAGCTAGTGGCTACTTTATTAGAATGTGTGATTTTAGGAGTTTCTTCTGGAGCCAAGAATTATTTAGGGATGGTGGGCTATTTAATTCTCTGTAGGTGTATTATTTATAGCAGTTATATAAAAGATAAATTATGGTGCTGAGGACTTCTGTTTGTTTCTAATGTGTAATATTTGCTAAGCTGGACTAACCACAAATTTCATAATTCACTCTTTATCTTCAGTACTGTTAGAATAAAGAAGAGTGTTTATTTCTGTTGTAGTTGAAGCCTGTAAAGGGAGCAGTCGTTTAGTTTCGGATAAGTAGAATCATGTCACTCAATCAAGTTTAAATTTAGCTGATGCTAGCAAATATTTTGCAGGTATAATTGCCCACTCTGATCAGTTGACATTATATTAATCAGAAGGATGTTATCAAATATGGATTGGGTTGGATCTCCTAGAGTAGTAGTAATATTTCTGTGAGTTGAAGATTTCTAACTAGTCTCCACATTTGCTCTTATTCCCTGCTTCCTGTGTATCTGACATTCTGACTTTTCATAATCATGGTGATCTAGCCTGGCCTACTCATCCCTTCTTAAATGTTTGCCTATAATACTGAATTATCAGCTCTCATGTCAACAGGGTTTTTTGTCCCTTTCTCTTGCTCACTGCCTTCCAAGTGGACTTCAAGTTTAATGTTTCAGATGTGCCTCAAACTTTTGTAAACCAATCCACTCACTGCAGTGAATCATTTTTGATAAATGATAGAATGCTGAAAGATGGATGCTATAGAGAGATAGTAGATAATTTTTTGTTTATACTTTTCATTGCCTTTGAACCTGAAAGAAATGTTTAACCCTTCTGCTTTTGTTTTTTTGTTTTGTTTTGTTTTTTTTTATAATAGCAGAGAAAGGGAAAATAAAACCTGGGAGAACTTAAAAAAAAAACAACTATATAAAGCTTATGTCAACTATATACTGTTATCTTATTATATTTTATAATTATATTTCATACACTCAAATTTGTAAATTTTTACATGAATTTGAAAACCATGCACTGTGTTATTTTGATATTTGTGAATCTTTAACTGTTACAGAAAATCATCAGGGTTGTAGGAGAGGATTACCAACAAAATAATATTTTTTCTCATTTTGTTTGCTATGTGAATTGATACAAAAGATGCAGTCTATTCAAGGCTGTACTTCTTTTCCCACATACAGAATAAAATGCTGAAATCAACATAGCCCCCAGGAAGGGCAAGGGAACAAAACAAACTCTTATAGGATTTATTAGATGAGCATTCACACATTTAGCTCTCACAATGGAAATGTCAAACTTCAGCTATTAATTTTTCCAGAAATCAAAAAAAAAATTTACAGGACCGGTATGAAAATGTCTTTAAGCTGTGATATAAAGTAAATCCAAGCAAGTAAATTTACTGTCATTTTTTATTATTTAGCAATTTATCAAACAATAGACAGAACATAGTGATATGAGTTACACTAAGACTTAATGAGTTTGCAATTATTCCCACGGAGAAGAGCATAACATGTTGAGATAACAAGGTATTTAATCAGCATTCCACAGCTAATGCTCAGACAGAATTGGTAGCTATGGAAAAGTAGGAAGGTAAAATCAACAAAATAGAGACAATATGGTGGAATATAATATGGTACATGCCAAGAAGCAGAATACAACTATAGTTAGTCTTGCCTTTGTGTGGCCACAAGGGAGAGTTCATATTCATCAGAGCATCTTTGGAAGCTAAATGTGTAAAATTTATTTGGTACCTATGTTCATACATAAGCAAAATATATATACCAATAAACATTCATTTTATGATTAGTAGTAAAATGAAGTATTTAGAAACTACCCATCAGACTTTTACTAGTGGGGAAAAATCATGTTTTGTATGTTATAATAAAAAATATTGTGCTATTCTTAAAAATGTTTGAGGAAATTAATATCCAGTTATAAACATTAGTAAAGAATTAAAATTGGGTGGGGTTATTGCTTTTGTAATAATTTGATATTTGGGTACTCACAGATTGTATTAAGGAAACATTACAATACTATAAGCAGTTGTGGTGGAAAAGGGTTGAGGAATTGAAGTTAGATTGAAACATTTTTCTTTTTACCACATGAAGACAGATCATGTTAGGTCTTTATTTGTGAAGGTGTATATTGCATCTTCTAAATAAATAAAAATCAGAATATTACCATTTGAAGATAAATATTCATAGTATGATGACCTAAGGGGATATAAATGGAAGAGATTATCCTCTTTAGAGAGTGGCAATTTAGATTACTTTAAAGATGTTATGAAGGATGTGTTGCAATTTTTCCAGCGGATTAGAGGATTTTATAATGAATGGGTGGGGATGGTCTTTCTGTCTTTTATGGTGAGGATAAGTAAAATATTAGGGAAAGTCAGTAACACACGGATACTTGTTCATTCTTTTTCTTACATGTTCAATGGACCACTTGACTCAAAGCCTTGTTTAGTTGGTGATTCAGATTTGAAGAAAAGTTAATAAAGGAAATGAGCTCCAAGAGGCACAGTTCCATGTCAGCTCACTGGGCCATTGAGTTGTGTCTGGCTCTGTCAGCCCTGGAGAGGAGGCTTCCTCCTTAGCAGCTTCCAAACAGCACTGAGCTGTGAATGTTGCTGCACACTTCCATTCCTGTTGCTTGTGAGAATGCCAACCCCTTGTCACCTGCCCCTTGTCGCCAAGCAGTGTCCTTCCTCTATTGGTACATTTCTCTTCTTCTCTTCTCTTCTCTTCTCTTCTCTTCTCTTCTCTTCTCTTCTCTTCTCTTCTCTTCTCTTCTCTTCTCTTCTCTCTCTCTCTCTCTCTCTCTCTCTCTGTATTTTCTACCCAGAAATTTTGCATCAAAAATGAAAAGAAGTGAACTACTGCAATTTCGCATTTTAAAGTACCCCTTATTTTACTTTCTATACAATTAATTTCCTTAGATTCATTAGAGAGAAAATATTCAATTGCTGAAGGAAAGAAATAATGCCCTGTTAAAGTTCTGATAGAGATAAGATACCACTTGAGAATACATTTTACTTTTAACAATATATAAATTTTAAAATGTCTTTATTTGGTGTGCTACTATGTAAAACCATTTTTGAGAACATCAGATAGAACATATACATGAAGATGAACTTATATTTACATCATTTCTAACCTTTCTTGATCAAACTTTTCCTTTGGCCTTCCTTCAAAATCTTGATCTCCTATTATCATATATTTATGTGAATAATATGAGTGTATATTTGCACACTCTTAAATATAACCTTTTGAGTCCATTTAGCATTGTTCATTTATAGGTGTGGCCATGATGACTAGGAATACACATTTTATATAAAATCTGGGAAATGCTGCTTTCCTTTCTCTAAGAAGCTACTGACCACCTGTTGCTCTTCATATAGGAGTGAAGCCATGTGGAATTTTTCCTTTCTATATTGGCAAATCAACTTGTGTTATCATTATGCTGGTCAGATTCAGGTAACCATATTGTCGAGATTTCACGAATGCTTTTTCCCTACCATTCTTATAGGATATCATCTTCCAACACTCACTCTTAGAAGTTTTACAGATTTATGTGACTATTGTGGAAAATTCTCATAAGGCTAAGAGTAAATCTATCATATCATCTACTTGTACCACTGATTGACATATGCCAAAAAGGACTCAGTATCCTAAATCCAGAGATACTTGTTCATCCAGGTTCATTGCTATTCTATTCGTAATTTATATGGAATAGAAGCAATTTAATTGCTATTCAAACAATAATTGGAAAATGAAAACATAGAACAAGAATATTTACCTAAACCTATCAGCCATTTCTGAAGCCAAAGCTGTAGATTCTAGAAAATTCTTTTAAAATGGAAAAAGAAGGAGAAGGAGAAGGAGAAGGAAGAGAAGAAGACAAACTTACAAAAAAGAAACAAGGCAAAGGATTCAGGAAAACTATTGCCCATGGGATTCTAGATATAAGCACGGCCTACTACATACTGCCACACCAAAAAAGTCTTAGGGTGAAGCAATTAATGGAAAAAATGTATTCCAAGAAAATAAAAACAGAAAGGCTTAATATTATGAAACCATCCTACTAAAAGTAATCTACAGCATCAATGAAATTCTCATTAAAATTCTAATGTAATTCTTCATAGTAATGAGAAAAGAAACCTTAAGATTCAAATGAATAATATACAAACTATAAACAATTAAAAACCCTGAACAATAAGAATACTGTTATATGTATCACCATTCCTGATTTCAAATTATAGTACAGTCATTGTAAAATAAAACAAAACAAAACAAAAAACAGTAAGGTATTAGTATAGAAACAGATATATTAATCAATGAAATAAATCAAAGTTTCTGATGGAAGTCCACAAAGTTATACCTACCAGAGTTTTTTCATCAATGAAGAAGAAAAAAGAAAACACATTGGAGGAATGATAGCATATGTAATAAATGATGCTGTGAAACAGGGTATCTACTGTAGCCGACTGAAACCTGATCCTTGTTTCTCAACTTGTAAAACAATCCAAAATGGACCAAAGATTTTGATATTAGAGCTGAAACTCTGAACATTTTAGAAGAAAAAGAAAAAGGAAAAGAAAAAGAAAAAATAAAAGAAAGAGAAAAAGAAAGAAAAAGAAAAAGAAAGAGAAAAAGAAAGAGAAAAAGAAAAAGAAAAAGAAAAAGAGAAAAAAGGAGGGAGTCACACACACACACACATGGGTAACCAACAAATGCAACTTCATAAATTAACAATCTTATGTACTGCAAAAGAAAATGTTTTTCAACAGAAGAGGAAGCTTACAGAATGGCAAAAATACTGGTCATGTATCAGATGAAGGATTAGACTCTACAGGAACTCAAAACAACAAACAAATAAATAAACCTGAGAAACAACCAAGCCAGTTTTTAAATGGGCCTATAGAGCTGAACACAAAATTCACAAAAGGAGAAATACTAATGGCTAACAATATTCCTTTTTAAGTGTTCAAAATAACTGACAATTAAGGAAATGAAAAGCAAGACTATTTTTGGGACTTCATCTTACAACATTCAGAACAGTCTTTCCCAAGTACAAGAAAATAAATAACAAAACATGCTATCATAGATATGGAAGAAGATTCCCCCATACACTGTTGCTGCAATGGCGGACTTTTATCCTCACTTAAGAAATCAGTGCACAGGTTCTTCCAGAGGCTATAAATTCATCTATTATATAATATTTCTATATTACCCTCAGCTTATATCTAATACTACATCCTACATCAGAGGTTCAGGCTCATTGGTGTTCAATGGTAATTTTAGTCATAGTAGCTAAGAGTTGGAAACATTCTATATGTCTATTAATGGGATGATGAATAATGAACATATGGCATCTATGTACAAAGGCTTTTACTTTTCTCTCTTGTTTTCTTGATCTTCTTCTCTTCTTCTTGCTCTTCCTTCTTTTACACACACACACACACACGCACACACACACACACAGACACACACACACCAAAATAAAACTTTGATTGAAATTAAGATCCAAATCATAGGATCAATGCATGATTGGTAAAATAAATCTGACAATGAAGGTATATGTGGAAAAATTAAGGTCCAAGAGGTAAAATTGACATTACTATACATTAAATGAATATAGTATCAAACTGCCCTTCAAATTTAAAATAAAACATAAAACGGCAGTGCTCACCCGTATCCATCGTGAGACTCCCTTCACTGAAGCCTTGGTTCTGAGCATACAACACACGCACCTTGCACCATGCATGCGGTTATGCCAAGCAAAACCCACAACACTGCCTCAAACATCTGGGCTCAGATTCAAGACTACTGTATGCTGGGGACCCCTGGGGTTTTTTTAATGTACTTACAAAGTTTTCTGGTCTTGTAGAAAACATTACTATTTCCTATTACTTTCTTACTGTCACTCCTCAGCATGCAAATGTTGTGGGGCAGGCATCCACCAGAAAAGACAGCTCAGACATGGGGTTAAGTCAATAGGAAGTCTTATTAGCTGGGCAGCGGCCATACTGGGTATTTAGGATCCCAGAGGAGCACCAAGCCTTTCTCAGGGTGAGAAAGAAAGCTTTTAAGTACAAAAATCATGTTCTGAGCCGGGCAGTGGTGGCATGCACTTTTAGTCCCAGCACTTGGGAGGCAGAGGGAGGTGAATATCTGAATTCGAGGTCAGCCTGGTCTATAGAGTGAGTTCTAGGCTAGCCAGAGCTACACAGAGAAACTTTATCTTGAAAAACAAACAAAACAAAAACATGTTCTAGGTTAGTACATTTAGAGGCTTTCCTGGAACTTCAGACTTAGATGTATTAGGTCTTCTTGGCTGTTGCTGGTGTCGACACGCTAAGTTTTCCATGATGGAGTCAGTTGTGCCAAGGTCTGCCCTGTTACAGTAAGTACTGGATTGGCACATCTTTAGATTGTATTTTGTTCACATGTTTCATCTTAATAACTGTGGTTTGGGTTGCTGACTTGAATTTCGTTTTTAAAATGTTTAATTTTGATTTAAGATTAGGACAGAATTTCCTATGGTTTCTAAAATGACCCTAGACATCCTCCTGTCATTTCACACTGTGTACTTAAGTAAAATAGAATTCTCAACACTGATGGTTCTAAAATCAAAATACTGAACAACTCTGCAAAATGTTGTTCTCTATCCTGCAGTATCAAATACTCATCCAAGCCTTGATTATCCAGGTAAAACGCAAGTCCACTTCAGGAGGCAAATTTCCTTTCATCTTCCATAAATGGTAAAATACATGCAAAACAATATAAAATAAAAAAGTGTAAAAAAATTATCTCTCTGTATCCATAGATTAGTGTAATTCTCAGTCTCCATCAGACAAGTGTCTTATGCTGTAGGCATTGGTTAACATAGTGACTCACTACAGGTCCAAATAAGAGGGATACTGTTCTTCTTCTGGGGTGGAAATAGTTCACTCATGCAGGTGTCATTTTAGCTACCAAGTATGGTTTTTGAAGAGATTTGGCAGTAGCTCTGATGCTTTTCCCAAAAGTCTGGTAGGCCAAATTAGGTAGAGATTTCTGCATCAAAACTATGGGAATTACTGCTGTAGCTCAATAGTGGTGGGCTTGGCAGTGGACAGTGATTAATGCTCACAGTCATCTATAAGATGGAACACAGGGCCCCCAATGGAGAAGTTAGAGAAAGCACCCAAGGAGCTGAAGGGGTCTGCAACCCTATAGGTGGAACAATATTACACTGGTCAAGTGCAAAGAATAAGAGTCTGGCTTAGATCTATCCCATAATCAGCCACCACACCCAGACACTATTGCACAATGCCAGAAAGATTTTGCTAAAGGGACCATAATATAGCTGTCAGGTATGAGGCTATGCCAGAGCCTGGCAAATACAGAAGTGGATGCTCACAGTCATCTATAAGATGGAACACAGGGCCCCCAATGGAGAAGTTAGAGAAAGCACCCAAGGAGCTGAAGGGGTCTGCAACCCTATAGGTGGAACAATAATATGAACTAACCAGTACCCCGGAGCTCTTGTCTCTAGCTGCATATGTAGGTTACATGACCAATGCACATTGGATTACAGTAGTTTGTAATTTCACTTTTTTTTAAATTAGAACATGAAATTGAGAAAGGGGGTTCGAAACTGGGACTGGATCACAAAGGAGTTAGGGGTGAGTATAAGGATGAGTATGATTAAAATGTATTGCTACATGTATCAAATTCTCAATTAATACAAAATATTTTTTAAAATGTTCTAATGGAAAAACATTACATTTGACACTCTTATTTGCATGGATATACCAACATTCTATTTCCTAACTTTTAAAAATGTGTGTATATCAGTTTCTGATGGTTTAGAAATTTTTTGATGAACTATAAAAGGGGGCGATATATCTAAGAGTTCACATGTTCTATCAAAGCAACAAAGTTTACTCAGGAGAGTTAGCCAAGAGGAAATACTATTCTGCATGGTAAATAGAAGCCATTTAAAATTGTCTTATTTCTTCACTTCTTTTTATGCAAAGTAACATTCAACCTGTACATGCAATATCCATAATTTTTACTTGTTATGTTTTGAAGTTAAAAATCTAAGTTAAATTTAAGTTAATATTAAGTCAAACATTAAGTTTTTTGTATAATCTCCCTATCTAAAATTGTCATGGACGATTCTTTAGAATGCAGCTATGATTCACTTTTTGCAGAGCACTCACTCAGAAGAACAAGAGTTTTATCTGAACAAATAAACTTCAGGTACCAGAAAATGTCTCTAACAGTTAAATATATATTTTCTGAAAAGTTTTAATTACCCATATGTATTATGTTTCTCACCAAAAGAGAAGGAGCAATAA